>NW_026526843.1:50427519-51027519 GCF_024362965.1 Panthera pardus | reverse complement strand
TGTTCCAACCAAAAGATATAGGGTAACAGAATGGATAAAAAATGAGATCCATCTATATGCTGTTTACAAGAGACCCACCTTAGACATAAATACACCTTCACATTAAAAGTAAGGGGATGGAACACTATCATGTAAATGGTCAAAAAAAGAAAGACGGAGTAGCCATACTTATACCAGAAAATATAGCCTTTAAAATAAAGACTGTATCAAGAGATGAAGAAGGGCATTATATCATAATTAAGGGGTCTATCCACCAAAAAGACCTAACAATTATAAACATTTATGTGCCTAATGTGGAACACACAAATATATAAATCAAATAATCACAAACATAAAGAAACTCATTGATAGTATTACCATAATAGTAAGGGACTTCAACACCCCACTTACAGCAATAAACACATCATGTAAGCAGAAAATCAACAAGGACACAATGGCTTTGAATGACACACTGGACCAGAGGACTAAACAGATATATTCATAACATTACATCCTAAGGAAGCAGAATATACATTCTTCTCCAGTGCACATGGAACATTCTCTAGAATACACCACATACTGGGACACAAATCAGCCCTAAGTAATTACAGAAAGATAGAGATCATACCATGCATATATTCAGACCACAACCTTATGAAACTCAAAATCAACCACAAGAAAAAATGTGGAAAGGTAACAAATACTAGGAGACTAAAGAACATCCTACTAAAAAGCATGAGTGGGCTAACCAAGAAGATAAGGAGGAAATTAAAAACTTCATGTAAGCCAATGAGAATGATAACACCACAACCCAAAACCTCTGGGACACAACAAAGGTGGTCATAAGAGGAAAGTATATAGCAATCCAGGCCTTCCTAGAGAAGGAAGAAAGATCTTAGATATACAACCTAACATTATGCTTTAAAGAGCTAGAAAAAGAACAGCAAATAAAACCAAAAACCAGCAGAAGACAGGAAAAATTAAATATTAGAGCAGAAATTAATGCTATTGAAACCAAACAAACAACCAAATAAGCAACAGTAGAATAGATTAATGAAATCAGATGCTGGTTTTTTGAAAGAATTAACAACATTGATAAACCTCTAGCCAGTTGATCAAAAAGAAAAAAAAGAAATAAAATCAAGAATGAAAGGGGAGATCACAACCAACACAGCAGAAATGTAAACAATAATAATAGAATATTATGAGCAATTATATACAAATAAAATGGGTAATCTGGAAGAAATGGATAAATTCCTAGAAACATATACACTACCAAAACTGAAACGGGAAAAAATAGAAAATTTGAACAGACCCATAACTAGTAAAGAAATCAAATTAATAATCAAATATCTCCCCAAAAAACAAGAGTCCAGGGCCTGATGGCTTTCCAGAGGAATTCTACCAAACATTTAAGGAAGAGTTAACACCTATTCATTTGAAACTGTTCCAAAAAAATAGAAATGGAAGGAAAACTTCCAAACTCTTCCTGTGAATCCAGCGTTACATTTATTCCAAAAACAGAAAAAGACCCCACTAAAAAGGAGAGTATAGACAAGTTTCCCTGATGAACACGGATGCAAAAATCTTCAACAAGATATTAGCCACCAGATCCAATAATACATTAAAAAATTATTCACCACGACCAAGTGGGATTTATACCTGGGATGCAGGGCTGGTTCAATATCTGAAAAACAAACAATGTGATTAATTACATCAATAAAATAAAGGACAAGAATGTCATGATCCACTTCAATAGATGCAGAAAGGATTTGACAAAATATAGCATCCTTTCTCGATAAAAACTCTCAATAAAGTAGGGATAGCATACCTCGAGATCATAAAAGCCATATATGAAAGACCCAATGCTAACACCATCCTCAATGGGGAAAAACTGAGAGCTTTCCCTCTGAGATCAGGAACAAGACAGGGATGTCCACTCTTGCCACTGTTAATCAACATCATATTGGAAGTCTTAGCCTCTGCAATCAGAAAACACAAAGAAATAAATGGCATCCAAATAGGCCAGGAGGATGTCAAACTTTCACTCTTTGCAGGTGACATGATACTCTATATGGAAAACCCAAAAGATTCCACCAAAAAACTGCTAGAAATGATTCATGAATTCAGCAAAGTTGCAGGATATGAAATCAATGCACAGAATTTGGTGTCATTCCTATACACAAAAAATGAAGCAACAGAAAGAGAAATCAAGGAATCAATTCCATTTACAATTGCACCAAAAACCATAAAATACTTAGGAATAAATTTAACCAAGGAGATGAAAAATCTATACACTGAAAACTATAGTAAGCTTATGAAAGAAATTGAAGAAGACACACAAAAAATGAAAAAAGAGTCCATGCTCCTGGATAGGAAGAACAAATATTATGAAAATGTCAGTACTTCCCAAACAATCTACATACTTAATGCAGTCCCTATCAAAATAACACCAGCATTCTTCACGGAGCTTGAACAAATAATCCTAAAATTTTATGGAACCAGAAAATACTGCATATAGGCAAAGCAATCTTGAAAAAGAAAACCAAAGCATGAGGCATCACAGTCCCGGACTTTGAGCTATGCTACAAAGCTGTAATCATCAAGACAGTATGGTACTGGCACAAAAACAGACACTCATATCAACAGAACAGAATAGGGAACCCAGAAATGGACCCACAAACGTATGGCCAACTAATCTTTGACAAAGCAGGAAAGAATATCCAATGAAATAAAGACAGTCTCTTCAGCAAGTGGTGCTGGGAAAACTGGAGAGCGACACGCAGAAGAATGAACCTGGACCACTTTCTTACACCATACACAAAAATAAACTCGACATGGATGAAAGACCTAAACGTAAGACAGGGAATCATCAAAATCCTTCAGAAAGCAGGTAAAAATCTCTTTGATCTTTACCGTAGCAGCTTCTTAGTCAACATGTGTTTAGAGGCAAGAGAGCAAAAAAGCAAAATGAACTTTTGAGACCTCATCAAAATAAAAAGCTTCTGCACAGCAAAGGAAACAATCAGCAAAATTAAAAGCAACTGATGGAATGGGAGAAGTTATTTGCAAACGTCATATCAGATAAAGGGTTAGTATCCAAAATCTATTAAGAACTTATCAAACTCAACATCCAAAAAACAAATAATCCAGTGAAGAAATGGGCAAAAGACATGAATAGACACTTCTCCAAAGAAGACATCCAGATGGGCAACTGACACATGAAAAAATGCTCAACATCACTCATCATCAGGGAAATACAAATCAAAACCACAATGAGGTAACACCTCACACCTGTCAGAATGGCTGATATTAACAACTCAGGCAATGACAGATGTTGGCAAGGATACGGAGAAAGAGGATCTCTTTTGCATTTTTGGTGGCAATGCAAGCTGGTGCAGCCACTGTTGAAAATAGTATGGAGGTTCCTCAAAAAATTAAAAGTAGAACTACCCTATGACTCAGCAATTGCACTGCTAGGTATTTATCCAAGGGATACTGATATGCTGTTTCGAAAGAACACATGCTCCCCAATATTTATAGCAGGACTATCAACAATAGCCATAGTATGGAAAAAGCATTAATGTGCATTGATGGATGAACATTATATATATATATATATATATATATATATATATATATATATCACATATTATTTGTTCATTTATATATGTGTGTATACACACACACACACACACACACACACACACACACACACACAATGGAGTATTACTCTGAAATCAAAAAGAATGAAATCTTGCCATTTGCAACTACATGGATGGAACTAGAGGGTATTATGCTAAGCGAAATTATTCACTCAGAGAGAGACAAATATCATATGACTTCACTCATATGAAGACTTTAAGATACAGAACAGATGAACATAAGGGAAGGGAATAAAAATAATATAAAAACATGAAGGGGGCCAAAATATAACAGACTCTAAAATATGGAGAACAAACAGAGGGTTACTTGAGGTGTTGTGGGAGGGGGATGGGCTAAATGGGTAAGGGGCATTAACGAATCTACTCCTGAAATCATTTTTTCACTATATACTAACTAATTTGGATGTAAATTAAAAAAAATAAAATTAAAACAAAAAAGATATAACTAAAATCTTTAATATGTCTTATAATCTTTGTCTTTTGCTTTCTTCTCCAACCTGAACCACCAGCATACTTCCTGTAATTCAGTCATTCTAATCTTTTTTCAGTTTATCAAAATGTCTTTGTGTTTCCTGGCTCCAGGTTCTTGCATATCTTTTTCTCTCTGCTTGGGATTCCCTCCTCCCCCTGTGCTTTGCTTAGTTAACTTATATTCATTCTTTATATTTCATCTCAAGTATAACTTCTGCAGAGAAGCCTTCTCTGACCTTCCTAACTAGGAAAACCTTCTTCTATTAAATGTTACCCAATGTTTCTCTAGTTCATAACCTTAGCATTATTAGGAGTACAATTTTTTGTTTAAATATTAATTTTTTCACAAAATCTGTCTTGATCACTATACTGTGATTTTCATTCTGACAGAGTCTGTGTCTGTTTTTGTTTACATTTTTTTTTCTCCAAAGCCAAACACAGTGCCTGGCACATGGTAGGTGCTCTATATTTGTTTCTATGGATGGATGGATGGATGGACGGATGGATTCATGAGCTTGAAAAATGAGTTTCTAATCTCTTGTATAGTTCATAGGATAAATGAGCCTTATAGTGAATTAAATACATAATCATGAAAAAATAAATGATGAAAAACACCCTAAGGAGGTAGGGAGCTGAAATTGGTATCAAGATATTGTAGTGAGTTTGGTGTGACACAAAGGAGAAAGGGAAGCAAAAATTCAGCAGCACTGGATCTATGCCACAAATCTGTGACTCTTACTTTTGATGAAACAGCAGTGTTCCCCATGACAGAATCAATAACTAAAAAAAGAGAAAACTTGGAAAACACAAAAAATAAGACTTTGTAGAAGCCATTGAGAGATCTGTTTTGTCTCACTAGTTGGAAGAACTTTTCCATCATTAAACTTTTCTATCCTTTGCATAAACTGCCTCATAAGGCAGGGTACTCTTTCACAGATATTGTTTAAGCATTGTCTGGATTGCTATCTGTGAGTGATAGAACAGCTGCCTACATAATATGGGTGAATTCGCTTCTATATAAAAATTTCATGATTTAAGACATGATGTTTTATCCTTCAGGCACTAATTATCTAGTGATCACATGAAGTGAAAATATAAATAAGTGTATGATGAATATCTTAAAGTGGTATATAAAATATTCCTGGGCTCTTGAAGAGCAAAGATCTCTTCTGGCTTTGGAGACCAAGGTAGCAATTGAGCAACGCCTTGAGAGTGGATAAAGTATTCAGTAGGCAGAAAAAGAGAGATATTTATGTTAAAGTGTATAGTCATGAGAAATATATGGTGGTGGGAACACACACGTTCAATAAGTAGTAATAGTTTAGAATGGTTGAAGTATAGGGACTTATAGGGAACATATATAGGTATGTAATATTCTGTATGTATTGTGAGTTTCCTGAGAGATAAGCTTGGAAAATAGAACCACAATGATAAAGACTTAAAATTTGGACAGATCTTTAAAAATTTTCTAGTTCAAAACCATTCATTTTTTGAGACCCCAAATCATTAATATACTTGGTCAATGCTATCTTGCTATTATGTGGCTGAGTATAGCCTTGAACCCAGGTCTGTTAAACCAACAGTTTTATTATACACTATTTTCCACTATACCTCACTGCCAGACTTGAGATGGCTGTAAGAATCAAACAAATACACTTGACCTTTCTTTTTTTGTTTTTTTTTTTACATTTTTATTTATTTTTGAGGGACACAGAGAGACAGAGTACAAGTGGGGGAGGGAAAGAGAGAGAATAAGACACAGAATCCAAAGCAGGCTCCAGTCTCTGAGCTGTCAGCACAGAGCCTGATGCGGGTCTCGAACTCACAAACTGTGAGATCATGACCTGAGCTGAAGTCGGATGCTTAACTGACTGAGCTACCCAGGCGCCCCCATTTGATCTTTTATCAGACATATATGGGTGGTTATGGAAAAATTTTGATCAAAGAGCAAGTAATATGGTCTATCTTTTAGAAATATTTACCTAATGGCTGGAGGAGAAATTAAAAACCAAAGGAAAAACTGAGATTTTGAAAGAAAGCTATGTTCAGCATGACCTGCTATCAAAAATAAATATTGTTAGAATTATACAGTAGGCAACATGAAATGTAAGACTGGATATCAGGAGAGTTGTTAGGTCTAGAGAAAGATATCTGGGAGTCATCCAAATAAAAGTGATAAAAATTTCGAGGCAAGTAGCAAATGGCCTTTAAAATAAAAGTATGATAAATAAAAAGTAGAAAAACCAAAGGATAGAACCTTAAGTAGTTTTCATATTTTTGTGTGGGAGGAGGAAACGAGATAAAGAAAGTGTGGTTAAAGGAGAGGAAAGAGGAAGGAGAGAAATTTGTCACACACACACACACAAAACAAATTCTAAGAAAGATGGATCTGTAGGAGTGTTTCGTCGCAAAGAGCTGAAGGAAGATGAATGTTAGGTAAAGGCTATTGATGAGATATTCACATACATTTAATAATCTTTCTGTATTCACAGAGTAATATTGTGACACAGGTAAAGAGAAAATCTTTCATCTTTTCTGCTTCAATGGTATTTGAGTCTGTTTAAGTTGAGAATTGCTTAGCTGTCGTGAGGAGGCACTGGCTAACACAGGGTCCTAAATATATCCAAAAGCCTCTTAGGGAACTGTCATATCTGAAGCTTTGTGGCAGCCATCGCATGTTTCACAAGGGAAAGTGTATGTTTCATTCTATGTCATTGACTGTACCAGTCCCTATGTAGAGGGCAATTGAATGATATGCTGCTGTGAAATACTCTGACTTTCTAGATTGGATTTCTCTGACAGCTATCTTACTCTTCACCCAATTGTTTGAATTGTCAGGGTATTGAATTTACAATCTGCAAAGGCCCCTTTTGCTGTTTCCTCTTTCTTATCCATTTTAGTATTTCTTTCTTTTTTTTTCTTTTTCTTTTTTGTTTGTTTACAAAAAAGTGAAGGCAGTACTGGCATTTACATTGTAGCTCACCGTATGATTAAGAGAAAACCTAATGTGATTATGACTAATCCTTTTATTTTACTTTATTTGGTTAGCATTAAGCTGTCTTCCAACCCCTCTGAATTATCATATTTTATATACCCCTTAGAAAAAAATTACACTCATTAAAGATACATCATTATTATCATGGAAATAAAGTATCTTCCTTTTACACTATAGTGGACCCACTCCTAGATTGTTCCTTTAACTATCTCATCTAGGTGAATCAAAAGGCAACTTCTATAGGTCATACACCTTGAATTTTTTTTTCAAATGGGGTTGTATGTTTATAAATTTCCACCAAAAGATCTATGAAGTTGTATTTGTAAAATAGCTCTCTAGAGTAAGAGTGTGGCTAATAGAGAAAAAAAACAAAGTTGTGTGATTTAGAATTACCACTACTTTTTTTTAGAATTAGGAGTTAATTTTCCAGTTAAAAAACACTATATTTCATTAAATATATTATTTAAAAATGATTTTGGAATCATTAATCACATGCATACACGGGTATATGATTTAGCCCAGTTGGTTAATGAATGGCACTCATTAGGTTAAATTCTCTGTCTCCATATTAGCTTAAGGCAATGGGTTTAGTTAAGGGATTGTTTGTTCTGCAAAGGACATTTATCAATGTCTGGAAACAATTTTGGTTGTCACATCTGGGGGGTGAATGGGTGATACTATTGGCATATAATGGGTAGAGGCCAGAGATGCTGCTAAACATCTTCCGCGACAAAATTTTCCTTCCCAAAATGTCAGTAGTGCCAAAGGTGAAAAACTTTGACCAAGGCTCTCCACCTCAGACAGAGATTCTTTCACTATAGCCAATCTTTTCATAAATACATGGTGTAACTACCTAAAAGGCCTGAAGATGTCAGTGCACATATCTCCTTGTAAATCTTTTCCCGTAAAGGAAGGAGTGGGGTTGTGGAGAGGCAATATTAGGAAACCCAGAGTTTACATTGAACTCCTATTTTGTTTTTTTTAATTTTCTTTATTCTTTATTTATTTTTGAGAGAAAGACAGCGAGACAGAGTGCAAGTGGGGAAGAACAGAGAGAGAGGGAGACACACAATCTGAAGTGGGATCCAAGCTCTGAGCTGTCAGCACAGAGCCCAACATGGGGCTCAAACTCATGAACCACAAGATCATGACCTGAGCAGAAGTCGGATGCTTAACTGACTGAGCCACCCAGGCACCCCTATTGAACTCCCATTGTTTATCGGATGCTATATTAGGTGCTTTGTATGTATTATTTAACTTAATCCTCTCAGAGAAGCCTTACGAGATAGGTCATTTTTAGAAATGTTCAAAATGAAAGTGAGGCTCAGAGAAGTATGAATAACTTCCCAAGGTCATACTGTGCATGAGCAGAATTGCAATTTTCCACATCACAGTGAATGCTCTTTCACTAAACTTGGATGGTAAGGCCATCCAAAGTAATTAATATAGATAGTGAAACAGTGGCATGATATTCTTATGTGAAGGCCCTCTCATTATTATTCAGTAAAGGTACTGAAACACTGAAAAAAAGTTTGCTTGCAAAAAATGTTTCAAAAACATATTAAATTCTGCCTCATCTTTGACAAAGAGTAGAAGTTGACAATCTTGCCTTTATAATAGAAAAAATCATTATTCAATGAAAGTGAAGGTATTTTCAAAGCACAAACTGCTTCATCTTACTAGATGTTAACAAATAGGATGATTTCTATGGGTCTTTTTCTGTCTTAAGAGTATATGGTCACCCAATTTTTCTTTATTCTCTCAGTTTTTGTTACTTAAATCCTAAATTGATATTTCATAAATAAGATAATATTCAGGAGTAGGCACTGGAAGAGACATGCAGGAAGAAACAGAGACAGAAAGAGAAAATATGCATGTGTCTAAGACAGTGACTTTAGGGTACTTCAGCACCAACATATGGCTATATCAGACATGTTATAGTGAAAATTAACTTATTCTACAATGATTTTTAAATAATGTTCAGAACCAATCTACATGATGAGTCCATATTAATTACAATTCCTATATCTTACTACCTTGAAGACTGGTAACAAAAACAACAAAAACAGTAGGTGAAATCATTTTTGTTATGTGTAGATACCTAGTATTTAATAGGTATGCACATGACAACAGAAATATGTCTGCATAATTAATACACACACTGTAGTATGAAAATGTATAAACACTGATCTTATGATAAATATTTCATTAAATTGACTTGCTAACTCTTGTGTGAGAGGAGTTGCCTGTTCACAACTCTGGTCTGAGCTGACATTAGAAGGGGACATTTTCCCTGCCTCCGTCAAGAACTCCACTCATATCTCTAAAATTAGTGATTTGTGACTTTTTCTTTAATTTTTGAGAAAGAGGAATGTGAGCAGAGGAAAGGGGCAGAGGGAGAGAGAGAAAGGTAATCCCATGATCCCATGGTCATGGGAACATGAGCTGAGCAGAAATCAAGAGTTGGACACTCAGGTGACTGATCCACCTAGGCACCCCAGTGACTGTTTTTGATTAATAGAAATATTTTACCAGATCTATAATTTTATGACCTATACCCTGACATTATTTTTTAATGTTTATTTATTTATTTGTATTTTTAATATGAAATTTATTGTTAAATTGGTTTCCATACAACACCCAGCGCTTATCCCAACAGGTGCCCTCCTCAATACCCATCACCCACTCTCCCCTCCTCCGCCATCAAACCTCAGTTTTTTTCTCAGTTTTTAAGAGTCTCTTATGGTTTGGCTCCCTTTTGCTCCCTCCCTCTCTATCCTTTTTTTTTTTTCCTTCCCCTCCCCCATGGTCTTCTGTTAAGTTTCTCAGGATCCACATAAGAGTGAAAACATATCGTATCTGTCTTTCTCTGTATGACTTATTTCACTTAGCATAACACTCTCCAGTTCCATCCACGTTGCTACAAAAGGTCAGATTTCATTCTTTCTCACTGCAACGTAGTATTCCTTTGTATATATAAACCACAATTTCTTTATCCATTCATCAGTTGATGGACATTTAGGCTCTTTTCATACTTTGGCTATTGCTGAAAGTGCTGCTATAAACATTGGTGTACAAGTGTCCCTATATGCATCAGCACTCCTGTATCCTTTGGGTAAATTCCTAGCACTGCTATTGCTGGGTCATAGGGTAGATCTATACTTAATTTTTTGAGGAACCTCCACACTGTTTTCCAGAGCGGCTGCACCAGTTTGTATTCCCACCAACAGTGCAAGAGGGTTCCTGCTTCTCCACATACTCGCCAGCATCTATAGTCTCCTGATTTGTTCATTTTAGCCACTCTGACTGGCGTGAGGTGGTATCTGAGTGTGGTTTTGATTTATATTTCCCTGATGAGGAGCGACATTGAGTATCTTTTCATGTGCCTGTTGGCCATCTGGATGTCTTTAGAGAAGTGTCTACTCATGTTTTCTGTGCATTTCTTCACTGGATTATTTGTTTTTCGTGTTTGGAGTTTGGTGAGTTGTTTACAGATTTTGGATGCTAGCCCTTTGTCCCATATGTCATCTGCAAATATCCTTTCCCATTCCGTTGGTTGCCTTTTAGTTTTGTTGATTGTTTCCTTTCCAACTAATCTTTGACAAAGCAGGAAAGAATATCCAATGGAAAAAAGACAGTCTCTTTAACAAATGGTGCTGGGAGAACTGGACAGCAACATGCAGAAGAATGAAACTAGACCACTTTCTTACACCATTCACAAAAATAAACTCAAAATGGATAAAGAACCTGAATGGGGGACAGGAAACCATCAAAACCCTAGAGGAGAAAGCAGGAAATAACCTCTCTGACCTCAGCCACAGCAATTTCTTACTTGACACATCTCCAAAGGCAAGGGAATTAAAAACAAAAATGAACTATTGGGACCTCATGAAGATAATTTTTAAGACAAATTGTATACCTCTTACAGCATAGTTAGAAAATGCTTAAATTAGAAACTTCTGACTAAAAAGTAGAGTGATTGAGGTGGGGTTATGCATTCAGTAGAACATTATTTTCACTATATATAGCTGCAGAAAACAAAAGAAAGATGTAAGGTGGTAGTTTTTCTGTCTTTCTTTATTTGGGAACATTTACGAAGGAGACATTTGGGGGTATTTTTGGTAACATGTTTCTCTGCCACATATTTTAGTCCACCATGGATTCATATATGAGAAGTTTTAATCCCTAGACTACTTTTAACCAAAATGCTCTAGGAAACAAGGCACGTTTCAATTGTAGAATGTTAGTAAGGCCAAAGAAGTGAATGTTAATGCAATGCTGGCACTGTTGCTCTTGAAATGACTTTTTTTTTATTTAGTTCTAAACTCACGCAATGAGAAAAGAAAAATAAAACCAGCATTGAAATTGGAATGCAAGAGATTGCTTAGAGACTGCTGGTTGTATTTTAAAAGTAATTAAGCACGAGTCAGAGAGAGGAAAAGCAACTCTTTATCACTCAAATACTCTAAAGTCAAACAAAAAATCAAATGAGTTCAATTTTCATCAAAGGGATGAAAAAATCAATAGATTGAAGACTAGTGGTATTTCAGTCTTGGGAAGCACTGCACTAATGCTTCTTTGTAGCCATAACATTGGGCATTTTAAGATGCAAATGCAGAGGCCATTGATATCTTGTTTAAACCCTTTATGGTCTCTCTTCCATTTGCATCTAGTTTTACAATTTAAAATCCACTATATATATTGGTGACTTTAATTTGAAATGCAATAGAACTACATTTATTGGAATGAGACTTCATTAAAGGTAAGCATTAGAACTTATGATCTGCAAATATCTTTTCCCATTCCATTGGTTGCCTTTTAGTTTTGTTGATTGTTTCCTTTCTAGCTAATCTTTGATGCACACTGACAATAAAACATATTTAATGATATTTCTGAAGGTTCTATAGCTAAACAGTACTATATATCTCTTTCTAGAGCTCTGGGAATTTTTTTTTACTTGGAATGTGCAGCCAGCTTGAATTTGTTTCAGAAACTTGTTAAATTTTACATTAATATCTTATCTTCCAATAAACTTGAAAATTCTCTTAAGTTCTAAAATAGCAATATTACTTTCTTGATTAAAATCCATCAATGAATTCTTATTGTCATTACAATAAATCTTAAATCCTTACTGTGGTTTATAAGATTCTGCAAGTTGTACTTTCCTTTCTCTCTGGCCTCTTGTGGTCCCCCTCTAACACTCATTCACTTTGTTAGAGTCACCATGGCCTTCTTTCTGCTCCTTGAACAGGCTAAGTTCTTCCTTGATTCAGTGTATTTGCCCATGATACTTTTTAATGTCAATACAAATGTCAACTACTACCTTTCTGTAAAGTTGTGTTCTCACAGTCACCTTCTATCAAATTGTGATATTTTATTTTTTTTATTAATGTTTACCAGTATATGACATTATATCATGTATCTGTATGCTGTATATTGTTTGCTTTATTCTAGACGTAATTATTATTGGGTAAGAACCATGTCTTTCTTATTCACATGGTACCCTTTCTAACCAGAACAGTGTCTTACATATAGAAGTCACTTGCAAATGTTTCTTGAATTAATCAAAGGTAAACAAATTTGTTTGTTGCTTTGGATCACTGTGTTGCTACATTACCAAATTTCATCTGTCCTTCTCTTCAAAAATGATAAAGGATTTGCAGTTGTTTTTTCACTTTTAATTTTATGAAAATCTGCTATGAGAAATCAACTCTGGAGGCCCACAGGTCTGTAAACATCCTTTATAATACCAGAATTATATTGAAAAATATGTTTTAAAATAGATAGCTAGAGCAATTCAGATGGTCTCTTGATTTATTTCCCTATGAAAATGGCATTTCACCATTGCATTTGCTTATTATGTGGTTGCTTCAGTGGCATTAATTCAGCAAGCATTTATGCATCAAGTATCTTCTTATATCTGTGATTCAAAGATAAGAAATACATTTTACTCTTGAAGATCTCACAGTCTAGTGTAATTAAGATTAGTGAAAATAACATTTTGTTACCATAGTGTTATAGGTTATCTGGCACTTTCCTAACTAAATTCTTCAAATAACATGAGTTCTTTTTAGTACCAGTGAGAAACTAGTACTGTATTGTCTCTGGAGAACCACTGCCTGATGTTTAAAATTTATCTTTGTGCCTTGCTAGCTGTAACATTGGTATTTTTCCATGTGTGGTATTTTTCTCATTTATAAAATTGGGGACAATAACAGTACATACCTCATAAGATTTTTGTGAAGGATTTAATGAGATAATCCATGTAAAACACTTAAATTACCACAGTGCCTAACACATAATATGATCCTGGTAGATGATGATGATTGTGAAGAAAATGATTGCTATTTTAGAAGTTCTGTTATCTGGGCAGTCTGATTCATTTGAAAGAGAAAAATGTTTCAAGAGTTACATTAAAAGTCTTCAATATGTTAATTCAGTTTGTAACACTAAAAAACTGCCATAGAGACACAGGTAATTTAATATTATTTAATTTTTAAAATGTTATCAGCAAAGTGTAACTATACCTATGTTACATTTGATTAAATTGAGGCTCAAAGAGGCGATAGAGCTTAACCAAAGTCAGGCGGATAGTTATGTGGTAGAATCTGAATTTCAGCTCAGATCTGTCTAAATCTTAAAACAGTGCTCTTTTCATTAAAAACAGCTGCCTTAATGGCAGATAATATGAAATTTTTAAAAATATTTGCTTTTTCAATCCACGAGCATGGAATATTTCCCCATTTCTTTGTGTCTTCTTTAATGAATTTTATAAGAATTCTATATTTTTTCAGAGCATAGATCTTTTACCTCTTTCGTTAGGTTTATTTCTAGGTATCTTATGGGTTTTGGTGCAGTTTTTAATGGGATCAAGTCCTTGATTTCTCTTTCTGGTTTTTCATTATTGATGCATAGAAATGCAACAGATTTCTGTACATTGATTTTATATCCTGCAGCTTTGCTGAATTCATATATTAGTTCTAACAATTTTTTGGTGGAGTCTTTTGGATATTTTACAGAGTATCATGTCATCTGCAAATAGTGAAGGTTTGACTTCTTCTTTGCTGATTTTGATGTGTTTTACTTTTGTTGTTGTCTGATTGCTGAGGTTAGGACTTGAGTGCAATTTGAATAACAGTGGTGAGAGTGGACATCCCTGTCATGTTCCTGACCTTAGGGGAAAAGCTCAGTTTTTCCCCTTTGAGGATGATATTAGCTGTAGTTCTTTCTTATATGGCCTTTAAAAGGTTGAGGTATGTTCCTTCTATCCCTACTTTCTTGAGTTTTTTTTTTAATCAAGAAAGGATGCTCTATTTTGTTAAATGCTTGTTTTTGCATCTACTGAGAGGATCATATGATTCTTATCCTTTCTTTTAGTAATGTGGTGTATCATGTTGATTGATTTGTGAATATTGAACCACCCCTGCAGCCAACAAATAAATCACAGTTGATCATGGTGAATAATTCTTTTAATGTATTGTTCAATTTGATTTGCTAGTATCTTGTTTAGAATGTTTGTATTCAAGTTCGTCAAGGATATTGATCTGAAATTCTCCTTTTTAGTCGGGTCTTTGTCTGGTTTTAGAAACAAAGTGATGCTGGCCTCTGAATGAGTTTGGAAGTTTTCCTTCCATTTATATTTTTTGGGATAGTTACAGAAGAGTAGATGTTAATTCTTTAAATGTTTGGTAGAATTCCATAGGGATGCCACCCCGTCCTGGACTATTGTTTATTGGGAGATTTTTGATTACTGATTTAATTTTTTGCAGGTTATGGGTCTGTTCAAATTTTCTTCTTCTTCCTATTTCAGTTTTGGCAATTTATATGTTTCTAGGAATTTATCCATTTCTTCCAGATTGGCCATATTTTTTGGAATATAATTGCTTACGATATTCTCTTATAACAGACAAATAGACAAACAAAAAACTATATGCCTGATTCCAAAGAAGAAAGAGAGAAAGAAAGAAAGAAAGAAAGAAAGAAAGAAAGAAAGAAAGAAAAGAGAAAGTTTGGTTCTATTTCCATGAGAACTGGACCTGACACTCTGGAGCATTCTATTATCAGTAGACTTCGTGCATGTGGGGGCATGTGTACTGGTCTTCTGGGAATAGACCTACTATCCTGGCTCAAAGTCAAGCCTACTTTGATAAAGATGCTCCTTCAAGGTGCAGGGGGTCCAGGTTTGGTCTAAGCGGCTCCAGACTGCACTAGGGTTCTGTGTTTCTTACTGAAATCTGACCTTGCTGGTAGGCGGAGCAGAGAGGGTGGTGGTGAGGGAAACTCGGGTCACCCCACTCATCCCATTGTAGAGGAGTGCATGCCACCCACTATTCAAGAAGCCCTCACAGAAAAGCCAACAAAAGGCACCTCTTCTTGTGTTCCAGGCTTCCCATTAGATCCCTGACCTCAACCTTTCTGTGCCTGGGCCATAGGCATAACTGGTGCCACAGTTCTCCTATGTTTTATCTGTGGCACCTTGCTAGGATTTAGAACTCCAAATCTTACAGGACCTGGCAAGGTTTAAGGCAGAGACCTAATCCTCTCCTCTCAAGGAAAGCCTGTTAGTGTAGTGTCTGGGGCTGTTAGTTCCAGAAAAGCAGTCACATGGCTGCGAAGGTGGTTGGGTTTATGGTGAAGCATAGGGAAAAGCTGAAACCAGGTTATCTGCCCTCTGTGCATGCCTCACCAGGTCCCTTGTTCTTGGAAAGGCAATATACCCTGTTCCAAAAGTACTCCAGGAAGGGGAATGTTCTCTCCCAGTGTGTCCCAGGGAATTTCTACACCATGCTGTCCACTCCCAGGCCTGCAGCCTTCTTCTCCCCAGGAGCACCTCTGCTCCCCATGCCTGACTCCAGGGAATGACACACACTTCTAAAGCCTCAGAATTTGAGCTCCACGTTTTGGTAAAAACTTGGAATAGTCAGTTTCTTTCAATGCTCCAGTCACTGGTTTTGGGGGAGTGTATTTCTTGTGCAAACCTGATGCACTGCGCTCTCTCTCCCTCTCTCTTTCTCTATCTGTGAAAAGGCTACTTCCCCTCCATGGCATAGGGGTACTGTGGCTTCTCTCTCCCCTAATTCACATCTCCACACCTGGTACCTGCCATGTTCTCTCTTCTAATTGTGCATAGTATTATCTTAATCCTCAGATTTATTTCCTAGGTGTTCAAAATGATTTGATGTTGATCTAGCTATGTTTGAGGGATGAGGCAAACCCAGGGTCCCCCTACTACTCCACTGTCTTAACTCCTCTCTCTCTCTCTCCATATATATATATATATATATATATATATATATATATATATATATATACCACATCTTCTTATTCCATTCATCAGTTGATGGACGTTCGGGCGCTCTACATAGTTTGGCTATTGTTGATAATACTGTTATAAATATTGGGATGCATGTACCCATTTGAATCTGCATTTTTGTATATTTTGTGTAAATACCTAATAGTGCAATTGCAGGGTTGTAGGGTAGTTCTATTTTTTTTAGTTTTGTGAGGAACCTCCATATTGTTCTCCAGAGTGACTGCACGAGTTTGCATTCCAACCAACAGTGTAAGAGGATTTTTTTTCTCCACATCTTTGCCAACACCTGTTGTTTCTTATGTTGTTAATTTTAACCAATCTGATGGGTGTGAGGTGGATTCTCATCATGGTCTTAATTTGTATTTCCCTGATGATGAGTGATGTTGACCATCTTTAGCCTATTAAAGATGTGCCCGTTAGCCATTTGGATGTCTTCTTTGGAAAAGGGTCTATTCAGTATTCTGCCCATTTATTCACCAGATGATTTATTTTTGGGGTGTTGAGTTTGAAAAGTTCTTTATAGATTTTGGATACCAACCTTTCATCAGATATGTTGTTTGCAAATATTTTCTCCCATTCCATATTGACTTTTCATTTTGTTGATTGTTTCCTCACTATGCAGAAGCTTTTGATCTTAATGAAGTACCAATAGTTCATGTTTTCTTTTGGTTTCCTTTGCCTTGGCAACATATTTAGTAATAAGTTGCTGCAGCCAAGGTCAAACAAGTGGCTGCCTGTGTTCTCCTCTAGGATTTTGATCGTTTCATGTCTCACATTTGGGTCTTTCATCCATTTTGAATTTATTTTTATGTATAGTGTACAAAATTGATCCATTTTCATTAAACTGCATGTAGCCATCCAGTTTTCCCAACACCATTTGTCGAAGTGACTCTTTTTTCCATTGGATATTCCTTCCTGCTGTGTTGAAGATTAGTTGACTGTAGAGTTTTGGGTCCATTTTTGGGTTCTATTCTGTTCCATTGATCTATGTGTCTGTTTTTGTGCAGTAAAATACAGTCTTGATGACCACAGCCTTGTTTTTTTTTTTTTTTTAACAGCTTTTAATGTTTATTTATTTTTGAGAGAGAGAAAGAGAGTATAAGTGGGAAAGGGGAAGAGAAAGAGGGAGACACAGAATCTGAAGCAGTCTGCAGGCTTTGAGCTGTCAGCACAGAGCACAATGTAGGGCTTGAACCAATGAACCACAAGATCATGACCTGAGCCAAAGTTGGACTGAGCCATCCAAGCGCCCTGATGACTACAGCTTTGTAATATAGCTTTAAATCCAAAGTTGTGGTGCCTCCAGTTTTGTTTTTCTTTTTCAGGATTGCTTTGGCTATTTGGGGTGTTTTGTGGCTCCACATAAATTTTATAATTGTTTGTTCAAGCTCTGTATAAAATACTGGTGGTATTTTGATAGAGATTGTGTTAAATATGTAGATTGCTTTGGGTAGTATAAGCATTTTGTCAATGTTCTTCCAATCCATATACATGGAATAGTTTTCCATTTCTTTGTGTCCTCTTCAGTTTCTTTCATAAGTGTTCTATAATTTTCAGAGTACAGATCTTTTACCTCTTTGGTTAGGTTTATTCCTTGGTATGTTGTTGGTTTTGGTGAAATTGCAAATTGGATCAATTCCTTGATTTATTTTTCTGCTGTTTCATTGTTGGTGTATAAAAATGCAACAGACTTGTGTACATTGATTTTATATCTTGCGACTTTGCTGAATTCTTGTATTAGTTGTAACAATTTTTTGGTGGAGTCTTTCAGGTTTTCTACATAGAGTATTATGTCATCTGCAAAGGGTGAAAGTTTGAATTCTTCCTTGATGATTTGGATGCACTTTCTTTCTTTTTGTTTGATTGCTGAGGCTAAGACTTCCAGTACTATGTTAAATAGTAATGATGAGAGTGGATATCCTTGTCTTTTTCCTGACAAGGATAAAAGCTCCTTTTTTTTCCTTTTTGTCCTCCAAACTGGAGCACACCAGTTTGGGCCCAAAGGGCCCATTTGTTGTTACCAAAGTTCATGCAATTGGTTCTTGATATGATAGATAGATATTAGATGATAGGTTAATGATATATAATAATAAAAAAAACAGATAGATAATAGAGAGAGATGATAGATAGATGATAGATATAGATAGATACGGATATCCAACCAAGTTGAAACCATTAAGAAATAAAAAGAAAAAGAAAAAAAGAAAAGAAAAAAAAAAGAAAAGAGGACAAAAAGGAAGAAAACAAGACAAGAGGGAAAAGCTCTCATGTTTTACCCACTGAGGGTGATATTAGCTGTGGGTCTTTCATATATGGCCTTTATGATGTTGAGGTATATTCCATCTATCCCTACTTGTTGAGGGCTCTTATCAAGAATGGATGCTATGTTCCTAGTTTATATTCTGCTTTCTGGGCTCTGTTGACTCCTGTATCTGGAACCCTCCCTCCATTCAATAGCACTGTGAGTTCCCCAGTCCTATCAGCCATTCCAGATGGGATGAGCTGTCCTACATCTACATGTCCTACATAGTCATCAGTCATAATGCACATGTAATCATAGTGACCTTCATACCAAATCCTCTACTTGAATGCAGATTGTCAACCCCACTCTAGCCCCACCCTGGGGGGAGGGCTCCCTGGGTTGTCTGACCTCTGCTCAGGAAAAAATTCACTTAGTTCTCTTCCTGGTCTCCACATCAGGCCTCCTTCATATCTGCTCTCCCACCCTCATCCTGGCTGCCACCCCATACAGAGCTTGGCCAATTCTGCTGATCACCTCAAACTCCCAGGGCTCTGAAGCCACAATGGAGCTATAGGAGAAGGACATAGATTAGCCACCCTCCCCCCCACCAGTTACCTTATCTAGGTATGTTACAGTCTCACGTAGTCTTGGAAGGAGGAGCAGTCAGCTATCAGCCCACCTGAGCAGCTAGAGCTCTTTACCAGCACAGCTTGTAAGGCTCCTAGGAGCCATGAGGCAGGCACCTGCAACTGCTTCTGGGGGGACCCCCACCCCTCTCTTGTTTACCTAATTGAGTTGGAATAAACCAACATCAAGAGATGCCTGTGGGCATATGAGAAAATAAGAGTAGCAACACTTCATTTTCTTGATAATGAAAAATAAGGTAAGACAGCAAAGGCCCTATGCCCAGAATTTGTCTCAGATTTTTATTTTGCTTTGTTTTATTTTAAAAAATAAAAATAAAAAGTCCCTTGGCCACTTCTGCTCTGTGAGTAGTCATCACAGTTTGGGAGAGGACCAGGCCTGGGGCTCTGCATGCTATTTCATCCTTAACAGCAGAGGGAAAAAAAAATCCCAAATCCTGAAGAGTTCATGGCATAGATCTGCTTTTGTCATGCTTCCAGCCACTGCAGATTAGAGTCCAAAATAGACCCTAGACCCTGCACCAGTGATGCAAATAGGAGCACACCAGTTTGGGCCCAAAGGGCCCATTTGTTGTTACCAAAGTTCATGCAATTGGTTCTTGATATGATAGATAGATATTAGATGATAGGTTAATGATATATAATAATAAAAAAACAGATAGATAATAGAGAGAGATGATAGATAGATGATAGATATAGATAGATACGGATATCCAACCAAGTTGAAACCATTAAGAAATAAAAAGAAAAAGAAAAAAAGAAAAGAAAAAAAAAGAAAAGAAAGAAAAGAAATGAATGGATGTTGTATTTTGTCAAATGTTTTGTCTGCATCTATTGACAGGATCATATGGTTCTTATTCTTTCTTCTGTTAATGTGATGTATCACACTGTTTGATTTGTGAGTATTGAATCACCCCCACAGCTGAGTAGTAAATCCCACTTGATCGTGGTGAATAATTCTTTTAATGTACTATTGAATTGGATTTGCTAGTATATTGTGAATTTTTTCATCCATGTTCATCAGTGATATTGGCCTGTAATTCTCTTTTTTTAGTATGGTCTTTGATTTTGGAATCAAGCTAATGCTGGCTTCATAGAATGTGTTTGGAAGTCTTCCTTCCATTTATATTTTTTGGAACAATTTGAAAAGAATACATATAACTCTGCTTTAAATGACTAGTATAATTTCCTGGGAAGCCATCTGGCCCAGGATTTTTGTTTCTTGGGAGATTTTTAATTACTGATTCAATTTCTTTACTGGTTATGGGTCTGTTCCAATTTTATATTTCTTCCTGTTATAGTTTTGGTAGTTCATAGGTTTCTAAGAATATGTCCATTTGTTCCAGAATAATTTTGGTAAAATATTGGATAAATAAATAAATTTATCATTTATTTCTGCTCTCATCTTTATAATTTCCCTTCTGCTGACTGTGAGCTTCATGTGCTGTTCCTTTTCTAGCTCCTTTAGGTGAAAGGTTATGTTGTATATTTAGGGCCTTTCTTGCTTCTTGAGATAGGCCTGTATTCTAATATACTTCCTGATTAAGGCTGCCTTTTCTGCATCCTGAAGGTTTTGGACTGTCGTGTTTTCGATTTCATTTGCTTCCGTGTATTTTTTTCCCATTTCTTCTTTAATTAACTGGTTAACCCATTCATTGTTTAATAGGATGTTATTTAACTCTCATGTCTTTGAGGGCTTTCCGAATTTTTTTCTTGTGGTTGACTTCAAATTTCACAGCCTTGGGATCTGAAAATATGCATGGTGTAATCTCAATCTTTTTGTATTTTGAGGGCTGATTTATGACCCAGTGTGTGTGTGATCTATTCTGGAGAATGTCCCATGTGCACTCAAAAAGAATTAATATTCTGGTGCTTTAGGATGAAATGTTCTGAATATATCTGTTAAGTCCATCCTTTCTAGCATGTCATTCAAAGCCATTGTTTCCTTGTTGATTTTCTGCTTAGATGATCTGTCCATTGCTTTAAGTGTGGTGTTAAATGCCCCTACTATTATTGTATTATTATTAACGAGTTTCTTTATGCTTGTTAGTAATTGATTTATATATTTGCATGTCTGAGGTTGGTGGCATAAATATTTACAATTGTTAGATATTTTTGATGGATAGGCCCCTTAATTATGAAATTATGTCCTTCATACCTTGTTACAATCTTTGTTTTAAAAACTAGTTTGTCTGAGATAAGTATGGATACTGGGTCTTTTGTTTGACATCCATTAGCATGATAGATAGTTCTCCATCCCCTCACTTTCAATCTTCAGGTGTCTTTAGGTCTAAAATGAGTCTCCTGTAGGCAGCATATAGATGGATCTTATGTTTTCATCCATTCTGATACCCTTTTCTTTTGACTGAGCCATTTAGTCCATTTCCATTCAGAGTGATTATTGAAGGATATGAATTTAGTGCCATTGCGTTACCTGTGGAGTTTGTTTCTGGTGATGCTCTCTGGTCCTTTCTAGTCTTTGTTGTTTCTGTTTTTTTTTTTTTTCTCCCGTCAAAGAGTCACCCTTAAAATTTCTTGCAGAGATGGTTTAGTGGTCATTTACTCCTATAGTTTTTGTTTGGGAAAATATCTCTCCTTCTATACTGAATGACAGCCTTACTGAATAAGGAATTCTTGGGTGCATATTTTTTCCATTCAGTATGTTGAGGATATTCTTCCAGTCTTTTTTGTCTTGCCAAGTTTCTGTGGACAGATCTGCTGGAATCTGATCTGTCTTACCTTCTAGATTAGAGACTTTTTCATTGTTGTTTTTAGGATTCTTTCCTTGTTGGTGTATTTTGTGAATTTGATCATGATATGCCTTGATGATGGTTGACTTTTATTGAATTTAATGGGACTTCTCTGTTTTTCTTGGATTTTGATGGTTGTCTGTGTCCTTCCCCAGATTAGGGAAGCTTTCAGCTATAATTGTTTGAATAAATTTTTTGCCCCCTTTTCTCATATTTTCAGACTCCTATGATATGAATGTTATTACACTTTAATTAGTCACTGAGTTCCCTGAGTCTGCCTTTGTGATCCCTTCCCTCTTATTTCAACTTTATTATTTTCCATAATTTCATCTTCTATATCACTAATTCACTCCTCTATTTGATCCATTCTCCATTTTTTATGGCCTGTATTTGGATTTGCATCCCGGTTATACCATTTTAATTTCAGCCTGACACGATTTTATTTCTTTTATCTCTGCAGAAAGGGATTCTCTGGTATCTTCTTTTCTTTTATCCAAGCCCCTTTAGTATCATTATAATCATTGTTTTAAATTCTAGTTCAGACATCTCACTTATATCTGTATTAATTAATTAATTAATTAAAATTAAGTCGACATGAGCTCTACTTTCTGTTCTTTCCTTTGGGTTGAATTTCTCCATCTCATCATTTTTTTTTTCAGAAAAGAAAAGAAGAAATAAAAAAAAGCAAGACAAAAAAAACCCAATAACATACAAAAAAAGGAAGAAAAGAAACAGAAAGAAAACTAGATCCTGCATGTGTTTTGGTCTGCTTGTTAAAACAATCTAGCTCCAAAAATAAAACTAAACTAAAATAAAATAAAATAATAAAAAGAAGCAAACAAAAATAAATTAAAAACATAAAAATATATATAAATAAAATAATAATAATAAATAAAAAGAAAAGGAAATTGAACAAAATAAGAAAATAAGGAAAAATAACAAGAAAGTATAAAAGTAAACAAGGAGCTAGATTCTATTTCCCTTAGACCTGAAGCATTGTAGC
Organism: Panthera pardus; assembly: GCF_024362965.1. Taxonomy (NCBI): domain Eukaryota; kingdom Metazoa; phylum Chordata; class Mammalia; order Carnivora; family Felidae; genus Panthera; species Panthera pardus. Next base: position 51,004,457 of record NW_026526843.1, on the reverse strand, counting down.
ACTCTTTGATCAGGAGACTTGGTGCAAGAGAAGGGTTTGTGCTCATCTTCCAGAGGAGGGGCCTGCTGCACTGATTCTCAGGCTGGCTTATTTCAGTGGAAATGTGCCTTTAGGGCTCAAGAGGGCAGGGCTTGGTGTAAGGGCTCTGGCCTCTGTTTTGCTCCCTGAAGACTTTCAAGGACGATGGGTGGGATGAATAATTCTCTAGTCCCAGAGCTGAACGATTGTACCCCACACTCTTCAGGGTACCCTCCTGGGAGAGCAATTACCCTTTTGTGTCCACAGTTTCTGTCAGAACCCTGCGTTCACCTTCCTGTGTCTTAGCTTTTGCTTTTTTTTTTTTTTTTCCAGGCACGAGACTGAGTTTCAAAACTCCACATTTTAGGGACTCCTGCTGCAGGAACCTGAGATGTTCTTCTAGGGGAGGGTCTCACTTTGCTTTTTCCAGTGTGGGCAAGGAAACAGTTTTATAACCAGGAGGCAATTCAGAATTAACGTCAAAACAGAGCAGAAAGCTGGCACCCTGCTTGCTGACTTCAGCCCGAGTTCCAGCTCCTATGCCTGGAAAGAGTGCAGCAAGTTGTTGCCACCCATCTTCTTTCAACCCAGGGGGTCCTCAGACCACCCTGGAAGTCGTGCCACACTTCACCACATGAACACCTTTAAGCCAGGCACATCCCCTACTGTAGCAGATTTCTAAAAGTTAATAGTTTGTGCTCTGCTGCTTATAATACTTATAATACTTTGTGTTAGGTAGCCTCTGTAAACTGGCTACATCCTTGCTGCTGTACCCACAGCTCTGTCTATCCCAAGTCAACTCTCTGTACCTCCTACCTTCCAGACTATGGTCACTTTTCAGCTTGTAGACTTGCTGTTTTTGTTCTCTCAGACCTGAGATTGATTTCATGGGTGTTCAGAAAGACTTTATAGCTATCTATCTCTTTGAGGGATGAGAGAAACTTAGGGTCTCCCTACTCCTCCACCATCTTAACTCTGAAACCTCCTCTTCACTTTTAATATATCATGAATAATGTTCAGTGTTTCTTCATTTTTTAAAAATGATTAAAACTTTAATGGAGGCTTAGTTGCTTATAATGCTCATATGCAAAGATTGATTAAACTGTTTTCCTAAGTTTAGTAATATAGGATGCATCATAATTTTTACTAATTTATATAACACCATAGAGGATTTTGATGTCCCTCTTTTTGCTTTTAATATATATTTTTTCTCTTTTGGGAAGAAACAACAGTGACTTGATGCAATTTTCACCTGTAGGAAATTAGGTTTAAATACATTGAAAAAGTACAAAATATTTAATTAGTGAAATAGCAGACAATACCACTCAAGAGTTTTAATATTGGAAAATGTGTCTCACATTGTCCTTTCACCCTCATTCTTCCTTTTACACTTCCCTAATCTCATTTATGGTAGAAGGGAAGATTTCATACTAAAGTAACACACTTTGATTTGGGTCTTGAAAGTAGAATGATGCCAGCAAAGAAATGGAACTTCTTTAAATAATTATTAGAGAGAATACTAAATCAAAGTCATACAGTTACAAGAAATTATATAACAGGAGTATAAGGTGCATATGGGAGAGAAGCAATTATTGAGACTGCAGAGATTGTTTCAAGACTGATTATGAAGCCCTGTGATCAAGAAATTTATGTCAATCTGTTGAAAATGGAGGAATTACAAAGTTTTTCATTAGGGATGCAAAGATGATATTGTTTTATTAGAAAGATACAATGTTTTCAATATGAAGGATGAGCTATAGTGGAAAAAGACTAGTTTAAAGAAGATGATAAGTGCTAATAATAAAATAAGAAGATTGAGAGAAAAGACCAGATTAGACGATGCTGGTCATGTAAAATCAAAATGATTTTGTGATCATTTCGACTTTGAAGTTGAAGAAAATATTAGTCCAGTTTCTGTATTGGAAACCTCTCAACAGGGATACCAGGAATTGAAATCAAGAATAGAGTAAGCAGGAGACTTATGATTCCAAATATGATGGAGTAGTTTGTAGCAGACTAATATGCCTGCTATGAAAAAATAGAAAACTGGATAGGAAACATTATAAAAACTATCTGTTAGAAAGCATCATAGGACTGCTAAGGCAACTTGAGGGGAGAAAAGGAACCTCAGAGAGGTAAGCACACATTCTGAGTCGCTTTTTCCTCGGGCCATTTTTCAAATTGTGCTGTAAAGAGAGAGGCTGAGAATTTGAACAGAGGGATATAGCTAAAAGGTAGAGAAGCTAAGTTGCAGGCAATATAACAAAGCTGGAGAGAAAAAAAATGGAATCCAGGGATACCAAATCAGTCATAACTGAGGGAGCCAGGATCCTGAGAGAAAGTTAAGAACAAAAAAGGTGAGTCTTACACTTTAGGATTTTCCTTTCAGGTTTTGTTGAATTATTCAGCTATGCAAGGTCAAAAACTAAGACACTAAGCAGAAAACCTCTGAAAAGTAGAGTGAGGTTCTTGGTATTCTTAGGGAACTAAACTGACAAAAGAAGTTCTGCACTTTCCAAGGAGGGAGAACCCTAGTAAACACTCCAGACTTTCACTTGAGTCCTCTGGAGGACTACTATTTCCTAAGAATGTAAGTAAAACAGAGGTAGTCAAAACTTTATAAAAACTGTAATTTCAAGACAACTCAGTCCCTAATTTACTTAACGTGATTTACTGCCAATTTATCTGCCTACCAGTGTATAATGGCATATCATGTAAACTCTCTCTGGAAAAATAAAAGAGGGTCCAGGCCTGTATACTTTTACAGTCCCAATATCTGCATTCCACCCAAAATGACTAGATATGACAAAAAAAAAAAAAAAAGAAAGAAAGAAAAGAAAAGAAAAGAAAAAAGAAAATGAAGAGAAAAAAATAAGAGAAACAGATTCATAATTGTCCCCATTTGGGGAGTTATCAGACATGGACATGAAAATTATGGTGGCTAATATGTTTAAGAATACAGATGTCAATATGGAGATTTTTATCAGAAAGGAAAATTATAAAAAGAATAAAATGCTAATTATTGAATTGACCTGAAAATGTGATAATTAAAGTAAATAAATAACTAGACAGGTTTAATATCAAATTAGATTCAACAGAATATAGAATTAATGAAATAGAGAGTCATATGAAGTATGTAGGGGAAACACAGAAAGCAAAAACAAAAATGGATAATTCAGAAATGAGCATAAGAGATGTATGGGACATGGTGAAAATGACATACTTGCAATGGGAATTCTAAAGAGAGATAACAGGTAAAAAGTAATATTTGAAGAAATAATAGCTAAGAATCTTCCAAAATCTGGGGCGCCTGGGAGGGTCACTTGGTTGAGCATCCAATTGTTGCTTTCAGCTCAGGTCATGATCTCATGGTTCATGAGTTTGAACTTTACATTGGGCTCTGTGCTGACAGTGAGGAGTCTGCTTAGGATTCTCCCTCTTTCCCTCTCGCTCTGCCTCTCCCCTTCTCTCTCTCTCTCTTTCAACAATAAATGAATAAACTTAAAAAAAAAGAATTTTCCGAAATCAGAAGATATCAATACACAGATTTAACAAGTTATACAAACCCCAAGCAGATGAGTTAGAAAGAAAACCACACTTAGACACATACATGAAATGGCTAAAAACAAAAGCAAAGAGAAAAAACATTAAAACATCCAGGAAAAATTGCCTTCAAATAAGAAACCATAATATTGACAAGAGACTTAAAAGAAATAATGGAACCCAGAATACAGTAAAATGACATAAAGTGTTAAAATAATGGCAAAGTTAAAATTTTATATTCAGCAAATATATCCTTAAATTATGAAGAAAAAAAATACATTTTTAGGCCAAAAAAAAAGGTCAGGTAATTTATTGTCAAGTGACTCTTACTAAAAGAAATAGCAAAGAAACTTCTTCAGGTAAAATGAAGTTGATCCCATATAAAAATATGGAATGCAGTTTTTCTTTCTTTTTTTTAAAGCATAGCAGAAATTAAAGGTAGATGGGTAAACATAAAAATGAATTTTGGTTGTAGAAAATAATAATGTCTTAAAAAATAATTTTCCATACTGACAAGGAACTGAAAACTGCTACTCAGGAATAAGCAGAAATTGTACCTAGTATATAAGAGGAGTTGTTTATGAGCCTAGCAAGGAGTGGAACTTGTGGGTAGATCAGTCAAGGCCCTTCCAATCTTCCCCAGAGGTCAAAGCAAGACATGATAGCAATCCTTTATGTTAAACCTTAAACTATGATTGATTTCTTGATGCCTTCATGTCAATTTAAATGTTGGTGATGAATAAGACTTTAGGTAGTAGGGTAAGTGCCTCCCTAGAAAGTTAAGTAAGTACTCAACAAGAAAGAGAGAGCCACAGTGTAAGGTGGCTATCAAAAAATGAACTTAAAATCAATAAAAGCAACTGAGAGCCATGCATGGCATTGGTATACGGAGTGCATTTCCTAGGGACTATAAGTTTAAATTAATCAATGTATCTGGCAATAGTGACATCCAGCAAGGGGTCCATTTGCAACGTTGTAGCTTAACTAGGAGTGCTTTGAGGAGTTCAGTTAAACTGGCTGCTAGGGCCTACAACAGAAGGTCTACATTCCATTGAATGCCTTCTTCAAGACCATAGCATTGTGTGTCCTGAGATTTGAAATAAGAGCCTTGGCCACTACAAATACTCCCTAGAACTTTGTAGGGAATAAGGAGTATCTTGGTGAGATCTTGTATTATGACCTTAGTATTTTTAGAGGCATCCATTACATTGATTTATATTTTGTATATCTGTGAGGCAAAAAAAAAAAAAAATCCAGAGCTCTTTAGTCCAAACAGGATATATTAGTTTCTTAGGGGTACTATAACAAAGTACCACAAACTGGATGGCTTAAAACAGCAGAAATTTATTCCCACACAGATCTGGAGGCTAGAAGTCTGAAATCGAGGTGTTGGCTGGGCTCTGCTCCCTCTGAAGCCTCCAAGTGAGGATCCAAATTTGCTTTCCAATTCTGGTAGTCCCAGACCTTCCTTGGCTTGTGTTAACATAACTTCAGTCTCTGCCTCTATATTCTGAAGTCATCCTCCCTAGATCTTTGTGTTTTTACTTAGATGTCTTTATGTAAGGTCACATTGCATTAAAAGCCCACCCTGATCCACTAGAATCTTTAACTAATTACATCTACAAGGATCCTATTTCCAAATAAAGTCACAGCCTGAAGGACTAAGACTTAGGATATCAAGATAGCTTTTCTAGGGGACACAATTTGACCCATAACAGAGAACAACTCTTTGGCAATTGCCCAAAACTATGTAAAAATACATATCTTTGGATACATCGATATGTATTGATGGTCGAATGTTGACAAAGGCATCCAGTGATAAGATGACTGCCTGAAGTTCAATCTAGTGTGGTAACCCTTGGGTCACATCCTTTAGTTCCATCTGGAAACTACTGGCTAAAAAATTGGAAAACAGTAATTCTCAACTGAGCTTAATCAGGTCTAACGATGGCCATGCCATCTGTAAGGTGTATTGATGTTCACTCAGTTGATCACAAGAGGAATGAACTTCTCCAGCACCATAGCAAGAGACCGAGGACAGGAGAGGTGAACCCCTCCTGCAGTTGGGATATTCAAGAGGGCTAAAATTTGCCTCCATCTTGTAGCAGAGGCCTTGATAGTCATGGCAAGCTTGCAGGATGCTGCTTCCATGATCTAAGGCATAATGAACGGTGAAATACAGAGAGTTGCAGGATTTGGGTCTATGTGATCCTCTAATTCCAAGAAAGCCAAGTATTCAGCAAGTAATTGCTGCTATAATGCATTATAGTGTAGCCCTGAGGAGAGCAGTTTCTTGAATCAGAAGCCCAGGGACAACTCAAGAAGACATGAGAGGAGGTTGCTGAAGCCTCTATAGTGTCCTCTGAAGGCATTTATGGGAATGCCTATTGTATTTCAATTCAGACAGATTCTAAAGTCTTTTGTTGGGGTAGACACCATTCCACATGGGATTATTTGCAAGTAACACTATTTACAGGCTTAAGCACATTTTATAAATGAGGAATACATTGAATCCAGATCCTAAAAATTTCTAAAAGATATTTGGCTTGTATTAATATGGCCAATGCTGAAAGAAACTATAGGCTGTGTCTTGATGGTGGCAGGAATATAGCAGCCCTTGGTTTACTGGATAATTTTCAGAAATTTAATAGATAGAGTCAGTAATTTAAATAATATTGCATATGAGGACCTTAATAGTTGTGACCATAGAATTAGGTTGCAGTAATACACTGTGAAGTGCTCTTCAATCTTCCAGATTTCTGAACAGGACAAACTGAGATGTTAAATGGAGAAGCAGTGAGGATAAACGCCCCTTCACTAATTAGGTCTCATATAATGAGTTTCATTCTTTGAAAGCCCTCTTATTATTTACTTTGGGCATATTAACTATTTTGACTCTGGGGTAAGGTGTCAGTTGGGGTGCCATTTTGTCAAGCAAATTTGTAAGCGCCAAAGACTTAATTTGCATTTGTTACTCAGTGGATCAGAGTGTTCATGCCTACTATGTTTTTTTTAGGGAAATGGGTACTATCACCATTGGACTCTAGGCAAGACAATAATTCTGATTATTAAGATGAGGCATATATATATATATATATATATATATATATATATATACATAATCACATGGAATATTATTCCATCATAAAAAGGAATAAAATCTTGCCATTTGCAATGCCATGGATGCAACTATAAACTATTGGTCTAGGCAGAATAAGTCAGAGAAACACAAATATCATATGGTTTCACTCATATGTGGCATTTATGAAACAAAACAAATGAGCAAAAGAAAAGAGAGAGAGAGAGATCAAGAAAGAGACTCTTAAGTATAGAGAACAAACTGATAGTTACCAGAGGGGAGGTGGGTAGAGCCATGTATGAAATAGGTGATGGAGTTTACAGAGTGCACTTGTGATGAGCACTCGGTGATGTATGGAATTATTCAATCAATAAGTTGTACATCTGAAACTAATACAACACCCTATGTTAACTATGCTGGAATTAAAATAAATAAAATTTAAAAAAAAACATGTGTATAAGCAAAAAAAAAAAAAAGATGAGGCGTAACTATTCGTCTATATATATATATATATATATATATATATAATCCCCTAAGATTACAGGGGAAACTGTGTTTAAATTTACTGGAATCCCCAGGTATAATGTAATTTGAGCCCAGGATTAATTAAAGTTATGATGGTTTGCCAATTATTATATTTCAGTGGATGTTAAATTCAGAACCTATATGGTAGGGACATAAAAGCCATTTAGTGCCCTTTTACCTTTTTTATTAATAAATTATTTTAGTAAATTTTAGATTGCCAAATGGACAAAACTGTGGATCGTTCAGACTTTTTTGTTTCCTTCTCCTGTATCCAGGTTTCTTTCTTTTCTTTTTTCCTGTTATGATACAATGAAAAGTATATATTTGATCTTTGTTCCTGGTTCCTAGCACACAGTTCCTAAGATCTGTTGAATCTCCAGAGTGATCAGAGGGTATTTTATAAGCAATGAGATGACTGGTGGTTGGAGGCCACTAGATAGCTTCAGAATAAGGGCTGGTTGCCAAAAAGACCAAAGCATGATTAGAGGGTTGAAAATTTGAGTCCCACTTCATGACTTCCAGGGACAGGAGAGACATTGGAGGCTGAGTTAATGGCCATTAAATGAATCAATTATATCTACTTAAAACTGTCACAAAAACCTATAAATGGTAACTTTCAGAGTTTCTAGATTGGTGCTGGGAAGGTGATGAGCCTAGAGAGGGTATGGAAGCTCTGTGCCCTTTTCCTTCATACCTTGCCCTAACCATCTTATCCATTTTGCTTTTCTTGAGTTTTACTTTTTTACAATAAACTAGTTATAATAAGTAAAATGTTTTCCTGAGTTTTATAAGCCATCTAGAAAATTATCAAACCTGAGGATGGGGTTGTGGAAATTACAGTGCACATCTGGTTGGTCAGAAGTACTCATGGCAACCTAGTAACTGTGACTGGCATCTGAAACAGAAGTCTTGTGGACTGAGCCTTTGACCTGTGGATTCTGCATGGATTCTAGATAGAATTGAATTATGGGGCATCTAGTTGATGTCAGAATTGGTTGATGTATGAAAAAATCCTCACACATTTGGTGTCAAAAGTGTTGTGAAGTAAAAACAGTTCCCCTCCCTTCCTCATTCCCTTCCTTCCTTCTTTCTTTCCTTCCTTCCCTCCTTCCTTCCTCTTTCCCTTTCTCCTTCCCTCCCTTCGTCCCTCCTTCCCAGTTGTGGGAACCCAGTGACTCCTTTCTCCAAGGAGTTCCAGTCAATCTCTCTTGAGTTGGGGCCCATATCCAGTAAATTAATTTTGTATATTAATTAAGCTCCATGATTACAAGATTACCTTTATACCCTGATGCAAAACATAATGCTAAGAAAACTCCAGCACATTGTCTATGGGGGGAGGTTTGCATAGGGAGAGAAATTAAATGCTATATGCTTCTGCTTTTCTTTTTTCATCAGTTCCTGGACCACTGACCACTATGGATGTGTATCTTGATACACTTGGGAACAATAATGAGTGTGACAGAAATAAGGGAAGTAGTGCTATAAGAAAAATTGCTAGGGGGTTCCGGAAGATGGCGGCGTAGGAGGACGCGGGGCTCACAGCGCGTCCTGCCGATCACTTAGATTCCACCTACACCTGCCTAAAGAACCCAGAAAACCGCCAGAGGATTAGCAGAAGGGAGTCTCCGGAGTCAAGCGCAGACCAGAGGCCCACGGAAGAGGGTAGGAAGGGCGGCGAGGCGGTGCGCGCTCCACGGACTGGCGGGAGGGAGCCGGGGCGGAGGGGCGGCTCGCCGGCCAAGCAGAGCCCCCGAGTCTGGCAGGCAAAAGCGGAGGGGCCGGACGGACTGTGTTCCGACAGGAAGCGCGACTTAGCGTCTGGGAGGTCATAACTTAACAGCTCTGCTCGGAAAGCGGGAAGGCTGGAGGACAAAGGGAGGGAGAGCTGCTGAGCCCCCGGACGGCAGAGCTCAGCTTGGCGGGGAACAAAGGCGCCAGCGCCATCTCCCCCGCCCATCCCCCAGCCAAAATCCCAAAGGGAACCAGTTCCTGCCAGAGAACTTGCTCGCTCTGCGCAAACACCCAACTCTGTGCTTCTGCGGAGCCAAACCTCTGGCAGCGGATCTGACTCCCTCCCGCTGCCACAGGGCTCCTCCTGAAGTGGATCACCTAAGGAGAAGCGAGCTAAGCCTGCCCCTCCTGCCCCCGTGCACCTTGCCTACCCACCCCAGCTAATACGCCAGATCCCCAGCAACACAAGCCTGGCAGTGTGCAAGTAGCCCAGACGGGACACGCCACCCCACAGTGAATCCTGCCCCTAGGAGAGGGGAAGAGAAGGCACACACCAGTCTGACTGTGGCCCCAGCAGTGGGCTGGGGGCAGACATCGGGTCGGACTGCGGCCCCGCCCACTAACTCCAGTTATACACCACAGCACAGGGGAAGTGCCCTGCAGGTCCTCACACGCCAGGGACTATCCAAAATGACCAAACGGAAGAATTCCCCTCAGAAGAATCTCCAGGAAATAACAACAGCTAATGAACTGATCAAAAAGGATTTAAATAATATAACAGAAAGTGAATTTAGAATAATAGTCATAAAATTAATCGCTGGGCTTGAAAACAGTATACAGGACAGCAGAGAATCTCTTGCCACAAAGATCGAGGGACTAAGGAACAGTCACGAGGAGATGAAAAACGCTTTAAACGAAATGCAAAACAAAATGGAATCCACGATGGCTCGGCTTGAAGAGGCAGAGGAGAGAATAGGTGAACTAGAAGATAAAGTTATGGAGAAAGAGGAAGCTGAAAGAAAGAGAGATAAAAAAATCCAGGAGTATGAGGGGAAAATTAGAGAACTAAGTGATACACTAAAAAAAAATAATATACGCATAATTGGTATCCCAGAGGAGGAAGAGAGAGGGAAAGGTGCTTAAGGGGTACTTGAAGAAATTATAGCTGAGAACTTCCCTGAACTGGGGAAGGAAAAAGGCATTGAAATCCAAGAGGCACAGAGAACTCCCTTCAGACGTAACTTGAATCGATCTTCTGCACGACATATCATAGTGAAACTGGCAAAATACAAGGATAAAGAGAAAATTCTGAAAGCAGCAAGGGATAAACGTGCCCTCACATATAAAGGGAGACCTATAAGACTCGTGACTGATCTCTCCTTTGAAACTTGGCAGGCCAGAAAGGCTTGGCACGATATCTACAGTGTGCTAAACAGAAAAAATATGCAGCCGAGAATCCTTTATCCAGCAAGTCTGTCATTTAGAATAGAAGGAGAGATAAAGGTCTTCCCAAACAAACAAAAACTGAAGGAATTTGTCACCACGAAACCAGCCCTACAAGAGATCCTAAGGGGAATCCTGTGAGACAAAGTACCAGAGACATCACTACAAGCATAAAACATACAGACATCACAATGACTCTAAACCCATATCTTTCTATAATAACACTGAATGTAAATGGATTAAATGCGCCAACTAAAAGACATAGGGTATCAGAATGGATAAAAAAACAAGACCCATCTATTTGCTGTCTACAAGAGACTCATTTTAGATCTGAGGACACCTTTAGATTGAGAGTGAGGGGATGGAGAACTATTTATCATGCTCCTGGAAGCCAAAAGAAAGCTGGAGTAGCCATACTTATATCAGACAAACTAGACTTTAAATTAAAGGCTGTAACAAGAGATGAAGAAGGGCATTATATAATAATCACAGGGTCTATCCACCAGGAAGAGCTAACTATTATAAATGTCTATGCGCCAAATACCCGAGCCCCCAGATATATAAAACAATTACTCATAAACATAAGCAACCTTATTGATAAGAATGTGGTCATTGCAGGGGACTTTAACACCCCACTTACAGAAATGGATAGATCATCTAGACACACAGTCAATAAAGAAACAAGGGCCCTGAATGATACATTGGATCAGATGGACTTGACAGATATATTTAGAACTCTGCATCCCAAAGCAACAGAATATACTTTCTTCTCGAGTGCACATGGAACATTCTCCAAGATAGATCATATACTGGGTCACAAAACAGCCCTTCATAAGTTTACAAGAATTGAAATTATACCATGCATACTTTCAGACCACAATGCTATGAAGCTTGAAATCAACCACAGGAAAAAGTCTGGAAAACCTCCAAAAGCATGGAGGTTAAAGAACACCCTACTAACGAATGAGTGGGTCAACCAGACAATTAGAGAAGAAATTAAAACATATATGGAAACAAACGAAAATGAAAATACAACAATCCAAACGCTTTGGGATGCAGCGAAGGCAGTCCTGAGAGGAAAATACATTGCAATCCAGGCCTATCTCAAGAAACAAGAAAAATCCCAAATACAAAATCTAACAGCACACCTAAAGGAAATAGAAGCAGAACAGCAAAGGCAGCCTAAACCCAGCAGAAGAAGAGAAATCATAAAGATCAGAGCAGAAATAAACAATATAGAATCTAAAAAAACTGTAGAGCAGATCAACGAAACCAAGAGTTGGTTTTTTGAAAAAATAAACAAAATTGACAAACCTCTAGCCAGGCTTCTCAAAAAGAAAAGGGAGATGACCCAAATAGATAAAATCATGAATGAAAATGGAATGATTACAACCAATCCCTCAGAGATACAAACAATTATCAGGGAATACTATGAAAAATTATATGCCAGCAAATTGGACAACCTGGAAGAAATGGACAAATTTCTAAACACCCACACTCTTCCAAAACTCAATCAGGAGGAAATAGAAAGCTTGAACAGACCCATAACCAGCGAAGAAATTGAATCGGTTATCAAAAATCTCCCAACAAATAAGAGTCCAGGACCAGAGGTCCAGAGGTAGGCTTCCCAGGGGAGTTCTACCAGACATTTAAAGCAGAGATAATACCTATCCTTCTCAAGCTATTCCAAGAAATAGAAAGGGAAGGAAAATTTCCAGACTCATTCTATGAAGCCAGTATTACTTTGATTCCTAAACCAGACAGAGACCCAGTAAAAAAAGAGAACTACAGGCCAATATCCCTGATGAATATGGATGCAAAAATTCTCAATAAGATACTAGCAAATCGAATTCAACAGCATATAAAAAGAATTATTCACCATGATCAAGTGGGATTCATTCCTGGGATGCAGGGCTGGTTCAACATTCGCAAATCGATCAACGTGATACATCACATTAACAAAAAAAAAGAGAAGAACCATATGATCCTGTCAATCGATGCAGAAAAGGCCTTTGACAAAATCCAGCACCCTTTCTTAATAAAAACCCTTGAGAAAGTCGGGATAGAAGGAACATACTTAAAGATCATAAAAGCCATTTATGAAAAGCCCACAGCTAACATCATCCTCAACGGGGAAAAACTGAGAGCTTTTTCCCTGAGATCAGGAACACGACAGGGATGCCCACTCTCACCGCTGTTGTTTAATATAGTGCTGGAAGTTCTAGCATCAGCAATCAGACAACAAAAGGAAATCAAAGGCATCAAAATTGGCAAGGATGAAGTCAAGCTTTCGCTTTTTGCAGATGACATGATATTATACATGGAAAATCCGATAGACTCCACCAAAAGTCTGCTAGAACTGATACATGAATTCAGCAAAGTTGCAGGATACAAAATCAATGTGCAGAAATCAGTTGAATTCTTATACACTAACAATGAAGCAACAGAAAGACAAATGAAGAAACTGATCCCATTCACAATTGCACCAAGAAGCATAAAATACCTAGGAATAAATCTAACCAAAGATGTAAAAGATCTGTATGCTGAAAACTATAGAAAGCTTATGCAGGTAATTGAAGAAGATATAAAGAAATGGAAAGACATTCCCTGCTCATGGATTGGAAGAATAAATATTGTCAAAATGTCAATACTACCCAAAGCTATCTACACATTCAATGCAATCCCAATCAAAATTGCACCAGCATTCTTCTCGAAACTAGAACAAGCAATCCTAAAATTCATATGGAACCACAAAAGACCCCGAATAGCCAAAGTAATTTTGAAGAAGAAGACCAAAGCAGGAGGCATCACAATCCCAGACTTTAGCCTCTACTACAAAGCTGTCATCATCAAGACAGCATGGTATTGGCACAAAAACAGACACATAGACCAATGGAATAGAATAGAAACCCCAGAACTAGACCCACAAACGTATGGCCAACTCATCTTTGACAAAGCAGGAAAGAACATCCAATGGAAAAAAGACAGTCTCTTTAACAAATGGTGCTGGGAGAACTGGACAGCAACATGCAGAAGGTTGAAACTAGACCACTTTCTCACACCATTCACAAAAATAAACTCAAAATGGATAAAGGACCTGAATGTGAGACAGGAAACCATCAAAACCTTAGAGGAGAAAGCAGGAAAAGACCTCTCTGACCTCAGCCGTAGCAATCTCTTACTCGACACATCCCCAAAGGCAAGGGAATTAAAAGCAAAAGTGAATTACTGGTACCTTATGAAGATAAAAAGCTTCTGCACAGCAAAGGAAACAACCAACAAAACTAAAAGGCAACCAACGGAATGGGAAAAGATATTTGCAAATGACACATCGGACAAAGGGCTAGTATCCAAAATCTATAAAGAGCTCATCAAACTCCACACCCGAAAAACAAATAACCCAGTGAAGAAATGGGCAGAAAACATGAATAGACACTTCTCTAAAGAAGACATCCGGATGGCCAACAGGCACATGAAAAGATGTTCAACGTCGCTCCTTATCAGGGAAATACAAATCAAAACCACACTCAGATACCACCTCACGCCAGTCAGAGTGGCCAAAATGAAGAAATCAGGAGACTATAGATGCTGGAGAGGATGTGGAGAAACAGGAACCCTCTTGCACTGTTGGTGGGAATGCAAATTGGTGCAGCCGCTCTGGAAAGCAGTGTGGAGGTTCCTCAGAAAATTAAAAATAGACCTACCCTATGACCCAGCAATAGCACTGCTAGGAATTTATCCAAGGGATACAGGAGTACTGATGCATAGGGGCACCTGTACCCCAATGTTTATAGCGGCACTCTCAACAATAGCCAAATTATGGAAAGAGCCTAAATGTCCATCAACTGATGAATGGATAAAGAAATTGTGGTTTATATACACAATGGAATACTACGTGGCAATGAGAAAAAATGAAATATGGCCTTTTGTAGCAACATGGATGGAACTGGAGAGTGTGATGCTAAGTGAAATAAGCCATACAGAGAAAGACAGATACCATATGGTTTCACTCTTATGTGGATCCTGAGAAACATAACAGAAACCCATGGGGGAGGGGAAGGAAAAAAAAAAAAAAAAAAAAAGAGGTTAGAGTGGGAGAGAGCCAAAGCATAAGAGACTGTTAAAAACTGAGAACAAACTGAGGGTTGATGGGGGGTGGGAGGGAGGGCAGGGTGGGAGGGAGGGCAGGGTGGGTGATGGGTATTGAGGAGGGCACCTTTTGGGATGAGCACTGGGTGTTGTATGGAAACCAATTTGATAGTAAATTTCATATATTAAAAAATAAAAAAAAAGAAAAAAAAAAGAAAAATTGCTATTAGACAACAAGGGTACCATGCTTAATTCTCTCCAGGATGGTGGTATCCTTTATGGAAAACTCATAAAATGCCTTTTTCAGGCCTATCCCAGAGGTGTACAATCACAAATCATGTTTATACATCTTTTTCAAGCTGCCAGTGATGGCCATTAGGCTTAAGAGTGACCAGAGAGCCGGGCTGTAGCACAACCCTTGGTAAGGAAGATACAAGCACTGACAAATCATGGCACTGTGTTGGCATTACCTGTGTAGTCTCAGAGACTACCTACCAAACACAGGCTAAGCCTGACAGCATGATATATTGGCTTATAGTCAATTAACAACAATTTTTGTCTTGGAGACAAGAACATTTTAGGGTGGGAAGAGATGGTAACATCTGACAAAGATAACATAGTGCCATGAAGGAAAAAGCACAAGACTGTCAGCAATCTGCGGTTCCACCCTAGGCAGCCTTCAGTATATAATGGCACCAGTTAGCCAAAAACAATTAGTTAAAGTTGACCATGTGTCCTCAGTCATGGTTGGGGCATCTTGTTCATGATGTTATTTGTTTGAAACATTTCTGGTTCATCCAATTGGTGAGGGAAATTACTGCCCTAGGATAATGGGAATAACCAAATGCATGAGACTTAACATTGGAAAGATAAGGTTAATAATGGTTTATCAGTGACATATATTCAAAGCCTGGGGCAGGAAAAGACTGAACACATACAGGGCTACATGACAGTTTCTCTTTGAAAGAGAGTGAACAAGCAGGGTGGTGGGAGGCAGGTATTATGGTAACCAGAGAGTGGAGTACCCTCTGGTTCCTTCATAAAGATGTGACTGGCTTGCTTGAATAATTCTGTAGGCTGGCAGGGAACTAAAACTTACCACACAGGAATAAGCAAGAACTGTACATGGTCTGTTGCATAAACATTATTTTGTTTTGTCATTTTATACCTGCAGGAGCCTAGTAGAGAGTGGAACTTGCTCTTAGGCCACTCAAAGCCATTCCAGTTTCCCACAGATGTCAAGGCAGCAAATTATATGGGACTTTAATTATAAATCTTACCCTACACTGGACAGCATATTTAATAACCTTGACCCAGTTAATGAGGAATACTATATCTAACAAGTGAATATACAATTTTCCCAAGTATGTATAGAATATTTATCAAATTGACTGTATAATGGGTTATAAAGTGAATTCTGGCAAATTACAAATTATTAAATTACAAAGTTCTCTGACTGCAGTGGAATTGAGGTAAAGCTCAAAAACAAAAAGAAGCTAAAAATTTGCCTAAATGTCTGGAAATTAATCAGTGTGGCTCTAAATAGTCAATAGTTCAAAGAAAGAATTATAAAGGACATATTTTGGAGAGCTCCAACATGGCAGAGAAGTAGGGGAACCCAAAGTACCCTCGTCCCTCAAACACAGCAGTGTTGAGGCCAAAGGATTGTGAATTCCAAGAAACCAGGCTGCAGAGTGAAAGAGATATCTCCAGGGACCCACAGAAACAACCTGGTGGGCCATAGGTGCGTGATTGCAAACTGCAAGAGAAAAACTTGGTGGCAGAGGAATTGGGGAGTGGGATCCCCTTCTGTAGATAGACAAAGGGAAGAGAAAGGCTGTGGAAGCGCAAGACTGTATCTGGACAAGAGAAAATCACAAACCAGGATGGAGATAGATTCCATCTCTAACTGTGGACCTTTCTGCAGACTGGGGCCGGCTGCCGTGTTTGCACACTTGGAAAGAAGGGGAGCCAGCCATGGGCTTGGTAACTAGTTCAGAGGCACAGTCCACACTTGGAGAAAGCAACATCCTCCCTGGAGTGTTGTGGGAGGAAGGTATATAATTTTTCAAAGGAAAAACACTGCCTGTGCCCACCAGCCACAGGCCGTATATCGGTGGAACAAAGCGGGACCCTTTAAGACATCAGGGTTTAAATCCCAGCAGAGTGCCAGGGAGGCATGGGAGTTGGTGGAGTGCGACAAACTGCTTCATTCAAGCCCATGGAACTGCAAGGATGGCCTGAACAGAGTAGTTTGGAACACTCAGTCTGTAGAGGAGAGTTTGGGGTGTTGCCATTTTTCTCCCCATCACCAACAGTAAATCCTGGAGTTTCAGGGAATAAACAGCAGGCCCACAGTGGAGGCGGGACATGCCTACCCCAAATCAGACCCTTCTGTGCCTGGTAACTGCATATCTACTGGAGATTGACACTGACGAACCATGAAGCACCTCCTTCAGACCAGCACTGCCACAGGTTGCAAGGCACCCTGCAGTTTTATATTTCCTGATTTAATTCTTGGGCAATTCTTATTATATATATATACATTTTTTTTCTTTTCTTCCTTTTCTGCTTGTTTCTTCCCTCCTCCTCTGGTCTGGTTATTCTGGTTGTTGGTTTGTTTGAACAGACATATTTAATCTATTCTATTTGTACCTGTTCTACATCTCTATCTTCATTTTACTTTCTCTGTCTCTCTGGATTAAGCCATACAGTTTGTCTGGTCAATTCTCTTTTCTTTTCTTTTTCCCCATCCCTGTTATTTCTTTCTTTGTATGGGATAAGGCCTCTTCCATCAACACTGTCCCCACCCCATTGTTTAGTTGTAGCTGGGGTTACTTTTTTTTTTTTTTTGGTTTTTGCTTTTGCTTTTTATTTCTGTTTGTGTTTTTGTTTTCTGTTTGATTTTGTTTGTTTGTTTGTTTTCCTTTCCAGGGCTACTTCAAAGAAGTACCTGGTGGAGGGTCCATCACTATGAGTAGGGAGATAAAGAAACCAAAGTCACAACAACAGAGAGAAAGTAAGACACTCTAAAAAACACCTTCTGAAGTGCCAGGCCCTGGACAGTTGTTGACCCCTCTTGAATATAGTAGTGCTTGCAAGTACAGGGCACATAACAATCTTTTAAAACACATAAGGGACAGGAAACTAGACAAAATGATGAAATGGAAGAATTCTCACCATAAGAAATTCCAGGAAGAAATGAAAGATAAAGAATTGATCAAAAAATATAAACAATATAACTGAATAAGAATTTAGAATAACAGTCATAAGATGAATGGCTGGGCTTGAAAAAAGCATAGAACGCAGAAGAGAATCTATTGATTCAGAGATCAAGGAATTAAAAAGTGCTGGAAATGAGGTGCAAAATAAACTAGAGATGGTGACAGCAAAAATTGAAGAGGCAGGGGCGCCTGGGTGGCACAGTCGGTTAAGCGTCCGACTTCAGCCAGGTCACGATCTCGCGGTCCGTGAGTTCGAGCCCCGCATCAGGCTCTGGGCTGATGGCTCGGAGCCTGGAGCCTGTTTCCGATTCTGTGTCTCCCTCTCTCTCTGCCCCTCCCCCGTTCATGCTCTGTCTCTCTCTGTCCCAAAAAAAAAAAAAAAAAAAAAAAAGTTGAAAAAAAAATTGAAGAGGCAGAGGGGAGAATAGGTGAAATAGAAGATAAAATTATGGAAAAATATGAAGCTGAGAAAAAAGATCAAAAACTTCTAGATCACTAGGAAATAATTAGAGAACTAAGTGATTCAATGAAACATAATAATATCCATATCATAGGACTTCCAAAAGAAGAAGGTAGAAAGGGGTGGAAGATGTACTGGAACAAATCATAGCTGAGAACTTGCCCAATCTGGAGAAGAAAACAGACATTGAAATCCAGGAGGCACAGAGAACTCCCTCAGACATAACTTGAATCAATCTTCTGCATGACATATCATAGTGAAACTGACAAAATACAGATGGAGAATTCTGAAAGCAGCTAAAGACAAATGGACCTTAACCTACAGGGGTAGACACATAATGGTAGTAGCAGACCTATCTACTGAAACTTGGCAGGCCAGAAGGGAGTGGCAGGAAATATTCAATATGCTGAATAGGAAAAAATGCAGCCAAGGATCCTTTACCCAGCAAGACTTTCATTCATAATAGGAGAGATAAAGGATTTCCCAAACAAAAACTGAAGGAATTCACCACCATTAAACCAGCCCTACAAGAGATCCTAAGGGGTACTCTGTGAGTGGAATGTTGCAAAGACCACAAAGGCCCAGAGACATCACTACAAGCATGAATCCTGCAGATAACACAAACTCTAAATCCATATCATTCAATAAAAACACTAAATGTAAATGGGCTAAATGCACCAAACAAAAGACATAGGGTATCAGAATGGATTAAAAACCAAGACCCATGTACTTTCTGTCTACAAGAGACACATTTTAGACCTGAGGACACCTTCAGATTGAGAGATAGGGGATGGAGAAACATTTATCATGCTACTGGAAGTCCAAAGAGAGCTGGAGTGGCCACACTTACATCAGACCAACTGGACTTTAAATTAAAGGCTGTAAAAAGAGATGAAGAAGGGCATTATATCATAATTGTGGAATCTATTCATCAAGAAGAACTAACAATTATAAATGTTTATGCATGCAATTCAGGAGCACCAAAATATATAAAACAATCAGAAACACAAGAAATCTTATTGGCAAGAATGTGGTAATTGCAGGGGACTTTAATATTCCACTAAGAACAACGGACAGATCACCTAGACAGAAAATCAATAAAGAAACAAAGTCCCTGAATGATACACTGGAACACATGGACTCGACAGATATATTCAGAGGTTTTCATCCTAAAGCAGAAGAATACACAGTCTTCTCAAGTGCATGTGGAACATTTTCCAAGATGGATCATATACTGGGTCACAAAACAGCCGTCAACAAATAGGAAAGAATGGAGATCATACCATGCACATTTTCAGATGACAATGTTATGAAACTTGAAATCAACCACAGGAAAAAGTTTGGAAAACCTCCAAATGCATTGAGGTTAAAATATCCTACTATATAATGAAGGTGTCAACCAGGCAATGGAAGAAGAAATTTAAAAATATATGGAAACAAATGAAAATGAAAACATGACAATCAAAACTCTTAAGGATGCAGCAAAGGCAATCCTAAGAGGAAAATACATTGTAATCCAGGCGTATCTCAAGAAACAAGAAAAATCCTAAATACAAAATCTAACAGCACACCTAAAGGAACTATAAACAGAACAGCAAAGAAACCTCAAAGCCAGCAGAGGAAGAGAAATAATAAAGATCAGAGTAGAAATGGACAATATAGAATCCAAAAAAAAAAAAAAAAAAAGTAGCACAGATCAATGAAATTAAGAAATGGTTTTTTTTTTGAAAAAATCAGCAAAATTGATAACCCCTTAGCCAAGCTTCTCAAAAAGAAAAGAGATAATACCCAAATTGATAAAATCATGAATGAAAATGGACTTATCAAAACTATTCCCTCAGAAATATGAACAATTATCAGAGAATATTATGAAAAATTATATGCCAACAAACTGGACAACCTGAAAGAAAGAAAGAAAAAAAATCCTAGACAGTCACACTACCAAGTGTCAACGGGAAGAAATAGACAATTGGAACAGACCTGTAACTAGTGGTAAAATTGAATCATTTATCAAAAATCTCCCCAAAAATAAGACTCCTGGGCCAGATGGCTTCCCTGGTGAATTCTTCCCTGGTGAAACAATATTTCAATATTTCAAAATATTGAAATGGAAGGAAAGTTTCTGGACTCATTCTGTGAACCCAGAATTACCTTGATTCCCAAACCAGACAGAGACCTCACAAAAAAAGGAGAATTAGAGGCCAATATTCCTGATAAACTTGGATGCACAAATTCTCAACAAGATACTAGCAAATCACATTCAACAGCATCTAAAAATTATTCAACATGATCATGTGGAATTCATACTGGGTTGCAGGGCTTATTCAATATTAACAAATCAATCAATGTGATACATCACAATAATAAAAGGAAGGATAAGAACTATATGATCCTGTCAATAGATGCAGAAAAAGCATTTGAAAAAATACAGCATCTTTTCTTAATGAAAACCCTCGAGAAAGTCGGGCTATAAGGAGGGTACATAAACATCGTAAAAGCCATATATGAAAAGCCCACAGCTAATATCATCTTCAATGGGGAAAACTGAGAGCTTTCCCCCTGAGATCAGGAACACGACAGAGATGTCCATTCTCACCACTGTTATTTAACATAGTGTTGGAAGTCCTAGTCTCAGCAATCAAACAACAAAATCAAATAAAATTCATTGGCAAAGCAGAAGTCACACTTTCATTTTTTGCAGATGACATGATACTCTACATTGAAAACCAGAAAGACTCCACCAAAAGGCTGCCAGAACTGATACATGAATTCAGCAAAATTGCATGGTACAAAAGAAATGTACAGAAATCAGTTGTACTTCTATACACCAATAATAAAGCAACAGAAATAGAAATTAAGAAACTGATACCATTTACAGTTTCACCAAGAACCATAAAATACCTAGGAATAAACCTAACCAAACATGTCAGATATCTGTATGCTGAAAACTATGGAAAACTTATGATGGAAATTGAAGACACAAAGAAATGGAAAAACATTCCATGCTTATCGTTTGGAAGAATAAATATTGTTAAAATGTCAATACTACCCAAAGCAATCTAAACATTAAATGCAATCTCAATCAAAATTGCACCAGCATTCTTCTCAACGCTAGAACAAACAATCCTAAAATTTGCATGGAACCAAAAAAGACCCTGAATAGCCAAATTGAAAATAGCCAATATTGAAAGAAAAAAAAAAAAAAAAAGCAGGGAGCATCACATTCCCAGGCTTTAGCCTCTACTGCAAAGCTGTAATCATCAAGACAGCATGGTATTGGCACAAAAACAGACATATAGACCAATGGAATAGAATTGAGAAACCAGAATTGGATCCACAAATGTATTGCCAACTATTCTTTGACAAAGCAGAAAATAAAATCCAATGGAAAAAAGACAGTCTCTTTAGCAAATGGTGCTGGGAGAACTGGACAGCAACATGCAGAAGAATAATTAGACCACTTTCTTACACCTTACACAAAAATAAATTCAAAATGAATGAAAAACCTGAATGTGAGACAGGAAACCATAAAAACCCTAGAGGAGAAAGGAGGCAACAACCTCTTTAACCTCAGCCATAGCAATTTATTGCTTGACACCCCTCCAAAGGTAAGGGAATTAAAAGCAAAAATGAACTATTAGGACCGCTTCCACACTGCAAAGGAAACAATCAACAAAACTAAAAGGCAACTGATGGGATTGAAAGACATTTGCAAATGACATATCAGATAAAGGTTTAGTATCCAAAATCTATAAAGAACTCACCAAACTACACACCAGAAAAACAAATAATCCGGTGAAGAAATGGACAGAAGACATGAATAGACACTTTTCCAAAGAAGACATCTAGATGTCCAACTCAGGAATCACCAGATGCTGGCGATAATGTGGAGAAATGGGAACCTTCTTCTTTCCTTTGGGAACACTGTTAGTGGTAATGCAAACTGGTGCAGCTTCTCTGGAAAACACTGTGGAGGTCTCTCAAAAATTAAAAATATAACTACCCTTCGACCCAGCAATAGCACTACTGGGAATTTATCCTAATAATACAGAAGTGCTGATTCATAGGGGCACATGTACCCCAATGTTTATAGCAGTGCTCAACAATAGCCAAAATATGGAAAGAGCCTAAATGTCCATCAACTGATGAATGGATAAAGGAGATATTGTTTATGTATACAATGGAATACTACTTGGCAATGAGAAATAATGAAGTCATGCCATTTGCAGCAACATGGATGGAACTGGAAGGTATTATGCTGAGTGAAATAAGTCAGTGAGAGAAAGACAGATATCATGTTTTCACTCATATGTGGAATGTGAGAAACTTAACAGAAGACCATGGTGGAAGGGAAAGGGAAAAACAGTTACAGAGAGGGAGGGAGGAAAACCGTAAGAGACTCTTAAATGCAGAGAACAAACTAAGGGTGGATGGTGGCAAGGCAGAGAGGAGAAAATGGTTGATGGGCACTGAGGAGAGCCCTTATTGAGGTGAGCACTGGGTGTTGTATGTAAGTGACGAACCATGGGAATCAACCCCAAAACCAAGAGTGCACTGTACACACTGTATTTTAGCCAATTTGACAATAAATTATATTTTAAAAAGGACATAATTTTAACTGAATAACAGAGAAAAGAAACATGTCTAAAACTAAGTTTAGAAGCAAATTAGTGGAATTAAATTCCTATTGAGCAAAAGAAAAAAATGATAAAATCTGAGTGTGCATCTTACAAAGTCAGGAAAAAAAAGGTGCAGTCAAGATGGCAATGTAGGAACATTATGAATTCACCTCCTTTTGCAAACACACGGAATCTACAGCTACATACTGAAATTTTCCTCTTAAAAAACCATAAGATTTTCTGATTGATTACTAAACACTGGGCAAGTGAGAATAAAAACACATTGAGGTAGATAGGAGAGGCCGGAACACAATGTGGTCATAAATGTCACCCCCAGTAAGGAGACCCACAACTGAGAAGAAATTAAAATCCTGGAGCTTCTCCCTGAGGGACATCCCAACTTTTAAGACATACACTTGAGAGATAAGCCCCAAACATCTGAGAACCAATGCTCCTCACATCCCAAGACCCATAGACCGTAGTGATCTGAGAAACTGCTCTTAAAGGATTTGCATACTTGGACTAACCTACCTGAGAGCCCAGATCAGGGACAGCCAATTACACCCTTACTTAACACGAAGGAGGCTCATCTGCTTATATTAAAGTGTCAACCTGAGGGGCAGGAATCCAACTTAATACCCACGTCTAAAAGCCTGCTGGAACGCTTTCTGGGGATGAAGACTGGCAGTTGTCATCTATGTGCTCTACCATTTCTTTGCTCTATAGCACCAGGATCTCCCATAAGAAAGCCTTTATACATGTTTGGTAGCCTTATTTTTGCAGCTTCCCCACCTAGGGTATATTTACTGATTGCCTAGCTCTGGAGGGCATGGGATCTTGCATTCCTTATCTCACAGGATTATAATAATCAGTGTCATCCAGAAAGAAGACTATAACAATCTCTGTCACCCTGAATTTTGTGACTGCTTCCAGGGAACACCTACATATTGAATAGCTCTGAAGGCTAATGTAGCTTATGTTTGTGAATCCTACAGGATTGTAACCAATGAAGAAATAGTTCTTAAGCAGCTACAACCCCCAGGGAATAGCAGGAAGCAACAGACCCAGGAGTTCACCTTTCTGTGGAGGCCTATTAGCTTATCATCATGACTGTGGCTTGAGGACCAGGCTTCTAATTAAACACACATATAGGGGCTGACTGCTATCCTTTCCAGAGACCTCAGAGGGTGTGTGCTATCTTCATGCTTACCCTCTGCCATGCTCCATCAGGGCCAGTGTCTCCTGGAGGAGACTTTACACACATCGAGTGTCCTGGTTTTCATGTTTGGTGCATCAGTTTTCATGGCTGCTGTCTAGAAAATGCTAACTCATTAGTCACCTGCCTCTGGTGACTGGGAGTAAGGCTTGGATTCCTGACCCCACAGAAATGTGGCATTTGGAGAGATAGTTTTTGGTGAGCTACCACCCCCAGGGAACTTCAAAGACAGCAGACATAGGCTCTTCCTCAGTCTTCCAGTGCAGGCCTTTTTCAAAAATTTTAAAAATTTTTTAATGTTTGTTTATTTTTGAGAGACAGAGAGAGACATAAAATGAGCAGAGAAGGGGCAGAGAGAGGGAGATACAGAATCTGAAGCAGGCTCCAGGCTCTGAGATGTCAGCACAGAGCCCATCGTGAGGCTTGACCCCATGAACTCTGAGATCATGACCTGAGGCGAAGTCAGATGCTTAACCAACTGAGCCTCCCAGGAGCCCCCCAGGGTAGGCCTTTTTGATTGAACTGAAGCTTTAACCTGAGGGGGACATTTCAAATTTTGCACACATGTAGTGGTCTATGCAGTAGTTCTCAAGGAACATAAGCTGTGGACACCATCTTGACACTCTCCCCCCTGCCTTGTTTCAGCTTGTCAGTATCACCCAGTAAAGAGCTTATATACTCATCTGGAGTCCCAAATTTTGTGACTTCCACCTAGAAGAAACTTCCAGATTGCCTGACTCTGATGGCCAGTGGGGGTCATACTTGTAGTTGCATAGGACTTTACATATTCACATACTTCTTTTTTTAAGATTATTTATTTTGAAAGAGGCAGCAAGTGCAGGGGAGGTGCAGAAAGAGAGGGAGATAATCACAAACAGGCTCCATGCTACCAGTGCACAGCCCGATATGAGGCATGAGCTCACTAAATTCTGAGACCATGACCTGAGCCAAAATTAAGAGTTGGATGCTTAACTGACTGAGCCACCAGGTACCCCATATTCATATACTTTTATTTTTTTATTTTTTTAAATTTTGCATCAATCTTTTATTTATTTTTTTTAATATATGAAATTTATTGTCAAATTGGTTTCCATACAACACGCAGTGCTCATCCCAAAAGGTGCCCTCCTCAATACCCATCACCCACCCTCCCCTCCCTCCCACCCCCCATCAACCCTCAGTTTGTTCTCAGTTTTTAAGAGTCTCTTATGCTTTGGCTCTCTCCCACTCTACCCTCTTTTTTTTTTTCCTTCCCCTCCACCATGGGTTTCTGTTAAGTTTCTCAGGATCCACATAAGAGTGAAAACATATGGTATCTGTCTTTCTCTGTATGGCTTATTTCACTTAGCATCACACTCTCCAGTTCCATCCACGTTGCTACAAAGGGCCATATTTCCTTCTTTCTCATTGCCATGTAGTACTCCATTGTGTATATAAACCACAATTTCTTTATCCATTCATCAGTTGATGGACATTTAGGCTCTTTCCATAATTTGGCTATTGTTGAGAGTGCTGCTATAAACATTGGGGTACAAGTGCCCCTATGCATCAGTACTCCTGTATCCCTTGGGTAAATTCCTAGCAGTGCTATTGCTGGGTCATAGGGTAGGTCTATTTTTAATTTTCTGAGGAACCTCCACACTGCTTTCCAGAGCGGCTGCACCAATTTGCATTCCCCCCAACAGTGCAAGAGGGTTCCCGTTTCTCCACATCCTCTCCAGCATCTATAGTCTCCTGATTTGTTCATTTTGGCCACTCTGACTGGCGTGAGGTGATATCTAAGTGTGGTTTTGATTTGTTATTCCCTGATAAGGAGCGACGATGAACATCTTTTCATGTGCCTGTTGGCCATCCGGATGTCTTCTTTAGAGAAGTGTCTATTCATATTTTCTGCCCATTTCTTCACTGGGTTATTTGTTTTTCGGGTGTGGAGTTTGGTGAGCTCTTTATAAATTTTGGATACTAGCCCTTTGTCCGATATGTCATTTGCAAATATCTTTTCCCATTCCGTTGGTTGCCTTTTACTTTTGTTGGTTGTTTCCTTTGCTGTGCAGAAGCTTTTTATCTTCATAAGGTCCCAGTAATTCACTTTTGCTTTTAATTCCCTTGCCTTTGGGGATGTGTCGAGTAAGAGATTGCTACGGCTGAGGTCAGAGAGGTCTTTTCCTGCTTTCTCCTCTAAGGTTTTGATGGTTTCCTGTCTCACATTCAGGTCCTTTATCCATTTTGAGTTTATTTTTGTGAATGGTGTGAGAAAGCGGTCTAGTTTCAACCTTCTGCATGTTGCTGTCCAGTTCTCTCAGCACCATTTGTTAAAGAGACTGTCTTTTTTCCATTGGATGTTCTTTCCTGCTTTGTCAAAGATGAGTTGGCCATACGTTTGTGGGTCTAGTTCTGGGGTTTCTATTCTATTCCATTGGTCTATGTGTCTGTTTTTATGCCAATACCATGCTGTCTTGATGATCACAGATTTGTATTAGAGGCTAAAGTCTGGGATTGTGATGCCTCCTGCTTTGGTCTTCTTCTTCAAAATTACGTTGGCTATTCGAGGCCTTTTGTGGTTCCATATGAATTTTAGGATGGCTTCTTCTAGTTTCGAGAAGAATGCTGGTGCAATTTTGATTGGGATTGCATTGAATGTGTAGATAGCTTTGGGTAGTATTGACATTTTGACAATATTTATTCTTCCAATCCATGAGCAGGGAATGTCTTTCCATTTCTTTATATCTTCTTCAATTACCTGCATAAGCTTTCTATGGTTTTCAGCATACAGATCTTTTACATCTTTGGTTAGATTTATTCCTAGGTATTTGATGCTTCTTGGTGCAATTGTGAATGGGGTCAGTTTCTTTATTTGTCTTTCTGTTGCTTCATTGTTAGTGTATAAGAATGCAAGTGATTTCTGTACATTGATTTTTTATCCTGCAACATGGCTGAATTCATGTATCAGTTCTAGCAGACTTTTGGTGCAGTCTATCGGATTTTCCATGTATAATATCATGTCATCTGCAAAAAGCGAAAGCTTGACTTCATCTTTGCCAATTTTGAGGCCTTTGATTTCCTTTTGTTGTCTGATTGCTGATGCTAGAACTTCCAGCACTATGTTAAACAACAGCGGTGAGAGTGGGCATCCCTGTCGTGTTCCTGATCTCACGGAAAAAGCTCTCAGTTTTTCCCCATTGAGGATGATGTTAGCTGTGGGCTTTTCATAAATGGCTTTTATGATCTTTAAGTATGTTCCTTCTATCCCGACTTTCTCAAGGGTTTTTATTAAGAAAGGGTGCTGGATTTTGTCAAAGGCCTTTTCTGCATCGATTGACAGGATCATATGGTTCTTCTCTTTTTTTTTTTTTTGTTAATGTGATGTATCACGTTGATTGATTTGTTAATGTTGAACCAGCCCTGCATCCCAGGAATGAATCCCACTTGATCATGGTGCATAATTCTTTTTATATGCTGTTGAATTCGATTTGCTAGTATCTTATTGAGAATTTTTGCATCCATATTCATCAGGGATATTGGCCTGTAGTTCTCTTTTTTTACTGGGTCTCTGTCTGGTTTAGGAATCAAAGTAATACTGGCTTCCTAGAATGAGTCTGGAAGTTTTCCTTCCCTTTCTATTTCTTGGAATAGCTTGAGAAGGATAGGTATTATCTCTGCTTTAAACGTCTGGTGGAACTCCCCTGGGAAGCCATCTGGTCCTAGACTCTTATTGGTTGGGAGATTTTTGATAACCGATTCAATTTCTTCGCTGGTTATGGGTCTGTTCAAGCTTTCTATTTCCTCCTGATTGAGTTTTGGAAGAGTGTGGGTGTTTAGGAATTTGTCCATTTCTTCCAGGTTGTCCAATTTGTTGGCATATAATTTTTCATAGTATTCCCTGATAATTGTTTGTATCTCTGAGGGATTGGTTGTAATAATTCCATTTTCATTCATGATTTTATCTATTTGGGCCATTTCCCTTTTCTTTTTGAGAAGCCTGGCTACAGGTTTGTCAATTTTGTTTATTTTTTCAAAAAACCAACTCTTGGTTTCGTTGATCTGCTCTAGTTTTTTTAGATTCTATATTGTTTATTTCTGCTCTGATCTTTATTATTTCTCTTCTTCTGCTGGGTTTAGGCTGCCTTTGCTGTTCTGCTTCTATTTCCTTTAGGTGTGCTGTTAGATTTTGTATTTGGGATTTTTCTTGTTTCTTGAGATAGGCCTGGATTGCAATGTATTTTCCTCTCAGGACTTCCTTCGCTGCATCCCAAAGCGTTTGGATTGTTGTATTTTCATTTTCGTTTGTTTCCATATATGTTTTAATTTCTTCTCTAATTGCCTGGTTGACCCACTCATTCGTTAGTAGGGTGTTCTTTAACCTCCATGCTTTTGGAGGTTTTCCAGACTTTTTCCTGTGGTTGATTTCAAGCTTCATAGCATTGTGGTCTGAAAGTATGCATGGTATAATTTCAATTCTTGTAAACTTATGAAGGGCTGTTTTGTGACCCAGTATATGATCTACCTTGGAGAATGTTCCATGTGCACTCGAGAAGAAAGTATATTCTGTTGCTTTGGGATGCAGAGTTCTAAATATATCTGTCAAGTCCATCTGATCCAATGTATCATTCAGGGCCCTTGTTTCTTTATTGACCGTGTGTCTAGATGATCTATCCATTTCTGTAAGTGGGGTGTTAAAGTCCCCTGCAATGACCACATTCTTATCAATAAGGTTGCTTATGTTTATGAGTAATTGTTTTATATATCTGGGGGCTCGGGTATTTGGCGCATAGACATTTATAATAGTTAGCTCTTCCTGATGGATAGACCCTGTGATTATTATATAATGCCCTTCTTCATCTCTTGTTACAGCCTTTAATTTAAAGTCTAGTTTGTCTGATATAAGTATGGCTACTCCAGCTTTCTTTTGGCTTCCAGTAGCATGATAAATAGTTCTCCATCCCTTCACTCTCAATCTAAAGGTGTCCTCAGATCTAAAATGAGTCTCTTGTAGACAGCAAATAGATGGGTCTTGTTTTTTTATCCATTCTGGTATGCTATGTCTTTTGGTTGGCGCATTTAATCCATTTACATTCGGTGTTATTATAGAAAGATACGGGTTTAGAGTCATTGTGATGTCTGTATGTTTTATGCTTGTAGTGATGTCTCTGGTACTTTGTCTCACAGGATCCCCGTTAGGATCCCTTGTAGGGCTGGTTTCGTGGTGACAAATTCCTTCAGTTTTTGTTTGTTTGGGAAGACCTTTATCTCTCCTTCTATTCTAAATGACAGACTTGCTGGATAAAGGATTCTCGGCTGCATATTTTTTCTGTTTAGCACACTGAAGATATCGTGCCAATCCTTTCTGGCCTGCCAAGTTTCAAAAGAGAGATCAGTCACGAGTCTTATAGGTCTCCCTTTATATGTGAGGGCACGTTTATCCCTTGCTGCTTTCAGAATTTTCTCTTTATCCTTGTATTTTGCCAGTTTCACTATGATATGTCGTGCAGAAGATCGATTCAAGTTACGTCTGAACGGAGTTCTCTGTGCCTCTTGGATTTCAATGCCTTTTTCCTTCCCCATTTCAGGGAAGTTCTCAGCTATAATTTCTTCAAGTACCCCTTAAGCACCTTTCCCTCTCTCTTCCTCCTCTGGGATACCAATTATGCGTATATTATTTCTTTTTAGTGTATCACTTTGTTCTCTAATTTTCCCCTCATACTCCTGGGGTTTTTTTTTATCTCTCTTTCTCTCAGCTTCCTCTTTTTCCATAACTTTATCTTCTGGTTCACCTATTCTCTCCTCTGCCTCTTCAAGCCGAGCCATCGTGGTTTCCATTTTGTTTTGCATTTCGTTTAAAGCGTTTTTCAGCTCCTCGTGACTGTTCCTTAGTCCCTCGATCTTTGTGGCAAGAGATTCTCTGCTGTCCTCTATACTGTTTTCAAGCCCAGCGATTAATTTTATGACTATTATTCTAAATTCACTTTCTGTTATATTATTTAAATCCTTTTTGATCAGTTCATTAGCTGTTGTTATTTCCTGGAGATTCTTCTGAGGGGAATTCTTCCTTTTGGTCATTTTGGATAGTCCCTGGAGTGGTGAGGACCTGCAGGGCATTTCCCGTGTGCTGTGGTGTATAACTGGAGTTGGTGGGCGGGGCCGCAGTCCGACCTGATGTCTGCCCCCAGCCCACCACTGGGGCCACAGTCAGACTGGTGTGTGCCTTCTCTTCCCCTCTCCTAGGGGCGGGATTCACTGTGGGGTGGCTTGGCCCGTCTGGGCTACTTGCACACTGCCAGGCTTGTGGTGCTGGGGATCTGGCGTATTAGCTAGGGTGGGTAGGGAAGGTGCATGGGGGCAGGAGGGGCAGGATTAGCTTGCTTCTTCTTAGGTGATCCACTTCAGGAGAGGCCCTGTGGCAGCGAGAGGGAGTCAGATCCACTGCCGGAGGTTTGTTTCCACAGAAGCACAGAGTTGGGTGTTTGGGCGGTATGAGCAAGTTCCCTGGCAGGAGCTGGTTCCCTTTTGGATTTTGGCTGGGGGATGGGCGGGGGAGATGGCGCTGGTGAGCGCCTTTGTTCCCCACCAAACTGAGCTCTGTCATCCAGGGGCTCAGCAGCTCTCTCTCCCTTTGTCCTCCAGCCTTCCCGCTTTCTGAGCAGAGCTGTTAACTTATGACCTCCCAGACGCTAACTGGTGCTTGCTGTCAGAACACAGTCTGTCAGGCCCCTCCGCTTTTGCAAGCCAGACTCGGGGGCTCTGGTTGGCCGGCGAGCCGCCCCTCCGCCCTGGCTCCCTCCCGCCAGTCCGTGGAGCGCGCACCGCCTCACCGCCCTTTCTACCCTCTTCTGTGGGCCGCTCATCTGCGCTTGGCTCCGGAGACTCCGTTCTGCTAATCCTCTGGCGGTTTTCTGGGTTATTTAGGCAGGTGTAGGTGGAATCTAAGTGATCAGCAGGACGCGCGGTGAGCCCAGCGTCCTCCTACACTGCCATCTTCCCCTCACCTCCTGCATCCTCATATACTTTTAAAAACTGATGCTAGAGGATCTGGCTTCCAGTCAGCCTGAATCTAGGTACTTAACTCCTCCCTTTGGCATGCTGACAGGTCTTGTCATGTCATCAACTACTGGGAGCTATAAAAATATAATACTCTTCTTGGACAAGAACAATGATTTGAGAGACAGCCAAGAGCCTAGGCAATGTTGAATGATAAGATTCCTCTACTATACTAGGCCACTTATCCAAGACTGGGGTGATGGTGGTTGTTTTTATCTGTTGTATAGAAACCGACATACAGAGTCAAGAAAAATGAAGAAACAGTGGAATATTTTCCAAATGAAAGAACAAAATAAAACCTCATGGAAAAAACCTTAATGAAATTGAGATAAGAAATTCACCTGATAAAAAGTTCAAAGTAATGATCATAAAGATGCTCACCAAACTGGGAAGAATACTGGATGATCTTCATGATCTTCATGGTCTTCATGATCCCTTCTTTTCAACAAAAGAAGAAAAATATAAGACAGTATTAAATCTATCACACAGCTGAAGACTATAATAAATGAACTGAAAAATACAGTAGAGTTGTCCAACAGCAACTAGATGAAGCAGAAGAAAGGATCAGCCAACAGAACGACAAGGCAATGAAAAGAAACAAAGCAAAGAAGCAAAAGAAAAAAATAATTTAAAAACGTGAAGATAGCTTAAGGAACTCATGGGTTAATATCAAAAGGAATAACAATTGCATCATAAGGCTCCCTAAAGGAGAATAGATTAAAGGGCAGAAATCTTATCTGAAGACATAATGTCTGAAAGTTTTCCTAACATGAGGAAGAAAATGGACATCCCTATCCAGGAAGCTGAGAGTACCAATGAAGTGGAATAAAAGAAGCCCACACCAAGACACATTATAATTATCATATCACAATTTAAATACAAGGAGAGAATATTGAAGACAGCAAGATAAAAATAACTTGCTAAGTAAAAAGGAACTTCCCTAACACCAGAAGCAGATTTATCAGCAGAAATGTTGCACGCCATTAGGGAATAGCACAATATATTCATGCTACTGAAAGAAAGAAAAAAGTTTTTCAACGAAGACTACTCCACACATAAAAGTTATTATTCGAAAATGAAGGTAAACATCTTTTCTTTTTTTTTTTATGATTTCACTCATATGTGGAATTTTTTAAATATGAAATTTATTGTCAAATTGGTTTCCATACACGGCCCAGTGCTCATCCCAAAAGGTGCCCTCCTCCATGTTCATCACCCACTTTCCCCTCCCTCCAACCCCCCACCAACTCTCAGTTTCTTCTCAGTTTTTAAGAGTCTCATATGGCTTGGCTCCCTCCCTCTCTAACTTTTTTTTTCCTTCCCCTCCCACATTGTCTTCTGTTAAGTTTCTCAGGATTCATATAAGATTGAAAACATATGGTATCTGTCTTTTTCTGTATGACTTATTTCACTTAGCATAATACTCTCCAGTTCCATCCATGTTGCTACAAAGGGCCATATTTCATTCTTTATCATTACCAAGTAGTATTCCATTGTGTATATAAACCACAATTTCTTTATCCATTCTTCAGTTGATGGACATTTAGGCTCTTTCCATAATTTGGCTATTGTTGAAGGTGCTGCTATAAACATTGGGGTACAAGTACCCGTATGCATCAGCACTCCTGTATCCCTTGGGTAAATTCCTAACAGTGCTACTGCTGGGTCATAGGGTAGATCTATTCCTAACTTTTTGAGGAAACTCCACACTGTTTTCCAGAGTGGCTGCATCAGTTTGCATTCCCACCAACAGTGCAAGAGGGTTCCAATTTCTCCACATCCTCACCAGCATCTATAGTCTCCTGAGTTGTTCATTTTAGCCACCCTGACCAGCGTGAGGTGGTATCTGAGTGTGGTTTTGATTTGTATTTCCCTAATGAGGAGCAATGTTGAGCATCTTTTCATGTGCCTGTTGGCCATCTGGATGTCTTCTTTAGAGAAGTATCTACTCATGTTTTCTGTGCATTTCTTCACTGGATTATTTGTTTTTCGGGTGTGGAGTTTGATGAGTTCTTCGTAGATTGGATACTAGTCCTATGTCTGATATGTCATTTGCAAATATCTTTTCCCATTCCGTTGGTTGCCATTTAGTTTTGTTGATTGTTTCCTTTGCAGTGCAGAAGCTTTTTGTCTTCAAGAGGTCCAAATACCTCATTTTTGCTTTTAATTCCCCACTCTTTTAATCTGCATGTGTCTTTAGGTGTAAAATTATTTTTTTGTAGGCAGCATATAGATGGGTCTTTTTTAAAAAAACATTCTGACAGCCTATGAATTTTGTTTGGAACATTTAATTTACTTACATTTGAAGTAATTGTTGATAGATATGTATTTAGGCCATTTCATCACTTGTTTTGTCATTGTTTCTGAAGATTTTCTCTCTTCCTTTCAAATCTTTGTTGTTTTTGGTCTTTCTTTCCTATTCAAAGAGTCCCCTTTAATATTTCCTGCAGAGCTGGTAACTATCATGAACTCCTTTAGTTTTAGTTTGTTTGGAAAACCTCTTATCTCTCCTTCTATTCTGAATGGTAGTTTTCCTGAGTAGAGTATCTTGGCTTCAGATCTTTTCCATTTATCACATTGAATATATCATGTTATTTCTCTTGGCCTACCAAGTTTCCATGGAGAGATCTACTGCTGGCCTTATGGATCTTCCCTTGTAAGTTAGGGATTTATTTTGTCTTGCTGATTTTGGGTTTTTTTTTTCTTTCTCATTATATTTTGTAGGTTTAATTATTACATGTGTTGATTTTGGCCTGATTTGGTGATTTTGATGGGAGTTCTCTCTGCCTCCTGGATTTGTATATTTGTTTTCTTCCCCAGATTAGGGAAGTTTTCAGCTAGAATTTCATCAAATAAACATTCTGAACCCTTTTCTCTCTTTATCTTTGATGACTTCTATTATATAAATATGATACATTATGTTTGATGGAGTCACCGAGTTCCCTAAGTCTACTTTCATGATTCAAATTTTTTATTCCTCTCTTTTGTTCAATTTTATTATTTTCCATTATTCTATCTTCCTTATCACTTATCTGTTCATCTATGTCTTCATGCTTGTCATTATGTCCAGTTTGTTCTAAATCTTGGTTATTTTATTTTTCATTCTGGCCTGATGTTCTTCAGCTCTTTTATCTCTGCAGTAAGCGTCTCCCTGATGTCTCCCATGCTTTTCTCAAGCCCAGCCTGTATCTTTATGATCTTTACATTATGGATAAGGCGTGTATATTTTATCTGTTTCAATTAGATCCCTGGCTGGGACCTTTTCTTGTACTTTCTTTTGTTAGAAATTCCTCCATCTTGGCATTTTGTCTGGGTTTCTGTCTTCTTCTGTGTGCTGGCAAAGCCTGGCATGTTTCCTCCTCCTGTGAGCCATGGTTTCATGAAGAAGTAATCACACAATTGCCAGGGCCTGGCACTTTAGGAAGTGTCTCTGGTGTGTGCTGCATGCACACTGTTGCTGTGTTTTGGCTGCTCTATACCTGAGGTCAGTCATCTGCAAAGGTTCTCCTTGCCTGCAGTGGGGAGTTTTGGGACCTTGGTCAAAGTGTGGCAATTTTTAACTAGGTGTGCTCCATTGTGATTTTTAAAAGGGACCTGAAACTCTTTCCACTAGAACTGAAGCTTTACAGAACTCTATAGTCAGTAGATATGCTTGTGTTTTTTTTTTTTCTTGTTTTCTGGGGAAGGGCCCACTGCACAGGGGCTTAGGTACTTTTGCCAAAGAGAGGCAGTACTAGCAGAGTGCAGGGATTTGGGATTTTTCTATAAGCAGGTTAGGCAGCCAGTGTTGGTTTACTGGCATTTTTTTATGCTGAGGGGCAGGGGAGGGAAATGTTACCAGCCAGCTCCTTTGTCTCCAGAGAGGGGAATCTGTGCTTGCTGCTCTCAGGAAGCACTTTCAGAAGAGAAAATAATTTCCCCTTTTCCATGACAGGCATTTTTCAGATTACTGTTTTCACACTGTCTCTGCATTGCTTGCCTGCCTGGAGCAAAACAGCACATCTTGGGCTCTACACCAGTCAGGCCTTCTAACTTAAATAATTCCAAAATTCAGTAACCTGGTGTGGTTGGGACCTGTAATGGTCCTCTGGAAAAGAGTCTTGCACTCTGGGACTATTGAACATTTAACCCAGAAGGACATTTGTGCATGAAAGCAAGGCCATGGGATTTGGAGGCAAAGGAAGCTGAACAACCAGTGCCTGGGTCAGTTGCCCTCATCAGATATCTCTGCACCTGGCTCAGTGGTGAGGAGGGAAATGGCACCCACTATTTCTTTTGTCCCAAGAAAGGCAATACTAATTCTCACCAATGTGTTCCAAAAAGTACAGTCTGTCCCCATATGCCTTAAGCTATCCTCAGATCGTGCAATCTGTCCCAGAGTTGTTTATCTTCCCTTTCTCTAAGAGTAGGGCAGCATTCTTAGGTCTCTACACCAGCCAAGCCTGGGCCCCCCTTAAAACTCCAGTTTTGAACCTCACTGGTAGGAAAAACTCACATAAATTGGCCACTCTGAGTTTCCCAGGTAATGGCTTTGGGGAACTGTTCTCCTACATATTCCTGTGTGCTCCACTCTCCCTTGCCTTTCTCCACATCTAAGTCTTCCTCCCCACCACAGCACCTGTTATCCATTTCTCCCCCAAACCAGATATCCACATTTTCTACCACCTTATATGGGGCTTATTTTCTTCTTCTAAAAGTGTGGTTTGTTCTAACAGTCCTCAGGTCAATTTCTTGGGTATTCAGAGTGATTTGATAGTTATCTAGCTGTGTTCAAAGGATGAGTCAAACCTAGCATCCTTCTACTACACCTCCATCTTAGCTCTACTTCCCCATACACAGCTAGACAAAATAGGTTTTAAAAGTAAGACTGTAATAAGAGACAAAGAGGAGAAGCCAAGATGGCAGAACAGCATGGAAGTTTTCTGTGTGTCTCACATCCATGAAATACAGCCAGACAAACACTAAACCATCCTATATGCCTAGAAAACTGACTGGAGGATTAACACAACAATCTGCACAACCTGAACCACAGAGTTCAGCAGGTACACGGCACAGAGAAGTGAACTTGGAGAGAAAGTAGGGGTAGGAAGGGAGGTGCTTTTGTGAGCGGAGACAAAATGAAGACTGTTGGGGGGGGGATATGGGAAGAGCACCCATCCCTAAAAGCAGCTGGATAGAAAGTGGAAAATTGGAAACAACCACAGGGACTAAACTAAAAAGGGAGAGAGGAGAAAGGAGAGGGTTTAAATTCCATTAAGACTGTAAACAAAGGGGGCACAGTCTGCAACTCTGGAGCTTGATACCTGGCAGTGCTCTGGTGGGAAGGATGAATCCCCAGGAACAGAGAGGGGTCTGAGAGGATCTTGGGCCACATGGGGAAAAGCGGTTCCACTGCTGGAAGGACATTTGATAGAGACTGTTGAAGACACCTGGACCCAGCAGACCCCAGAAAATGACCACATTCACTGGTGCTGGAACAAGGTCATTAAGGGTAAAGCCTGGTGCCAGATGTGTGTTGTGATTTTCCATAATCCCTGAAATGCTGCTGCTACATTATCTTGTGAACTTTTTCTGGGGCATGCTGGCACCTAGACATAGTCTTGGGGCACTGGCAGCAGCAGGGTCCACCACGCATTCCAGGGTGCAGCCAGCATTTGGCCATTACTCATTCAGCCATTGCTTGGTGAGACCCTTCCACAGAGGGGCAGAACAGGTCAAAGACACAGTCCTTCAGAAGTAAGGGGCTGGGGAAAACAGCCACATCTGAGACAAAACTCAGGAGAGTGGTACAGCCTGGGGCATGGTCAGGGAGTGAAAAAGCAGGGAGTGGACTAAAGCTGAAGACAGAGGATGGGTGTGCGGTTGCTGATCCCGGAGAACAGACTGGGTAGCTGGGCGGCACCATTGTCACCACTCCCGCGCATATGCATACACAGCTACTAGCTCCACAACACTCCACCTCAGTAGGTTAGCAGCACCATCTAGTGGAGAGTGGGCCCCTTACACTGACCCCCGCCCAACTGGGCCAACATCTCTCTTGAAGAACATAAATGTCACCTCCGGGTTAGTTTATGGGCTATAAAGAGCAACGTAGACTAACTTCTAAGGGAAAGAGAAGTAATTTCAGTCATACTTCAGTCTTTTAGCAGGTACATTTATTCAATTTTCTTTCTTTATTTTTTCTCTTTTATACTTCTTTTTCTTGAATACAGAAAGAGAAAAAAGTCATTTTTATTTTCAATTATTAAAAATATTTTTCTTTAATTTTTACTACTATATTATTTTACGTTTGTGTAAATTATTTCAAATTTTATTTTATTTACATCATTTTAGTTTAGTCTACTTCAGTGTATTCATCTTTTCAAATTTTCTAACGATCTCTGTTTTTCTCGTTTTTTCTTTTTCTTTTTGTTATCTTTTTCGTTTCTTTTTCTTGAAGGCAAAAAAGAAAAACTTCATTTTTACATTAAATTTATATTAAAATATTTTCTTTAATATTTTTACTATATTTTTTGCTTTTATGTAAATTTTTTGAAATTCTATTTTACTTCCATCATTTTATTCTATTCTACTACAGTGTATTAATTTTTTCAAATTTTCAAACGATTTCCTTTTTTATTTTTTCTTTATTCTTATTTCTCTTTTTTCTCTTTTTCATTTATTTTCTTTTTCTTGAATATAGAAAAAGAATAATTCATTTTCCTTTTAATTTTTAATAAAATTATTTTTATTTAATTTTTTCTACTATATTATATATATCTGTGTATATTTTTTTCAAATTCTATTTTACCTTCCTCATCTCATTTTAGTCTACTTCAGTGTATGCATTTTTTCAAATTCTCAAAAGATTTACCTTTTTTTCTTCCCCCCTTTTTTCTCTAATCTGTCAAAACCCTTTCAAAACCCAGACCAAAACACCTAGGATCTAGCATCATTTATTCGATTTGTGTGTGTGTGTGTGTGTGTGTTTAATTTTTAATTTTAATATTTTTTTAATTCAAAATTTTTTAATTTAAATTTTTTTACCTCATTAACTCCATTTCTGCCTTCAAAAATGACAAAACAAAGGAATTCAGCACAAAAGAAAGAGTACAAAGAAATGTAAGCCAAGGATTTAACCAACACAGATACAAGCAAAATGTCAGAACCAGAATTTAGAATCACAATAATAATAAGAATACTAGCTGGAGTGAAAAATAGATTAGAATCCCTTTCTGCAGAGATAAAAGAAGTAAAAAATAGCCAGAATGAAATTTAAAATGCTATAACTGAGCTGCAATCACAGATGGATGCAAGGATGGATGAGGCAGAACAGAGAATCAGCGATATAGAGGACAAACTTATAGAGAATAATGAAGCAGAAAAAAAAAGAGGGAGATTAAGGCAAAACAGCACGATTTAAGAATTAGAGAAATCAGTGACTCATTAATAAGGAACAACATCAGAATCATAGGGGTTCCAGAAGAGGAAGAGAGAGAAATAGGGATCGAATGGTTATTATGTAAGCAAATCAGTTGAAAACTTTCCTAACCTGGGGAAAGACACAGACATCAAAATCCAGGAAGCACAGAGGACCCCCATTAGATTCAACAAAAACCGACCATCAAAAAGGCATATCATAGTCAGATTCACAAAATACTCACACAAGGAGAGAATCATGAAAGCAGCAAGGGAAAAAAAGTCCCTAACCTACAAGGGAAAATAGATCAGGTTTACAGCAGACCTATCTGCAGAAACTTGCCAGGCCAGAAAGGAGTGGCAGGATATATTCGGTGTGCTGAATCAGAAAAATATGCAGCCAAGAATTCTTTATCCAGCAAGGTTGTCATTTAAAATAGAAGGAGAGATAAAAATTTTCCAGACAAACAAAAATTAAAGGAGTTTGTGACCACTAAACCAGCCCTGCAAGAAATTTTAAGGAGGACTCTGAGGGGAAAAAATGATGTAATGTATATATCAAAAGCAACAAAGATTACAAAGGACCAGAGAACACCACCAGAAACTCTAACTCTACAAACATCATAATGGCAATAAATTCATACCTTTCAGTACTCACTCTAAATGTCAATGGACTCAATTCTCCAATCAAAAGACATAGGGTAACAGAATGGATAAGAAAACAGGACCCATCTATATGCTGTTTAAAAGAGACCCACTTTAGACCTAAAGTCACTTTCAGATTGAAAATAAGGGGATGGAGAACAATCTGTCATGATATCGGTCAACAAAAGAAAGCAGGAGTGGCCACACTTATATCAGACAAACTAGACTTTATTTTTTTTTATTTAAAAAAAAATTTTAATGTTTATTTATTTTTGA
The DNA here is from genome assembly GCF_024362965.1 of Panthera pardus. Taxonomy (NCBI): domain Eukaryota; kingdom Metazoa; phylum Chordata; class Mammalia; order Carnivora; family Felidae; genus Panthera; species Panthera pardus. Next base: position 50,965,156 of record NW_026526843.1, on the reverse strand, counting down.
GACAGAGAGAGACAGAATATGAATGGGGGAGGGACAGAGAGAGAGGGAGACACAGAATGGGAAGCAGGCTCCAGACTCTGAGCCATCAGCCCAGAGCCCGACGCAGGGCTCGAACTCACGGACTGCGAGATCATGACCTGAGCTGAAGTCGGACGCTTAACCGACTGAGCCACCCATGCGCCCCCAAACTAGACTTTAAAATAAAGAGTGTATCAAGGGATACAGAGTAGCATTATATCATAATCAAGAGGTCTATAGACCAAGAAGACCTAACAACTGTAAATATTTATGCACCACATGTGTCAGCACCCAGATATATAAAGCCATTAACCACAAGCATAAAGAAACTCATCAGTAGTAATACCATAATAGTAGGAGACTTCAACACCTCATTCACAGAAATGGACAGATCATCTAATCAAAAAATCAACAAGGAAACAATGGCTTTGAATGACCCACTGGACCAGATGGACTTAACAGATATATTCAGAACATTTCATCCTAAAGCAGCAGAATATACATTCTTCTCCAGCGATCATGGAACATTCTCCAAAATAGAATACATAAGGCAACACAAATCAGCCTTCAGCAAGTACAAAAAATCAAGATCATACCGTGCATATTTTCAGACCACATGCTATGAAACTCGAAATCAACCACAAGAAAAAAGTTGGAAAGGTAACAAATACTTGGAGACTGAAGAACATCCTACTAAAGAATGAATGGGCAAACCAAGAAATTAAAGAGGAAATTAAAAAGTATATGGAAGTCAATGAAAATCATAACACCACAACCCAAAACCTCTGGGGCAGTCAGAAGAGGAAAGTATACAGCAATCCAGGCCTTCCTAAAGAAGGAAGAAAGATCTCAGATACACAACCTAACCTTCCGCCTTAAGGAGCTGAAAAAGAACAGCAAATAAAACCCAAAACCAGTAGAATCCAGGAAAAAATAAATATTAGAGCAGAATTTAATGCTATTGAAACCAACCAAACAGACAAACAACAACAGAATAGATCAATGAAACCAGATGCCTGTTCTTTGAAGGAACAAAGGTGTAGTTATCAACAGTACAGTACAGTACTGGCACAAAAACAGACACATAGATCAATAGAACAGAATGGAAAACCCTGAAATGAACTCACAAACTGTATGGTCAATTAATCTTCAATATAGTAGGAAAGAGTATCCAATGGAAAAAGACTGTTTCTTCAACAAATGGTGCTGGGAAAAGTGGACTGCAACATGCAAAAAATAAAAGTGGATAACTTTATTAAACCATACACAAAAAGAAATTCAAAATGGATGAAGGACCTAAATGTGAGAAAGGGACCCATTAAAATCTTGGATGAGAAAACAGGTCGCAACATTTTTGACATCAGCAATAGCAACTTTTTTCTAGATAGGTCTGTGAGTCAAGGGAAACAAGGAAACATGAACTATTGGGACTTCATCAAAATAGGATATTCTGCACAAATAAGGAAACAATCAACAAAACTGAAAGGCAGCCTACGGAATGGGAGAAGATATTTGCAAGTGACATATCTGAGAAAGGGTTGGGATCAAAAATATAGAAAGAATTTATCAAACTCAACATCAAAAAAGCAAATAACCCAGTTAAGAAATTAGCAGAAGACATGATTAGACACTTTTCCAAAGAAGACATCCAGATGGCTAACAGACACATGATAAACTCGACATCACTCATCAGGAAATAAAAATCAGAACTAGAATGAAATACCACCTCATGCTAGTCAGAATGGGTAAAAATTAACAGCTCAGACAACAACAGATGTTGGCATGGATGTGGAGAAATGGGCACCCTCTTATACTGTTGGTGGAAATGCAAACTGGTGCAGCCACTATGTGAAATGTTATGAAAATTCCTCAAAAAGTTAAAAATAAAACTATCCTATTATTCATCAATTGCAACAATAGATATTTATCCAAAGGATACAAACATGCTCTTTTAATGGGATACATGCATCCCAATATTTATAGCAGCATTATCAACAATAGAAAAATTATGGAAAGAGCCAAAATATCTATCGACTGATGAATGGATAAAGAAGAGGTGAAATACACACACACACACACACACACACACACACACACACACATACGCACACACTTCCTTTACAGGCTTTTGTTTTTGTTGACTACAAAATGGAAAGAAAAGTGATGGCAAAGAGTCATCTAAACAATTTGATTGTTTTTTTGAATTCCATTTAAATGTTATATATCTTTCCCATTAAATTATGAGCTCTAGTGAGGACAGACACAATGATTATTCTGCTCACTGTTGTGGCTCCCACCCCAGCTCATTCCCCTCCTCCCATGGGATTATTTGACCAATTACCAAGATTTGAAATTGATTTTGAAGGGGATAGGCCTAGATTTGGCACAACTCTTCTAACTGAAGCCTTGAGGAATACCAGATGATGTAAGGGTAAGATTCAAATACATAAAATATAACAAAACTAAATTCACAGGATCCAAAATGAAGATTTACTTTAGGATCCAAGGCTTAGATTTAAACATATTTTAAAAGATTTTTATTTATTTTGAGACAGAGGCAGAGAAAGCGAATTGGGGAGGAGCAGAGGGAGAGGGGAGAGAGCATCCCAAGCAGGCTTCACAGGGCCAGCATGGAGCCCAACATGGGACTCAAACCCATAAACCGTGAGCTCATGAACTGAGCCGAAACCAAGAGTCAGACCCTTAATAGACTGGGCCACCCAGGTGCCCTTAAAGGCTTAGATTAAAAAAAAAAAAGACCTAGAGATTAAAGCCCAGTGGAGATGGAATCAGGGTACAGACTGGTTAGTAATAAACAAGGAAGCTGTAATAAAATTCTGGAGTGAATGTGTCAAATACTACTTGCCAGAAGTGGTGGGACTCAATAAAAGTCCAGAGCCACAAAGGACAGTTATTACCTTTCTGAGCAATATAAATTCAGTTTAGAAGTGCAGGCTTTGTATCATGAAGTATTGGGATTCACTAATGTTTTCACATAACACTTCCATCTATGTAATGTTTTTGAATTCCCAACGTAATTAGTTTAGTGCAATATTTCTATGGCTTCTGGGAATATGCAAAATACAAGACAAGCACTTTTGCCACAAAGTTATAACACATATATAGTTGACCCAGAAACACACTTGCTTTACAAATATACAAGGAGGAAAAATGGCCAGAAGGCACATAGGGTCTATCCCAATAAAGGGTTAGAACTACTTTCACTCCACTTTCCCTCTAAGACTTTTGACTGACTCTGGTCTTGGTCATGTGCCTTGCTTTGGCCAATAGGATATTGCAAGATTAATGCAAACAGAAATTTTAAAAGTGCTTTTGCATTTTTGTTTCTTCTCTTTCATCTCTGTCAAAATCATGACAATTGCCTGAGCTGGCTTGATGGAAAGATGTGAGAGATACATAGATGAGAGCTGAGTTATCTGAAAAGATTCCATACTACACAAGATAGTCCCGGTTAACCCATCAGCTAACTAGAGACATGAGAAATCCCAGTAAAAATCAGCCAAGCCTAGCCTAGATAACAGAACCACCTAGTGACCCATAAACTGACAAATGTTCTTTATTTATTTTAGGAGGTAATCAGAAATAGCTGACTAATACACTTACTGCATTTGGAGCCATTTTTTGTCTTTATCTTCAAGAACTTCCACCCACTCAAACTTTGGATAGTTCCTTAGAATTGATATGTTGTTCTAATCTGTAAGAACTTCAGATGTCCTAGATGTCTGGTCTCCTGCCAAGCTGTCTCCTGCCAAGCTGTCTACCCTTGGCTGTGTTTGAATTATTGGATTCTTTGTCTTAACTTTGCCTGGAAATCCAACTGTCTTTTTTTTGAAGTTTCTATTTTGGCTTTTATCTGAAGAGAAAAAAAAGGAGGGCCTTCAAAAGTATGGGGAGATGTATTTGACATGGTAGGCAATAGGGTTCTTAGGTAAGGTAGTAACATGACAAAATTTTTAAGCAAAATACAGAAGCTGTAAGCCTGATGAATTTTACTGTGAAGAGACCAGAGAAATTAACTCTAGCTGATAGGTGAGTTCAGGTAGAAGAGGGGATGTTTGTACATCAGTGACCTGGAGAGGAGATAGGGAAAGTGAGACTAAACATGGATTTTTGCTTGGGAGGTAGATGAATACATTTTTTGTTCTCTTATAATATGAAGAATTGTTTAAGAACTGTTGCTGAATATTTTTCCTGAGCCCCACAATGCAATACTTGCTTTCTATAGTTTTCTAAGTAAACCCTAGCCCTGTGGTTCCCATTATAAACTTTTAATTAGACTAACATGAAATCATGTAAAGTTAAAACAACAACATTCATGTGAATTATGGATGCCAGGCAAAAGGCTTCAAAATAGAATTATTATAATTTAAAACTAACCCAAACAGCATCTTGAGATACAGATGTAGAATTACATCCTTCCAATAAAAGAATTTGCTCCACATTTGGTATTGAAGAATTTCATGTATTCTAAAATAAATGTAACTTGAAAGTATTAAGGTTTGGACAGGGTAGGTTCAAAATTAACTAACATGATAATAATGATGACAGCATCTAAACGTAGTCTACAGTGACTAGCAGCTCCTCTCAGAAATAGCAAATAATAATGAAAAGGAAGTGATACAGAAAGATATCTGATATTTCATTCACTAACTTCTACAGAATGATAAATAGCTGGTTTATTTCCATATGGATGTTCTGTCCACTTTTCAATAAATAAACGTTTTTTCTTTACTAATATTGTCAAATGAGTAAATTATCTCTAGAAATGCACAATCCAATATTCATCCCCAGAGTTCTATTTTGCAACTGATATTTTATAAGCAAGCCACACCCATCAATTGTTTTTTTTTATTATTTATTTGTTTGCTTGCTTGTTTTAGTGGTAAGGAGATCAAATTCAATATCCCTCTAGGAAGAAACAGACTATAGTCCAAGTTTTACAAGTGAATATACAAGCATTGTTGAAGGCTTCCTAACAAAAGTAAAATCCAGAAGATAATATAAGCATGAGAGGCTTAAGTACATCATTTCTTCTATTAAAACGTCTTTGAATAAGATATTGTATTTTGGTCACCCTTTTTATTTTTCTCTATTTTTTCTAATTTTATTTTTTATTTTTTAAAATTTATATCGAAATTAGTATATAGTGAAGCAATGATTTCAGTAGATTCCTTAATACCCCTTACCCATTTAGCCCACCCCCCCTCCCACAACCCCTCCAGCAACCCTCAGTTTGTTCTCCATATTTATGAGTCTCTTTTGTTTTGCCCCCCTCCCTGCTTTTATATTATTTTTGTTTCCCTTCCCTTATATTCATGTTTTGCTCTTAAAGTCCTCATATGAGTGAAGTCATATGATTTTTTTCTCTAATTTCACTTAGCGTAATACCCTCCAGTTCCATCCATGTAGCTACAAATGGCAAGATTTCATTCTTTTTGATTGCTGAGTAATACTCCATTGTGTGTGTGTGTGTGTGTGTGTGTGTGTGTTTGTGTGTATCACATAGTCTTTATCCATTAATCCATCAATGGACATTTGGGCTGCTTCCATACTATGGCTATTGTTGATAGTGCTGCTATAAACATAGTGGTGCATGTGTCCCTTCGAAACAGCACACCTGTATCCCTTGGATAAATGCCTAGTAGTACAATTGCTGGGTCATAGGGTAGTTCTATTTTTAGTTTTTTGAGGAAGCTCCATACTGTTTTCCAGGGTGGCTGCACCAGCTTGCATTCCCACCAACAATGCAAAAGAGATCCTCTTTCTCGGCATCCTTGCCAACATCTGTTGTTGCCTGAGTTGTTAATGTGAGCCATTCTGAAAGGTGTCAGGTGATATCTCATTGTGGTTTTGATTTGCATTTCCCTGATGATGAGTGATGTTGAGCATTTTTTCATGTGTCGGTTGGCCATCTGGATATCTTCTTTGGAGAAGTGTCTATTAATGCTTTTTGCCCATTTATTCACTGGATTATTTGTTTTTTGGGTGTCGAGTTTGATAACTTCTTTATAGATTTTGGATACTAACCCTTTATCTGATATGTCGTTTGCAAATATCTTCTCCCATTCTGTTGGTTGCTGTTTAGTTTGGTTAATTGTTTCCTTCGCTGTGCAGAAGCATTTTATTTTGATGACGTCCCAGTAGTTCATTTTTGCTTTTGTTTCCCTTGCCTCCAGAGACGTGCTGAGTAAGAAATTGCTGCGGGCAAGATCAAAGAGGTTTTTACCTGCTTCCTCAAGGATTTTGATGGCTTCCTGTCTTACATTGAGGTCTTTTATCCACTTTGAGTTTATTTTTGTGTATGGTGTAAGAAAGTGTTCCAGGTTCATTATTCTGCATGTTGCTGTCCAGTTTTCCCAGCAACACTTGCTGAAGAGACTGTCTTTATTCCATTGAATAATCTTTCCTGCTTTGTCAAAGATTAGTTGCCCATACATTGGTGGGTCCATTTCTGAGTTCTCTATTCTATTCCATTGATCTGAGTGTCTGTTCTTGTGCCAGTACCATACTGTCTTGATGATTACAGCTTTGTAGTATAGCTTGAAGTCTGGGATTGTGAAGCCTCCTGCTTTGGTTTTCTTTTTCAAGATTGCTTTGTCTATTCAGGGTCTTTTCTGGTTCCATACAAATTTTAGGATTGTTTGTTCTAGATCTGTGAAGAATGCTGGTGTTACTTTGATAGCGATTGTGTTGAATATGTAGATTGCTTTGGATAGTATCGACATTTTAACAATATTTGTTCTTCCTATCCAGGAGCATGGAATCTTTTTCCATTTCTTTGTGTCTTCTTCAATTTCTTTCATCAGCTTTCTATAGTTTTCAGTGTATAGATTTTTCACCTCTTTGGGTAGATTTATTCCTAGGTATTTTATGGTTTTTGGTGCAACTGTAAATGGGATCGATTCCTTGGTTTCTCTTTCTGTTGCTTCATTGTTGGTGAATAGGAATGCAACCGATTTCTGTGCATTGATTTTACATCCTGCAAATTTGCTGAATTCATGAATCAGTTCTAGCAGTTTGTTGGTATCATCTTTTGGTTTTCCGTATAGAGTATCGTGTCATCTGTGAAGAATGAAAATTTGACCTCCTCCTGGCCGATTCGAATGCCTTTTATTTCTTTGTTTTGTATTATTGCAGAGGCTAAGACTTTCAATTCTATGTTTAATAACAGTGGCGAGAGTAGACATCCCTGTCTTCTTCCTGACCTTAGGGGGTAAGAGTCATTTTTTCCCCATTGAGGATGATATTAGTGTTGGGTTGTTCATATATGGTTTTTATGATCTCGAAGTATGATACTTCTATCCCTACTTTCTTGAGGATTTTTATCAAGAAAGGATGCTGTATTTTGTAAAATGCTTTCTCTGCATCTATTGAGAGGATCAAATGGTTCTTTTCCTTTCTTTTATTGATGTGATGAATCTCGTTAATTGTTTTGCAGATATTGAACCAGCCCTGAATCACAGGAATAAATCCCACTTGGTCATGGTGAATAATTTTTTAAATGTATTGTTGGATCCAGTTGGCTAATATCTTGTTGAGGATTTTTGAATCCATGTTCATCAGGGAAATTGGTCTATAGTTCTCCTTTTTAGTGGGGCCTCTGTCTGGTCTTGGAATCAGGGTAATGCTGGCTTCATAGAAAGAGTTTGGAAGTTTTCCTTCCATTTCTATTTTTTGGAACAGTTTCAAGAGAATAGGTATTAACTCTTCCTTAAATGTTTGGTAGAATTTCCCTGGAAAACCATCTGGCCCTTGACTCTTCTTTTTGGCAGATTTTTGATTACTAATTTGATTTCCTTACTGGTTATGGGTCTGTTCAAATTTTCTATTTCTTCCTGTTTCAGTTCTGGTAGCGTATGTTTCTAGGAATTTGTCCATTTTTTCCAGATTGCCTACTTTGTTGGCATATAATTGCTCATAACATTCTCTTATTATTGTTTTTATTTCTGTTGTCATGGTTGTGATCTCTCCTGTTTCATTCTTGATTTTACTTATTTGGGTCCTTTCTTTTTTCTTCTTGATCAAACTGACTAGTGGTTTATCAATTTTGTTAATTCTTTCAAAGAACCAGCTTCTGGTTTCATTGATCTGTTCTACTGTTTTTTTGGGTTTTGATAGCATTAATTTCTGCTTTAATCTTTATTTCCTGTCTTCTGCTGGTTTTGGGTTTTATTTGCTGTTTTTTCTAGCTCCTTAAGGCGGAAGGGTAGGTTGTGTATCTGAGATCTTTCTTCCTTCTTTAGGAAGGCCTGGATTGCTATATACTTTCCTCTTATGACCGCCTTTCCTGCGTCCCAGAGGTTTTGGGTCGTGGTGCTATCATTTTCATTAACTTCCATATACTTTTTAATTTCCTCTTTAACTGCTTGTTTAGCCCATTCATTCTTTAGTAGGATGTTCTTCAGTCTCCAAGTATTTGTTACCTTTCCAAATTTTTTCTTGTGATTGATTTCGAGTTTCACAGCATTGTGGTCTGAAAATATGCACGGTATGATCTCAGTCTTTTTGTACTTGCTGAGGGCTGATTTCTGTCCCAGTATATGGTCTATTCTGCAACACGTTCCATGTACACTGGAGAAGAATGTATATTCTGCTGCTTTAGGATGAAATGTTCTGAATATATCTGTTAAGTCCATCTGGTCCAATGTGTCATTCAAAGCCATTGTTTCCTTGTTGGTTGATTTTTTGATTAGATGATCTGTCCATTGCTGTGAGTGGGTGTTTAAGTCTCCTACTATTATGCTATTACTATCCATGAGTTTCTTGATGTTTGTGATTAATTGATTTATATATTTGGGAGCACCATATTTGGCGCATAAATGTTTACAATTGTTACGTCTTCTTGGTCTATAGACCCCTTGATTATAGACCCCTTGATTATGATATAATCCCTTTCTGCATCCCTTGATACAGTCTTTATTTTAAAGTCTAGATTGTCTGATATAAGTATGGCTACTCTGGCTTTCTTTTGTTGACCGTTAGCATGATAGATGTTTCTCCATCCCCTTATTTTCAATCTGTAGGTGTCTTTAGGTCTAAAGTGGGTCTCTTGTAAACAGCGTATAGATGGTTCTTGTTTTCTCATCCATTCTGTTACCCTATGTCTTTTGACTGAAGCATTGAGTCCATTGATGTTTAGAGTGAGTAGTGAAAGATATTAATTTATTGCCATTATAATGCTTGTAGAGTTGGAGTTTCTGGTGGTGTTCTCTGTCCCTTTCTAATCTTTGTTGCTTTTGATTATATATATATATATATATATATATATATATATTCATCTTTTGTCCCCTCAGAGAGTTCCCCTTAATATTTCTTGCAGGGCTGATTAGTGGTCACAAACTCCTTTAATTTTTGTTTGTCTAGGAAACTTTTATTTCTCCTTCTATTTTGAATGTCAGCCTTTCTGGATAAGGAATTCTTGGCTGCATATTTTTCTGATTCAGCACACTGAATATATCCCACCACTTCTTTCTGGCCTGCCAGGTTTCTGTGGATAGGTCTGCTGCAAACCTGATCTGTTTTCCCTTGTAGGTTAGGGACATTTTTTTTCCCTTGCTGCTTTCATGGTTCTCTCCTTGTGTGAGTATTTTGTGAATTTGACTATGATATGCCTTGTTGGTGGTCGGTTTTTGTTCCATCTAATGGGGTTCCTCTGTGCTTCCTGGATTTTGATGTCTGTGTTTTTTCCCAGGTTAGGAAAGTTTTCTGGTATGATTTGCTCACATAACCTTTCTATCCCTATTTCTCTCTTCCTCCTCTGGAACCCCTATGATTCTGATGTTGTTCCTTTTTAATGAGTCACTGATTTCTCTAATTCTTAAATTGTGCTCTTTTGCCTTAATCTCCCTCTTTTTCTCTGCTTCATTATTCTCTATAAGTTTGTCCTCTATATCGCTGATTCTCTGTTCTGCCCCATCCATCCTTGCCACCGCTGCATCCATCTGTGATTGCAGTTCAGTTATAGCATTTTAAATTTCATTCTGGCTATTTTTTACTTCTTTTATCTCTGCAGAAAGGTATTCTAATCTACTTTTGACTCTAGCTAGTATTCTTATTATAGTGATTCTAAATTCTGGTTCAGACATCTTGCTTGTGTCTGTGTTGGTTAAATCCCTGGCTCTCGTTTCTTCGTGCTCTTTCTTTTGCACTATATTCCTTCGTTTTGTCATTTTGAAGGGAGAGAAAGAATTAATGAGGTAGAAAAATTGAAATTAAAAAAAATAAAATTAAAAAAATATTAAAATTAAAAGTTAAAAACACATCCACACAAAAATCGAATAGATGATGCTAGATCCTAGGTGTGTTTTGGTCTGGATGTAGAAAGGGGTTTGACAGATTAGAGAAACAAACAAACAAAAAAAAAGGGGGGAGAGAAAAAAAAGGAAATTGTTTGAGAATTTGAAAAAATGAATATATTAAAGTAGACTAAAATATACAAAAGTAGAGAATATAGTAGAAAAATTATAGAAAAATATGTTTAATAAAAATTGAAAAGAAATACGAATTTTTTTCTGTTTTCTGTATTTAAGAAAAAAAGAGAAGAATCAAAACAGGGAAAAAAAGATAAAAAAAGAAAAAAGGAAAAGACAAAAAAAGAAATCACTTGAAAATTTGAAAAAGTGAATACACTATAGTAGACTGAAATAAAATGATGGGAGTAAGATAGAATTTGAAAAAAATAAATAAAAGCAAAAAAATAGTAATATAAATTAAATAAAAATATTTTTAAAAGAGATTGAAAGTAAAAATGAAGTTTTTCTCTTTCTGCATTCAAGAAAAAGAAAAGAAATGAAAAATAGAAAAAAAGAAAAAAAGGAAATTGTTTGAAAATTTGAAAATGTGAGTACGCAGAAGTAGAAAAAAATAAAATGATGGAAGTAAAGTAGAATTTGAAAAAATATACACAAAAGTACAAATTATAGTAATACAAATTAAAGACAGATATTTTTAATAAAAATTGAAAATAAAAATGAGTTTTTTCTCTTTCTGTATTCAAGAAAAAGAAAACAATTGTAAAAGAGGAAAAGGAGAAAGAGAAAAAAATCGAATAGATGAACCTGCTAACAGATTGAAGTAGGACTGAAATTGCTTTGTTTTCCCAGTCCATGTAGCTCTTTATAATAGTCCATAGATTAAACAGGCAGTGAGTTTTGTGTTCTTGAAGAGCAAAGATGGCCCAGTTGGGCAGGGCTCGGTGTAACAGCTCTGCTCTCCCCTTTATGGCGCTGCTAGCCTACTGGGGTGGATTGTTGAGGTGCTCCTTGGTGCGCACACGCATGCACGGGAGCAGTGAAAAAATGGCGCCACCCAGCCACCCAGTCTGTTCTCCAGGATCAGCAGTTGCACACCGGTCCTCCATCTTCAGCTCTTGTCCACTCCCCGCTTTTCCACTCTCTGTGACCAGGCCCCAGGCAGTACCTCTCTCCCAAGTTTTGTCTCAGATGCGGCTGTTTTCTCCAGCCCCTTACTTCCAAAGAACTGTGGCTTTGATCTGCTCCACCCCTCTGCAGGAGAGTCTCACTGAGCAATGGCTGAATGAGCAATGGCTGAATGTTGGCTGCACCCAGGAACACCCGCTGGACCCTGCTGTTGCCGGTGCCCCGAGACTGCGGCCAGGTGCCAGCCAGCCCCCCCAAAAAATCATGAGATAGTGTAGCCTCAGTGTTTCAGGAACCATGGAAAATCACAACATACATCTGACACCAAGTTTCACCCTCAACAACCTTGCCCCAGCACCAGCGAATGTGGCTGCCTTCTGGCATCTGCTGGGACCAGGTAGCTTCAACAGTCTCTACCAAATGTCCTTCCAGCAGTGGAACCCCTTTTCCTTGTGTGGCCTGAGAGCCTCCCAGACCCCACTCTGTTCCTGGGGATTCACCTTTCCCACCAGAGCAGCACCAGTTATCGAGCTGCGGAGTTTCAGCCTTTACGCTCCCCTTATTTACAGTCTTAATGGAATTTAAATCCTCTCCTTTCTCCTTTCTCCCTTTTTAGTTTAGTCCCTGTGGTTGTTTCCAATTTTCCACTTTCTCTCCAGCTGCTTTTTGGGAGGGGTGCTTTTCCCGTATGCTCCCCCCGTCCCCAGTCTCCATCTTCTCTCTGCTCGCAAAAGCGGTTCCCTACCTTTTGGGGCTTCTTGCTCCCCAAGTTCAGCTCTTAGTGACATGTACCTGCTGAATTCTGTGGTTCAGGTTGTGCAGATTTTTGTGTTAATCTTCCAATCAGTTTTCTAGGTGTTTAGTGTTGGTCTGGCTATATTTCACGGATGTGAGACACACACAAACCTTCCATGATGTTCCTCCATCTTGGTTCCTCCCCTGGTCACCCTTTTTAAATGACCATGTTCTATTTGACAGATAGTGAAAGTAGTGGTACAACTTAGATGTAAATTTTTCTAGTCTAATGCACTACAATAAGATATGTATTGTTCAATAGACATTGAATGAATACTGTAACTATAAAGGTAACCAGAAAATGAAAGAGTCAGTGTAGACTAATGTTAGTAAAATAAGCATAAACTGATTGACATGATCCCCAAATTCTCCAGGACTAATTTGCTCAGTTTGCCTGGATGTTCTTAAAGGGAGTAGTTAAGACCCAATAAAGTGTTTTTGTTTGTTTGTTTGTAGCTTGTGTCCCAGTGATAAGGAAAGAGAAGAAAATTTTAACTTAATTATATTAATTTGCCTTATTTTTTAAAAACGTAGTCATTTCTTGTCTGAATGTTGTTAAAATTCAGAACTCAATATAAGGTTTAGTTAGAGACAGAATATGACACAAATTCAAGGGAATGAGAAAAGAAATTGGGATATGGAGAAATACAATGCTTTCTAAGGGTGACCATGTAAGTATTATAATTTTATATATCACAGTAAAAATGTTTGCAAAAACATGTCTTTCAATTTGAAAAGAAATAATACCTAATCCCTAAATAGTGTTTAGGAATTTTAATTAACATTGAGGCAGAGTAAACTACCTGATGAATCTGTTGTGACCACTTGGATTAAATGCCAACAGTAACAGAATGTAAAACCATAGGTAACAATTATAATTAAAGGGTGAGTAAAAATGCCACGTATCTAGAGTTATTAATCACTACCATTAAAAAATGTATATGGTAGATACTCCAAAAGTGCTTTGATATCTGGGTTCACCTCAATCCCTACCCAATCACTTAACACTCCTAAGCAAAGGACCATTTAACCAGCTTTGCATTTGACTGGACTGATATTGAATAGCTTGTATGTAATTTTCAATTTGGCTGAACACCAAAAGTGATTCATTCATTCTAGCTCATATAGTGTCCCATGCATTCAATTTCTTTATTCAAAGAAATTCAAATAAAAGAGAGTAGAGAGCAGATATTCATTTCTCAGTAGGTTGTAGTAATGTTTGTTGTTGTTATTGTTTTACTCTGAAGTGGCAGCTATGTTTTCATTTAACAGAAATACTGGTGACATGCTTTTGTGAGGTATAATGAGACTTTGTGAGCTATGATAGAAATTCCTTGCAAAAAACAATTGTTTCACTTCCTTTAAAAAGATACACGTTCTAGTCTAGTCATAAAATTCCATTAAGTCCTGGCTATTTTCTGTAGATATGAGTGTGTACAGAAAAGATGAACCTGAACTCCCTGAAGATCTTTTCAAAAAATCCAGATAAGTTAACAGTTTTATTTTTAATCTAAACTGCAGATTTGTTTAGTAATTGTAGCATTTTTCCCTGGGTTGTCTGGTGCCAGATTTCAAAATTATAAGAGAATTATCCCACTCTAAAAACAACAATTTAATCCAAACCATGTTTCCTTCAGATTTCCATGTTAAAATAAGCCATACATAGATACATACATGTATGTGTGTGTGTGTGTGTGGTGTGTGTGTATATATATATATATATATATATATATATATATATACATTTATTATGTCACTCAAATATCTTGATTAACATTTATTTAAAAATACAAAATAATGTGGGGTGCATTTGTGGCTCAGTCAGTTGAACGTTCCACTTCAGCTCAGGTCATGATCTCACAGTTCATGAGTTCGAGCCACCATTGGGCTCACTCATGAACTGTGAGATCATGACCTGAGCTGTGTCAGTGCAAGAGCCCACTTTGGATCTTCTGCCCCCCCCCCCCGCCCCTCCCTGGTTTGTGCTCTTCTCTCTCTCTCTCTCTCTCTCTCTCTCAAAAATAAAAAAAACAATAAAAAATACAAACTAATGGAAAATTAAAATATAAATGATGAATGTCACTTGATTTTTAGAGAACTATAGATATAGTATATAGCATTCTTAGCTAAGCACAGAACTTGGCAATGTTTGAAGTAAGTAGCAATAAATGTAGCATAAATGCCTCTGAAAATTAATTTACCTGCACAATGTTCCTCAGAAGCTTCCTGAGAGTCCAGCAGTGGGCTAGGCACTGAGAAGAGCAAGAAAAATTACAAATATTGTGAAAAAACTAGGGATTGGGGAAAAAAGTGATTGGAAATCAAGAGATCTTGGGGCACCAGGGTGGTTCAGTCAGTTAAGTGTCTGAAACATTTTCAGCTCAGGTCATGATCTAAAGGTAGTGAGATCGAGGCCCATGTCAAGTCCCACATCGAGCCCTGTGTCATGCCTCATGTTGAGTCCTGAGAGTTGAGAGTCAGGGTTCATGCTGGGCATGGAACCTGCTTAAGATTCTCTTTCTCTTTTTCTCTCCACCTCTCCCCAATGGTACTGTCTCTCTCTCAAAAAAAAAAAAAAAAGATACAGATTCTAGTCTTATTATAGTCTTCTCTGGACCTCAATTTTCTCAACGTGTATAAAAAGAGGAAAAGTGACATGATGACCTGAGAATTTTTATAGACCTAAAGTCCTATGGCTGTGACTCAAGAGAAGTAGAAGACATTGATTCCTAACCCAGGCATATAAAGCTATTCTAGAGAAGACTGACAAACATGAAGCTATTAGTGAACTATTTAAAAGACACATGAACAAGTGCTAGATAATACAGAATATAATGTAAGAGGTGTCAAATAATGAAACTCAACCAAGTAAATTTAAAGATCTAATGGGCTTTATTAAATTTTTCATAAATCAGCAAGTAGAGAAGCATTCTCAGGAGTTGTTCAAAATGGAAGGTTTTTATAGAAGAAGGGTGGGGACAAGGAAGTTATTAGCAAAAAAAGAAAAAGAAAAAAAAAGAATTGTTTCAGATGAAGCTGTTAGCTAGGGGGAAAAAGCAACGTGTCTTATTATACAAATTACCTCACCTTTCTTTGGGAGATAGAGAAAACCCAGTGACAGATTCTTTAGTGCTGATAGAAAGAAAAATTTTTCTTGACTGTTTAATTAGCCAGATTTCTGGTGAAGGTTGAAACTGAAATTAGATTAGGTGTTAAGCCCTAGTTTGGGAACTTAGTCCAAGTGACACCATTTTGAGCTTGCAGTCTTCTTTTTTTCACAGATGTTAAGTAAGACTGATAATCAATAATGTGGTGGGAAGACTTTTTGGAGGATGAGTCTATATTTTGAATGTTGTAGGTTGAGTAGAGAAGAACAGAAACTGGCTAAAACAAACCAGAGAGCAACATATACTTACACCTTAAAACTTAAACTATTATTAGAGTGGCCTAGTCACTTAAATCAGTCTACAAGAAATGAAATCAATGTTCAGTGTTTTGAAAGAGGACTAAAATATTTTGGACACTTTGGAAATATGTAGCATCACTTGCTATTGGTGTTTCTCTTTAATACAAATAACACCTACTTTTTGCCTTCTAGAACCTATTTTCTAGCAATTCTTGAAGTTATAGGTAATTATTCTGAAAATAGAATAAAAGAAAACACTAGGTTATTTATACAAGGTGAAGATACCAAATATTTAGTGAAGGATAAATTATAATTTCAATACATATAACAAGATTCTTAAATGTAGATGTGCATGATACTTTTTGCATAAATAATTAAATTTTATAAATTTTTTTAATACAATTGGTAGAGACCAATAAAAGTGTGGCAAATAGCTAGAGTGAAACTTTCTATGTTAAGTATAATTTAAGAGTATATTTTACATCCATTTGATCATTTTTAAATGTTTTCGTCATTATTTCCACGTGGAAAGGTATCCACTGCCCTTTTACATTGCTTCATGACTAAATTGTTTGTATTTTTTTTTCTGGATGTTTCTTATCTTTTTTTTTTAATTTTTTTAACGTTTATTTATTTTTGAGACAGAGAGAGACAGAGCATGAACGGGGGAGGGTCAGAGAGAGGGAGACACAGAATCTGAAACAGGCTCCAGGCTCTGAGCTGTCAGCACAGAGCCCGACGCGGGGCTTGAACTCACGGACCGCGAGACCATGACCTGAGCCGAAGTCGGCGGCTTAACCGACTGAGCCACCCAGGCGCCCCTGGATGTTTCTTATCTTTTTGAATAGAGAGTGTGTTTTATTTTTTACTTATTTTTATTTTATTTTTTATTTTTATTTTATTTTTTATGTATTTTTATTTTTATATTTTATTTTTATTTTTTATTTTTATTCATCATACTGATGATAAATTTATTGCATAAAAATGTAAAGCTTTCATAGAGAAAAATATTGTAAAAAAAGATAAATGATTAATGACAATTTAGGTAATATATTTCATAACGTGCATGGCAAATAGGTTAAGATCCTTAACATACAAAGAACTCTTACAAGTTAATATTTAAGAAAAGATGATCAACTCCAAAGAAGAAGCAGCATAAATGATATATTAGAGTTCTCTTAGAAAAATAATGGATAAGTTCTGGTATATACTATATGAAAGGATACTATACAGCAATTAAAATGAGCCATGAGGAAATATATACAAGGCTTTCCAGCTTGGAGCTTTTATGGACAGTGCTCCCCTGTCTCTTGGTTCACACAGCAACTCCACTCCTCGGTCATTACTGAAGAGAATTATCATAGGATATCTTCATACTCAATTTTGGCAGATAATGCCAGATTATTTTCCAAAAATAATTATACCACAAACAGTAAAAGAGAGTTCCACCTGCTACACATCCATTTGTCAATTGTACATACTATAAATATTTTTCCACACTCTGTGAAAGAACAGGAGGTCTGAATCTAAATGTAGTCAAATTTATCAATCAGGGGTGCTATTTAAGAAATCTGTCCATGACCCTCCTATAAGTTTTATTGTTTGCTGTTCATAGAGCTTTAATTTATTTGAAACTGATTTTTTTTGTTATAGTGTGATAAAGGGGTCAAATTTCAATTATTTTTTAAATAGCTTTCTTTTTTCTAAAGTTTATTTATTTTAGTAATCTCTACACCCAATCATGGGAGGCTTAAAGTGACAACCCTGAAATCAAGAGTTGCATGCTCTACTGACTGAGCCAGCTAAGAGTTGCCTTTTCTTCTTAATGAAATATGTTCCCTAGGATGCTTATGAATTAAAATATAAAAATACTGACTTATTTTTATAATTACAAGCAGGACAGAAACGACTATTGAAGAGATGACTGATTTTATGACATACAGTCATGTGATACTTTCCAATTAACTTTTATTGACTCAATATAGCTTTGTGTATATGGATACTCTTTGATTTTGCTATTAAGGAAAGAAAGAAAAACTAAGAGATAATTTTGCTACCCACTCCAGGTTGCCTTATTCAGCGAATGTCAAAATTGATAACTCCCAAATACTCAACAATTTCTAGCACTAAGTCAGTCGCTTTTGTTATTTTTCTTTATAAAGATGTACAATTACATGAATAAATAATTCAGTTTCCATAGAATTGACATGAAAGTCTGTATATATTATTGAGTCACAAACCACATGACTATGTGAAGGTATGTTAGGACTCTTGTGATTTAATTTTGAACTCTACCTTTATAAAATGACCCATCTTGGTGGTGAGGAATTGGTTTATCTTTAGGACCTATGGGCATAAAATCATATTCCTGGGGCACACTCTTCAGGGGCTTTTCAGGCCAAGAACACAGGGTCAATCTTGTCTAGAGGCAAAGAGAGACATCCTCTTGTTGGACAAACTAGTGTTTCTCCTTAAACCTTATATCAAAAGAAGTACACAAGGGAGTCCCTCTAATGATGCAGTTTCCCTAATAATTAATAGTCAACAATTACTGCAAGTTTTATGGCATTATAGCATTTAGTTGATTACCATTTCTTTTGTTGTTGTTGAATACATTTGACATGTAACATTGTATAAGTTTAAGGTATGTGACATTTTACTTTGATATTGTAATACATAAAATATATATTTTGCATTTGTATATTTGTTATACATAATATATATGATTGTCATTATAGTGATACTTATCACATTACATAATTATAGTACAATATTATCTATATTCAGTATAGCGTGCAAAGATTTCTATGGCTTATTTACTACTTGTTACAAGTTTGTATCCTTAAATACCATCAATCTCAACCCCCTCCAATCCTTTGGTAACCACCATTTTACTCTCTCTCTTTTTTTAAAGGTTTCGCTTTTTTAGATTTCACATATAAGTGATATTGTACAGTACTTGTCTTTCTTTGATTTATCATGCTTAGCATGATGTGTTCAGGGTCCATCCATGTTTTTACAAATGACAGTATATACCCCTTTCTCATGGCTGAGTAATATTTCATTATGTATAAGTGCCACATCTTTGTTACCTATTTATTCATTGATGGGCATTTGGGTTATTTCCATATCTTGGCTATTGTAAATAGTGCTGTAGTAAACATGAGAGTGCATATATTATGTCAAAATCCTATTTTCATCTTTTTGGATATATACCCAGAAGTGGAATTGCTGGAACATATGATAGATCTATTTTTAATTTTTTTGAGAAGCCTCCCTATTGTTCTCCATAGTGGTTAAACAAATTTATGATCCTACCAACAATGTGTATGTACTTTTTTTAAAAGGCCCACACCTGTTGCCTCATCTTGATAATAGCCATTCTAACAGGTGTGGGGTGATATCACATTGTGGTTTTGATTTTGTTGTTGTTGTTATTGTTGTTTAGTTTTTAGTTCATATTCATAAACTTAGCTCTGCAATCCAGCTAGACTTGGAGGGGAATAAAGAAACTATTGAACCTATAGAACTGCAGTGAGAGCACAAATATTATAGGATATTTCAAGCAGATGGGGGTGAAAGGGTGCTCTCCTGAGCTACAGAAGGAATGGTTGTGGAGGTAAAACACAAGTCAAATTTATTAGAGTTGTCTATAATCAGCAATAGTGATCTTCTTGCTGGTCTTGCCATTCCTGGACCCAAAGTGTTTCATGGCTTCCACTATATTCATGCCCTCTTTCACCTTGCCAAAGATCACATGCTTATCGTTCAACCACTCAGTCTTGTCAGTGCAGATGAAAAACTGGGAATCATTTGTGTTGGTTTCAGCGTTTGCCAAGTATAGATGCCATGGCCTGTATGCTTCAGGATGAAATTCTCATCATCAAATTTCTCACCATAGATGGACTTGCAGCCAGTGCCATTATGGCATGTAAAGTCACCATTCTGACACATAAATCTTGGAATAGTCCTGTGAAAGCAGGAATCTATAAACAAATCCTTTCTCTCCAGTGCTCAGAGCATGAAAGTTTTATGTTGTCTTTGGAAATTTGTCCTCAGCTCAAAGAAGACACAGTCCAAGGGCTTGCTCACCATAAGGAGGTCAAAGAACACAGTGGGAGTGAGCATGGCTGGATGGCGCAGGGAGCTCCAGGGTGGTGGGCATCTGCAAGGCCTCATTGTTGTTTTGATTTTCATCTTCCTGATGATGAATGATGTTGAGCATCGTTTCACATGCCTGTTGGCCATTTTGATGTCCTCTTTGGAAAAATGTCTATTTAGTTCTTCTGCCCATTTTTTCCTTGGATTGTTTGTTATTTGTTATTAAGTTGTATGAGTTCTTTATATATTTTGGATATTAGTTCCTTATCCAATGTATGGTTTGCAAGAACTTCCTTCCATTCTGTAGGTTGTCTTTTTGTTTTTGACTGTTTCTTTTTTTGTGCAGAAGCTTTTGAGTCTGATATAATCATTTTTTTTTAATTTAGCCATTTCTTGATATGGAAGAATTAATGTGATTTTTACCTAAAGCTTTGTTTGCCAGGAATAAAAACGAAGCAAAATAAAAAATTTACAAAAATCTACGTAAGTTATGATATGCACAATTTGACTAAGATTTGAATCAATAGTCAAATGTTTAATTTATGAATGCATGACAAATTTCAAATTTTTAGTAAATAAATGCTCTTATGCTGGATGTCTAACAGAAATCTTTTGTAAACTCATTATAGCTATGGTAAGCCTGTTTCAGAAATAAACCAAAACATTTTTTGTTTGCTTGTACTTTTTTTTTTTTAAGGAAGATGTTACCTTAGGTTCTAAAAATGAATTATGAAACATGCCTAAAATCAAGAAAACCAGAAAGTAAAATTTTGAACATGGCATTTGTCTCAAATTAGAATTTTTGTTTTTCATAATATATTGCCTTAGACAAGAAAACTGGGTTTGGGAGTAGATAACAATAGGAATGGGCTGAACTGAAATAAATAATCCACCCTTAGGGCATCCTTAGGGCCTACCTCCCTTAGTGAATTTGCTATTTAAAAGCAAACAATTTAGATGGAAGCCAGATTCCGGGTCCAGAGTTGGCGGTTTTAGGCGGCCAAGGTGCAGCGCACGGTGCGGGGGCCTATGGGGAGGGGCAAGCTCCTGGCATGCTCCTGAGGAGGGAGGTTTGGGGTCTGCTGGGGGTGGCGCGTGGCCAGTGTGGGGGTGGCAGTAGTGTCAGGTGTTGGTGAGCACAGCGACCAGGTTCCGAGTGGCTGCAGATGGCCTGGGCTGCAGGGCCCTGGGTGGCTGCTGCCACCACTGCTGATCTTGGGCGCAGAAGGGTGAAGGTGCCTGCCGCTGGAGGGGGTGCCACTTGCCAAGGTCGCCTGACCTCCGTGAGCTGACAGCTTCCTGCCGTATTTGTCTCCTCACTAGATTATGAGGTCCCTGAAAAAAGGAATAGTGAAAAAAAAAGAAAAAGAAAAAAGGAATAGTGTTTTACTCATCTTTATAAGTCCCAGTGTCTAGCACAGTTCCTGGTACATAGTTTAAGCTGAATATTGGGACTTGGCCACTGCTTCACCACGGTCTGATACTAGTAATAACCACAGTGGAAGGTCACAGTTACAAGTAACTTTCTCTAGTGCCAAACCAAATAGAAAAAAGAACTTATTTGGAACAGCAATATATACAGAAGTAGTTGTAGATGGAGAAATTAAGAAAACAGAAAAATCCAGTAGTTCTTCTAATCCAAAATAGGATGAACAGCTAACTATAAATGTGATCCCATAGATTACATTGGGATTTTGAGTTTGAAGTCATTATACTTTAAAGGCAGACACTTTATTAGGAAGAGCAACAATTGATCTGAAACAAGCTCTGTTAATACACAATGGAAAATTGGAGAGAGTGAAAGAACAATTAAATCTTTCTTCAAAAAACAAGAATGGCACACTGCAAACTGGTGAATTATTAGTTGTGCTTGATGGACTGGCAATTGCGCAAGAAAATCTAATAAAGTGCAGCTCATCTCCAACCACAGAAGTACAGAAAAGTGGTGATGCCTTACATGAAAATGAAGATGCTTTGTTACAGAAACAGGCTGGAACGCTGGCAGACAAACCAAGCGGCACTCGGAGATCTTGGTGGATTGGAGATTTATTTAATACCGGAGGGATCAGAGAAGACCGTTTCTCCAAAGATCTGAGCTCCAAATGCGAGCAGAAAGGGTAATTTATAGTTATCAGCCTCCATATTTGTGTGTGTGTTGGGGGGAGGGGTTGCATGCACAGCAAACAAAGAAAGAAGAACCTGGAGGACGGGTCTATAAGCTAGAGGCCAAAGTTTGTTTTAGCCCAATCAGCCATCTTTGGTGTACTTTATCCACTTCTCCAACATTCCCCCACTTTGATGCCTTAAAAAAAAACTTTTAGTAGGCATCACCTTTCAGTTTTACAGGTTGGTACTCTCGGAAGACTAAGATATATGCAGTAGTTTGGTGAGCAACAGTGTTTTCAATAAAATGTGCCATGGCATTCAGCATACAGGGGCCAATGGATACAAGTAAAATTATGGAGAGGAGGGGCCCCGCCAGGGCAGGAAGCCAGGATGCCAAATCCATGAGATTCCATCCTTTCCATTGACTGATACTTTCCTGTTGTCTACCTTGATTTTTTTCCTTGAGTTCCTTAACCTTAGTTGTAACTATTCCTGAATGGTTTACAAAATAGCAACATTCCTCCCCCAGAAAGATGCAAGTCCCTCCTTTTTCTGAAGTGAGGAGGTCGAGGGCTTGCCTATTTTGGAGGGTCACTGCTGCCAGAGAGTTTATTTGGCTTTGTAAGGTTACCAGAGAATCTGCCACCCATTCCATGTCTTCATTTAGCTCTTGAGATAGTCTATGGTATAGTACTACAGATGAACCTATGCCCCCTATTCCTGTTCCTATTCCTGTCACAATTCATGCTCCAATCAGAACGGGTAGCAAGACTGCCCATTTAGACCAGGACTTGGGGCTAAAGGCTGTTGGCAGCTGATATTCAGTGTATATGGATATTTCTGGGGTTAGGAAGATGGAATAACATATCTGAGTCCTGTTGGCCTCTAAGCATTGGTAGGCCAATTTAAAACACAGATAGAACACCCCATGGGTTGAACATAGGGTTGTATTCCTCTTTAAGGTTATATTTCTTCTACATAGAGAGGTACCGTTCATACCTTCAGGGACTGCACAGATTAGATTGTCGGGATTTGTGAGACGGACCCCAGTGGTCAGGGGTCCAATTAAGACAGAAGTGTTGGTTTTGAGATTTTCAGGAGCTTCCCAGGCCAAAGGGATGGGGGTGGCTAAGTAAGCCCTCTGGCTGAGGGGCAAGCACCTCCAGCAGGTTTGGGTGTGATTATCTATTTTATGGAGGACTTGTAGAATAGTGTTGGCCTAACGCTGGAATGGGGAATTGGTAAGCATCTGATTGAGGGCTTAAAGGCTTAAACCCTGGTAGGCTGCCAGGGGAGTGGTCAAATTTATGGCTTATATTACCCTGTCCTGGGTATCCTTTATAACATTTTCAGGACCCTTTCATCCTTCCCCCATCTGAGATCCCCCATTGAGGAAGGTAAGTGTAGCAAGCTCCCTTCTCTCTTTGGAGGCACTTGTTGTGACATGGGTTACTGACATTTTGGGTTATCTCCTCAGTCCAATACTTAGTCCTTAGGGCACTGGGTAACTTACAGAGAATGGGTGCTTTTCCCTTGTAGCAATCTTTGTGGAGGGAGGTGAAGGCACTGAATGCCCTCAACCCCCTTATTGTCATATAACAATCCTGGGGGCAAAGTGGGTAAGCAGCAGTTGTGAGGGTGAGAGCAGTTATCATAATATACAGGCAATACTTAAAATTCCTCCCATCCAAATGAGGTATGTGAGACCTGGCATGTATCTTTAGTCCAATGTCCAGCTTGTTGTTGCAGTCTCTATCAGCCCAACAGCAAGAAGTAAGATCAGGGCTATGACACCAGTAAGGGGCAAGGGCTGGCAAAGTTGCATCCAAACCCTTGGGTTCGGTCCATATGTTGATTCCTCAAGCTTCTGCCTTGGGCAGGCCAGCCAGCTTCCAGGGTGTGGCTGGAGCAGGGCTGGAGATCTCAGGGGCCAGTGTCTTATTGAGGGTCAGTTTAAGCGGGTTGAGTGGATATAGATCACTTCGCCAGGTTGAGGGTTACTCTGAGTTAGCCTTCTTAGCTCTGGAGTGATGGACCCATGGGGTGATAACTGAAACTGAATCCTCTGTTTGGTTGTATGTCTGTAAAGTCCACCTCCAAGTCTTCAAAAGAATCGGGTTTATGGGAACTGTCAGATCAGGTTTAGAGAATATATGGTTTGCATATTTAGAGAGCCATCTTGTTTTCCAGTTGTTGAAATAATCGTATGCCCATGGGGTCTTATTATTATCCCCATAGAATAACAAACAGAAGATTGCTTATACATAAAATATTGTGACAATTTTCTGAAGTTTACCTAAAGTATCTAGTTTAGGCAAACAACAAACATTTAAAGGCAATCATAACTAGAATTTAACAACCATAAAAGTTCATTGTTGAAACATAGTTGTTCTCTCTAAAACCCACCCTTTCCAGAGATAGCCAAATTGAGACCAGTGCATTTGTAGAACAAATCCAGTCTTAACAAATCTAGCCTAATTATTTACATAAGCTCAGCAAGAATAGCGATTGATCATGAGGATCTCTTAAAGTTTGCTTTGTTGGAAACTTTTATGAGGAATCTCCGGGTTGAACTTTTAGTAGCCTCTCCAAGCCAGAAGCCTGTATTTGCCATCAGACAGGCCTGAAATACCTGTAGAATTGGGTGAATTACTCTTCATGAGGTCCCCAAGATATCCTGAGGTTCCTGCATCTGCCAGGAAGTTGCCTTCCTTACTTACCTGGGGAGGCTGCTGGGAACTCTGCAAGCAAGGCACCAAGCCAACATTTCCAAGCGGTTTTATGGCTCCATGTTTTATAAAGCCAACCCTAATTCATTAAAGCTGTCTGGTCATATCTGAGTCTATGAATGTCATCCTCAAATATGACATTCCAGTCAAATCCTTGGTAAAATAACCAGTATTTCCAAATGATGACATGTTATAAGATGAACAGATTCTCATTGAAGTTATGCAAACAATTGTAATTGCCAGGAAAGAAAGAATACTCTGAGAGTTTTGAATTTCAGGTGAGTTATGTAGAGAGAAAAGATAAATTCTTCAGTATACAAATGCATACTTTATGACATTTTTTTAGTATCATACATATCTTAAGAGAAAATTTCCTTAATCTGGAAGAGGAAATATTAGAGAACCAGCAATATTTTCAACAAGAATCACAAAACAGTAATCTTCCTGAGTTTGTTTAATCCAATGTTCCTAATTCTTGTTCAATTTGAATACAGCTTTTTATTTCTGGAAATTTTTACCCATTTTAGTATTAATCTTAAAGATGCTGAATACCTGTATTTATCCCCAAAGTCCTTTTTATAAATCTCCTGGAAGAAGAAACACATTTTGTGAGAGAATAAGAACAATGATAAATGACAAAATATCAGAAATAGACATCATTAAAGATCTGATGAGACTTCATTATGATGCAATTGACACATTCCGTTATTTCTGTGACACATAACATCTCAAGTAATCAGAATATTAAGTGATGACCTTATACCAAAACATTAAATCTTTAGAAAT
Source organism: Panthera pardus (assembly GCF_024362965.1). Classification (NCBI taxonomy): domain Eukaryota; kingdom Metazoa; phylum Chordata; class Mammalia; order Carnivora; family Felidae; genus Panthera; species Panthera pardus. Next base: position 50,939,816 of record NW_026526843.1, on the reverse strand, counting down.
TGCATATAGATTTGGGCAGTTACAGCATTTACCTGTGTAATACAATCTAAGGTTTACCATTGTATGGCAGTACTTTTCCAAGTAACTTAGCATCCCAAATAACAGGGCCTAATTGGTCAAGAAGTCTTCATTTACCATTTAAACCCTGAGAAGTTTGTGAAAACACCAGAAGTCCTAAGTGCATCCTAAATAGGATTACAGATCATTACAAATCTTACAATTTTATATATTCAACCAAAGTGGCAAAAAATATCCCAAAGGTGAATGTATAGCATTATACAGTTGTTATCAAAACCTAACTCCTTTAACATTGAGAAATTTTAACTAAGTAATCAAAGACCTGATAGAGATGAGACCTAAAACTTTGATTTTCCTGGAGGATAGACCTTTGTTTGCATTGCCCTGTCAAGAGCAGATCAACAGTTCAAGAAAACTTTGTCATTTGAGCAGAGAGAAAGGCAGGATTTCAACTTTATACTAGTGTACTTTTAAGATTCCATTCATCTCAACCTTCTACAACTTTCTTTTGCTTTTAAACTTTGTCCCAAAGCCTTTTCTTTCCAAATAACCTGTCTCATTAGGACAAAATTGCTTTCTTCTACCCTCAACGAAACCTTATTTCCATTCCTTATATCTTTCTTATACGCCTCCTATTTTCCTACATACAGAGTTGCTTTCTTTATTTTCATCAGTCTTAAGTACATTTGGCAGAATTTTAACTCTTAGGAAACCTTAGTCTCCAATTGAAGACTTAGTAAACAAGTGAGAGGTGTTTACATCAGAATATTTTTAGATGGTATATTCATGAACCAATTAAGTACAAAGCATGATTTGCAATAAGTCCGAATAGCCTTAATTTCTCAGCAATAAGAAGTTCAAAACACAACCTATGTTCAATAATCAAAGCTTTAGTATTCCATCCTATTTGGAAAGTTTCAGGTTACCAAGGACCTTGAAAGTTATCTTAGCAATTACCCATGAAAACTTTGAGACAGGCAAAATTAACTATCATTAACAAATTGCAACAGAGATAACATGAGCTTATTTGACCTTTGTCGATAACTTTAAAGACAGGTCCAATAAACTTAAATTAGTTTACACATTGAATATGTTTCACCTGTGTACCCCTAAAACTCAATCAATTTTTCCCCATTGTCAATTTTCATTTGGGGCACCAGTGGAGATATCTGAATTGGGTGGTCCAATGGGGGGGGTGCATTTTGCTCCTTGACTTGGAGGGTGGGAGGAGGAAGCAATCGTGCCTGAGACACTGAGGATGGTATAGAACCACACCCAAGTTGGTGCAGAAACATGAGGGGAGAGAGGAAGGCCAGAAGCAGCAACTGCTTGGGAATATTCCTTAAAGTCCCTGTCCTGAGGTAGACTAACCACAGTTGGCTCCAATTATAGCTGTTAACCTGGCAAGTGAGGGAGAATCCCTTAAACAGAGGAACAGGGAGAGATAGTCAGTGTCCCTTTTTAGTCTGGTTCTATCTCGGCTAGACCAATAAGGTCCCCTTCTCAAGGTTCCTCCTGATCAGCTGGGTTTTTGGGACTTTCACTTGTTGGGACACTTATTCTTTTTAATGTCCTTTCCCCTTGCAGTAGGTTCATTGACCCCTTGCTAAGGAGGTTCTGGGTCTCCCCCTTGCTGCTGGGCATATTTATGCTTTCTCAGCTCCCTGCTCTGATCCCCCTGAGAGCCTCCTGATACCAGTGGATGTGGACTGGCATCTGAAGAGTGCCTGTGCCTGGCCGAGGACACAATCTGGTAGCCAGGCCTTGTGGGTGAGGGTTCTCTGGCCTGGAAGGGGAGGAGAAATGGGTGCTGCCAGGGCAGCGCAGCGCCCTGGCTGTGGTAGAGGCGGTGGTGGCAGTAGGGAGTCTGCCTGGTTGGGGGGGGTAGTTTCAAGCTCAGGGGAGGTGGGAGGGAGCCTAAAGAGTCATGAAGAGGGGAACATTAGGGGAACGGTGGGTTGCTTCTTTGGCTCCCTGGGTGAGTCTCAGGATAAAGCAGCTAAAACCTTTGCCTGGCTCTCCTTGCTCTGTCCCGACCCCACAATCCTCCTGTGAGGCAGAGTCACAAAGACAGAGGGACAGGGGCGTCCCTTCCAATGAGGAGTCCAGCCAGATACCTGCCTGGCCATGTCCCAAAGGAACCCAGGTGGCACTCAGCCCCACAGGTCCCAGCCCTGCGACCCAGGATCAGAAGCCATTCAGATATGGCCACAGACCGAGCGCCATCCATCATGGAATTGCAGACGGACCTACTCAGACTCCTCCATGTCGCCCTGGGGACCCCAAGGGCGCCTGCCCATGGAGCCATAGAATCAAACTCAGCAGGCAAGCTACATGGAGTCACACATTCACATTCACATACACACCAGAGGTTATTGTATTCCCTACCATAGAATCCCTACCTGTGAGACTTCTGAAGTTTCGGGGAGTGATCAGGTCCCCCTTCCACCCTTGCTAGTGGACCTGACTAGATTGGGCCCCAGCCTTACCAGTTGTGATGTTGGGTCCAGGTCCTCACCTGCCAAGTCTCCTCCAGTCTGGTGAGAACAGCAGAGCGGGGCCAGCCTGAAGGGAACAGAGGAGACTGCCAAAATTTAGGCAAGACACGCACTTTCCCTTTTGATCCCTCATTCCCCGCCTCGCTGTTCTTCCAAACCGGTGGCAACAATGGGCCAGCACGGTTGGGTTTCCCGGTCAGGGAACCAAATTTGTTTCTGAATCAGTCTGGAATGCTGGCGGAAAAACCAAGCGGCACTCAAAGACCTTGGCAGATTGGATATTTAACACCAGTGGGCTCAGAGGAGACTGTTTCTCCAAAGACCTGAGCCCCAAATTCAAGCAGGAAGGGTAATTTACAGTTATTAGCCTCCATATTTGTGTGTATGTGTGGGGGGTGGTTTTCACACATGCAGCAAACAAAGGAAGTAGAACCTGGAGGAGGGGTCTCTAAGCTAGAGACCAGAGTTTGTTTTAGTCCAACCAGCCATCTTTGGTGTACTTTATCCACTTCTCCAACAGTGACATATATATATATATATATATATATATATATATATATATATATACACACACACACCTTGGAATATTACCCAGCAAAGAAAGAGAATGAAATCTCTTCACTTGCAACAATGTGGATGGAACTGGAGGGTATTGTGCCAAATGAAATAAGTCAGTCAGATAAAGACATATATCTATGTTTTCACTCATATGTAGAATTTGATAAACTTAACAGAAGACCACAGGGGAAGGGAAGAAAAAAAATAATTTACAAAGAGAGAGGGAGGCAAACCATAACAGACTTTTAAATACAGAGAACAAACTGAGGGTTTATGGGGGTGAGGGTTTTGGAGGGCTTGGACAATGGGTGATGGGCACTGAGGAGGATACTTGTTAGGATAAACAGTGGGTGTTGTACATAAGTGATGAATCATGGGAATCTACTCCTGAATCAAGACTACACTTTATATTAGCTAAATTGACAATAAATTATTTTTTAATATAAAATAAAATATTAAAATATTAATATATATATGATTTTTCAGATAATAAAATATATATTTTATACATTACATCATCACAGAGAGGTTAGGAAAGTTTTGTATAAGGAGTGTGATTTGAGCTTGGCTGTGAAGGATGTATCTAATATTTTATAGGTGAAATGATGAGAGGGAAGGTGGGGGTGTGGGGAAGTGCACAGTGTGGAAGAAATATAGAGTATATTCAAATCACCTGCTGTGTTTCAATAATAATATATAAGAAAGGGTGCAGATGGAAGTCAGGTGGAAAGGCATACTAGAAGTGAAAGCGAAACCAAGCAGTTGGAACTTTAAATCATAGACAATGGCAACACTGATGATTTTTGAAGGAATAAGATGAATAAATCTATCCTTTAGGAAGTAGTTTAGCATAGTGGTTAACATCTGGTGCTCTGAAGTCCAGACAAAAGTGGATTCAATCAATGAATATTTATTGAGCTCCTACACACCAGGGACTATTCTAATAATTGGGGCCATAGTAGTGATGTGTATTGGCAATCCTCTCCTCTCATAGTACTTAGTTCCTAGCTATGGACAGGAGATACAAATGACAATAACACAAAAAAAAATATTTTCCAGATAATTTAAGATAGTGATAAGTGTGATGAAGAAAATGAAATAGGGCAGTATAATGACTGGTCAGGTGCAGAAAACTACTTTAGATTTGATGGTTAAAGAAAGCCTTCTTTGAGTACAGGTTTCCAGTTACAGAATGAATAAGTCACATGAATACAAGGTACAGCATTGAAAACATAATGAACGGTAATATAATAAGGTTGTATGGTGACAGGTGGTAGTACACTCGTAGTGAGCATAGCATAATGTATAAACTTTGAATCACTATGCTTTACACCTGACACTAATATAACATTGTGTGTTGCTCAAATTATACTGAAATTTAAAAAAATAAATAAATAAATAAATAAGCCTTCTTGATGAGGTGAAAACCGAGTTGAGATTTGAACTAAATGATGGGATGATCCAGGTGAATATCTGACAAAACGTCTTCCAATCAAATGGAATAGTAGATTTAAAGGTCTTTATGTGGGAATGAACTTGATATGTTCTAGAAACAGAAAACCAGTGTGGCTGAGCTGAAGTAAATAAAGAGGACAGCTGCAGGAAATGAACGTCTAGAATAAGGCAGGGGTCTAATTATGTACATCTTTGTAGACCACAAGAGGGATTTTGTTTTTTATTCTAATTATAATGGGATACCATTAAAGGTTTTAAGCAGAGTTTGATGTAATATAATTTGATTTTAAAAAGATGGCTCTGGCTGATATGTGGGGAATTTGTAGAAGATGTAGATAAAATTGTAGGGCTCAAGATATGGGGAAGAGAAGAGAAAGAGACACAGAATTTAAGCAGACTCCAGGCTTTGAGCTGTCAGCACAGAACCCAACATGGGGCTCAAATTCATGAACCTGTGAGATCATGACCTAAACTGAAGTTGGATGCTTAACAGACTGAGCCACCCAGACGCCCCTCAAAATATGTTTTAAAGATACAACTTGCAAAACTTGTTCAACATCTTTTGTTTTGTAATTATTTGACCTTGAACAAATTACTTAACTTCACCTCAGCTTCACTGTCCTCATCTGTAAAAAGGAGATAATAATAGTGCTGATCTCACAGAGTTCTTGTGAAAATTAAATTAACACTCCATACTACATAACTGGCACATCACATATATTCATTCAAGGACAGTGCTATTATTAATATTCTGATGGTGATAACAAGTCTGGATTGAACCTATGAGTGACTAATGGCATGGTGATCCATCAGGAGGCTATTGTGATTATCTATGAATGTTAAAGTGAGAGGCTGGAGTACAGGCAGTGAAAAGGAAAAGGGGCAAAGCATCATGGTAATAAATTTAATTAATGCATACCAAACATTTAATTGAAGTGGGAATACTTAATGGCTTACATTTAAAAAGAAACTAATAAAATTTAGAATTAGTAAGTGCAGAGGAGAGTTAAGATGGCAGAATAGAATCAGGACCCTGAGCTTGTCTCATCTATGAAACACAGCTAGATCAGCATCAAACCATTTTGAACACCTAGGAAACTGATCTGAGGATAAATGCAACAATCTGTATAATTTCAGTCAGAGAACTTGACAGGCATGCAGTGCAGAGAGGTTAATTGAGGACAGAAAAGTTGCAGAGCTGCAGAGCATAGGGAGCCACTCTCTCAGAGGTAGAGCAAAGAGAGGAAAGGAAAGGTGGAGAGTGCACCACATTGGGATCTTGGAAGAAAAACAATTTCCCCAAAAGTAGCTGGAGAAAAAAGGAGAAAGTGAAAATGCTCATAGGGGACTGGACAAGAAGTCTGTTCCCCAAAATCATTGACAGTAAGAAAGGAAAGGGTTTCAATACCAACAGAACTCTATAAATAGAATGCAGAGTCTGAAGGTTTGGAGTTCAGTGCCTGCCTGCGGTCCAGCGAGGAAGTAGGGTGAATCCCTATGAGCAAGCAGCATGGTTTGAGGGGTCTATGTGCCCTGCAGGTAGAAGTATTCCCCAGTTTGGAGTGCATTGGATAAAGGCCATACAGCCTCCCCATGGGCAAAATCCTGGCAGACTCCGGAGAGCTGCCACATTTGATATTGGAACAAAGATGTCAGAGGGCAGCAAAATCTGGTGCCAGCTGTTTGTGATTTACCATAAACTGAGCTGTCACTGCATGACTGTACAACCATTTTCTGGTATAAGCTGGCACCCAGCCACTGCTCAACAAGACCCTCACCCAGAGGAACAGTGAGGTTCCAAACTGTGGTGGTCTTTGAAGTGTGGGGGTTTGAAACACAGACCCAACTGAGATAAAATTCTGGAGGGAGGCATCACAAGGCAGGTAGCAGCATGGACACAGACAGGGTAAAGCTGAGGAGCAGAAGGAAGCCTGAGATAAATGAGGGGTGTTTGATCATGTGTCTGTGAAGGCACAAAATCCCCATGCCAGAGACTAGAGAGCTACGTGAAGACATTTTGACCTCTAGGGCCTGTGCACACATGCACACACACGCATATCGACTCTAGTGATGTAAGCAGTGCCACCAAGTGGAGAATGGAGCTATTACACCAAGTGCCTCCCACTTGTGCCCTCCAGGCACAAATCCCTTCTACCTGCTCAGTTTATGGACTATAGTGTGCTGCAGAGTTTTAGTTCTAGGAAAAACTGGATGTAGATTAATTCAGATTTCATTGTTTGTATTCTCTGCTTCTGTTTTTACCTATGTGTTTTCTTTTTTCTTTATTTTCCTTCTCTTTCTTGGATACAGACAGAGGAAATTCTTTTACTCTGTTTTCTTTTCCTTATTTTATTTTATTCTATTTTATTATTCAATTTTTTTTAGTTTCTAAAAAATTATTTTTCCTTCTCTTTTTTCTCTTTTCTATAAAGTTTCTCTCAACAAGCAACCTAAAGCATATCTAGGATCTAGCTTTCTTTACTTGATTTTTTAAATTTTCTTTTGTTTTTATTTTTTTAATTTTTATTTTCATAATTTTTTTATTTCCTCCAAAATGATAAGATGGAGGAATTCACCCAAAAAGAAAGAACAGGAAGAAATGACAACAGGGATTTAGTCAACACAGATATAAGTAAGATGTCTGAACTAGAATTTAAAACCATGATTATAAGAATACTAACTCAGGTTGAAAAAGACATAGAAGACACAATAAAATAATTTTCTGCAGAAACAAAAGAACTAAAATCTACACAGGCCAAAATTAAAAATGTTAGAACCAACATGCAATCTCAAATAGACGCCATGACAGCAAGGATTAATGAAATAGAGCAGCGAATCAGTGATATGGAAGATTAAATTATGGGGGAATGGTGCCTGAGAGTCTCGGTTAAGCATATGATTTTGGCTCAGGTCATGATCTCACAGTCCATGAGCTCGAGCCCCATGTCACGCTCTGTGCTGACTGCTCAGAGTCTGGAGCCTGATTCAAATTCTGTGTCTCCCTCTCGCTCTACCCCTCCCCCACTTGCACTCTGTGTCTCTCTCAAAAATAAAATAAAAACATTTAAAAAAAGAAGATAAAATTATGGGGAAAAAAGAAGCAGACAAAAGAGGGAAACAAAGACAAAAAGATCACAATATAAAACTTAAAGAACTCAGACACTTAAAAAAGGACTAACATTTGTGTCATAGGAGTCCCAGAAGAAGAAGAGAAAAAGGAGCAGAAGGTTTATGTGAGGCTAATCTGGGGAAGGACACAGACACCAAAATCCAAGAAGCACAGAGAAGTCCCATCACAAAACCAGCCATCACCAAGGCATATCATAGTCAAATTCAGAAAATAAACAGACAAGGAAAGAATTATGATAACAGCAAGGGGAAAAAGTCCTTAACTCACAAGGGAAGACAGATGAAGTTTGTAGTAGTTCTGTCCACAGAAACTTGGCAGGCTGAAAAGAATGGCAGGACATATACAATGTGCTGAATGGGAAAAATATGAAGCCAAGAATTCTTTGTCCATCAAGGCTGTCATTCAGAATAGAAGGAGAGATAAAAAGTTTCCCAGACAAACAAAACTAAAGGACTTCATGACCACTAAATGAGCTCTACAAAAACTTTGATCAGGACTCTTTCAGTGAAGAAAAGAAAAAAACAAAACAAAAAGATCAAAAGCAACAAAGATTAGAAAAGACCAGGGAATATCACCATAAACTCCACCTCTGTGTTTAGTGCAACAAAATAACACTAAATTCATATCTTTCAATAATCACTCTAAATGTAAATGGACTAAATGTTCCAATAAAAAGAAATAGGGTATAAGAATAGATTAAAAAAAAAAAAGATCCATCTTTGTGCTGCCCACAACTGACTCATTTGAGTCCTAAAGACAACTGCATATTGAACGTGAGAGGATGGGGAACCATCAATCAAGCTAATGGACGTCAAAAGAAAGCTGGAATACCCATACTTATATCAGACAAACTAGACTATAAAACCAAGACTGTAACAAGAAACAAATAAGGGTATTACATTAAGGGGTCTATCCACCAGAGGATCTAACAATTATAAATATTTATTCCCCAAACGTGAAGCACCTAAATATATAATCAAATAATAACAAATATAAAGTCATTGATAATAATACAATAATAGTAGGAGACTTTAATGCTCCACTTACAACAATGGACAGGTCATCTAAGCAGAAAACCAAGAAGGAAACAATGCCTTTGAATGACACACTGGACAAGATGGATTTAACAAACATATTCACGACATTTCATCCTAAAACAGCAGAATACACATTCTTCTCATGTATACATGGAACATTCTGAAGAATAGATTACATACAAGGACACAAATCAGCCTTTAACAACTACAAAAAGATCAAGATCATACCATGCATATTTTCAGAACACAATGCTATGTAACTTGAAAACAACAACAAGACACAATTTGGAAAGACCACAAAGACATGGAGGTTAAAGAACATACTACTAAAAAATGAATGGGTTAGCAAAAAAATTAGAGAGAACATACAAAAGTACAAGGAATCCAATGAAAATGAAAACACAACAGTACAAAACCTTTGGGATGCAGAAAAGGCAGTCACAAAAAGAAAGAATATAGCAATCCAGGCCTTCCTAAAGAAAGAAATGTTTCCAATCCACAGGATAACCTTATACCTAAAGGAACTGGAAAAAGAACCACAAATAAAGCCCAAAGCAGCAGATGAAAGGAAATAATAAATATTAGAACAGAAATCATTGATATCAAAATTTAAAAAAATATAGTAGAACAGCTCAAGGAAACTAGGAGATAGTTCTTTAAAAGAATTAACAAAATTGATAGACCACTAGCCATAAATAACAAAGAGAAAAAGTAAAGGACCCAAATAAATAAAATCATGAATGAAAGAGGAGAGATGACAACCAATACACAGGAATGCAAACAATAATATGAGAATGTTATGAGCAATTATATGCCAACAAATTGGGAAATCTACCAGAACTGAAACAGGAAGAAATAGAAATTTTGAACAGACACGAAACCAGTAAATAAATTGAATCAGTAATCAAAAATCTCCCAACAACCAAGAGTCTGGGGTCAGATGGCTTCCCAGGAGAATTCTATAAAACATTTAAGAGGAGTTATGGTACCTATTCTTTTGATGTTGTTTCAAAAAAAAAAAAGAAAGAAATAAATAGAATGAAAACTTCCAAACTCCTTCTACGAGGCCAGCATTACCTTGATTCCCAAACCACACAAAGACCCCAGTAAAAAGGAGAATTACAGACCAATTAACCTGACGAACATGGATACAAAAATTCTCAACAAGATTCTAGCAAATAGAATTCAACAGTACATTAAAAGAATTATTTACAATGATCAAGTGGGGTTTATTCCCAGGATGTAGGGCAGGCTCAATATCTGCAAATCAATCAATGTGATACATCACATTAATAAATGAGAGGATAAGAACCACATGATCCTCTCAATAGATGGAGGAAAAAAAACATTTGATAAAATACAGCATCCTTTCTTAATAAAAACCTTCGAGAAAGTCAGGATGGAAGGAACATACCTCAATATAATAAACACCATATATGAAAGACCCACATGTTATATCACCCTCAATGGGGAAAAACAGAGATTTTCCCCTAAGGTCAGAAACATCACAGGGATGTTCACACTCACCACTGTTATTCATCAAGTTACTGGAAGTCCTATCCTCAGCAATCAACAACAAAAAAGAAATAAAGTTCATCCAAATCAGTAAGGAAGAAGTGGAACTTTCACTCGTTGAAGATGACATGATACTCTACATGGAAAACCCAAAAGACTCTACCAAAAAACTACTACAGCTGATACATGAATTCAACAAAGTAGCAGGATTAAAATCAATGTATAGAAATTGGTTACATTTCTATGTACCAATAATGAAGCAGGAGAAAAAGAAATCAAGGAATCAATCTCATTTACAATTGCACCAAAGACCATAAAATAACTAGGAATAAACCTGATCACTGAGGTAAAAATCTGTACACTGAAAACTACAGATAGATTATGAAAGAAATTGAAGAAGACACAAAGAGATGGAGAAACATTCCATGCTCATGAATTGGAAGAACAAATATTGTTAAAATGTCAATACTACCCAAAGTAATCTACACTTTCAATGCAATCCCTATCAAAATAACACCAGAATTCTTCACAGAGCTAAAATAAACAATTCTAAAATTTGTATGAAACCAGAAAATACCCGAATAGCCAAAGTAATGTTGAAAAAGATAGTCAAAGTTGGAGACATCACAATTCCAGCCTTGAGTTGTCATATCAGAATGACTTTCCTAACTTAGATGACTTTCTCAGTTTGCCTGAAACTTTCTCAGTTTGGGAACTGGAAAGTCCTGCATTCAAGGAAAAGCTCTCAGTCCCATGAAAACCAGGATAGTTGTTCACTCTAGTGTCTCACACACTTTCTAAAATCTTAGAGAAAAAACATGTGTGCCTGTCTCTACATAAATATTTGTGCATCTACATGTTGTTTGATGAATCAAAATGAATATGTGCAGATAAAAAATCAAATAGAATAAAAAGTGAAATTCTCCTTCTGCCTTATGGAGAGATACTTAATTTTATCATCAGGATCCCATTCCACTTAAAACAGAAGTGATACTCAAAAATAAAATAAAAAAAAAAACAGTAAACCTTTTGCCTAAACCTGAAATGATCTGTTGTTAATCAGCTATGATAAAGGCAAAAACACTTCCTAGTAACCCCTCAAATTGTAGTAATGCTGCCAGCATGCTGTGTTGGGAAAGTAGGATACCAACTTATCTGAATATCTGACTAGATCTTAATTAAAACTAATTGTACAACACAGATTTCTATGTAGTAAAGAACTGGTCTGTGACCCAGTTTTCAGTTACTACAATAGTTTAGAAATTTTTACTTTTATTGAAGCAGACAACCCAGTATTAGCATTAAAGAAAAATGACTTACATTTATTATTAAGATATTCTTTGCAATTGCCATAAATGTTACTGAAAGCAAAGCATGGAGAAAAAGAGGAAGCTGATATTTGAGTAAAATATCTTCTTCTAAGATCCTTACTAAGAGTATGGTCATTATTTTTTAACATACACTCTAGTCTCAAAACTACTTGACATAGATCTACAAGTAAGAGTTCCCCTTCAGAATATTTTAAGGGAAAATTCTTCCCTCTTGCAGACACTACTTCAGGGACAGTCAATAATAAAATTAATTTTATGTTAAAATCATCCAAAACACTTCACTTCAAATATATGTTGTTTGGGGCCTGATAATAATTGGAAAATATATTTTTAAATTACATCTAATTTAGAAAATATATTTCATTATAATTTCTTATTTAATTTTTTAACGTTTATTTATTATTAAGAGACAGAGCATGAACAGGGGAGGGGCAGAGAGAGAGGGAGACACAGAATCGGAAGCAGGCTCCAGGTTCTGAGCTGTCAGCACAGAGCCTGACAAGGGGCTTAAACTCACAAACTGCAAGATCATGACCTGAGCCGAAGTCAGACGCTTAACCAGCTAAGCCACCAGGTGCCCCAAATTTCTTGTTCATCCTCTAAGAAATCTCCCCTAAAGTAGCTTTATTGACTCTAATGACAATTAAAATCATGCTAAGCTTTGGGAATTCAGAGTGACTGGGCCCAAGCCCTCAGGAAAGATGAAGGGGGGGGGTCTGCTTGAGTTGACACCCTCCAGGAAAACTGACTTCATATGGCTGCCTAACATGTCAAGGAAATGGCCTAAATGGCACACCAGAAGCTACAGCTTTGTAAGGATTCACTGTAAATGAAATAAATAAGGGCCTTTGTTCTGGTGGAGGTGGTGTCAGGTCTCATTTCACAAGCAGACCAGAGCACACCTAGCTCAAATTCACCACATTCAGGCCAGGGATCAAACACTGCCTACAGCAGGCAAGGAGAGCCTCTGCAGATGACTGGCCTGAAGGATACAAAAGCCAAAACACAATAGTAGAGTGCACACAGCACACATCAGAGACACTTCCTGAATCACCAGGCTCTGGTCACTTCAGTGAAAACAGGCTGGAAGAAATGGGGGAATGAATTAGTGACCTAGAAGACAAAATAATGGAAAATAATGAAGCAGAATAAAGGAGAGAAATAATTATTACACAAGAATAGACATAGGGAACTCAGTAATCAAACTTAATACATAATAACAAATGTCCATCAAACATAATAACATTTGTATTATAGGAGTCCCAGAAGAAGAAGAGAGAAAGGAAATGGGGCAGAAACTTTATTTAAAGAAAACATAGCAAAAACTTCCCTAATCTGGGAAGAAAAACAGATATCCAGGGGCGCCTGGAGGGCTCAGTCAGTTAAGCATCTGACTTTGGCTCAGGTCATGATCTAGCAGTTCGTGGGTTTGAGCCCCGCATCAGGTTCTGTGCTGACAGCTCAGAGCCTGGAGCCTGCTTCAGATTCTGTGTTTCCCTGTCTCTCTACCCCTCCCCTGCTCACACTCTGTCTCTCTCTCCCTCAAAATAAACATTAAGGAAATTAAAAAAAAAATAAAAACAGATATCCAGAACCAGAAGGCACAGAGAACTCCCATAAAAATAAAAATAAAAAATAAAAAAAAACAATAAGCCAACACCAAGACATATTGTAATTAAATTGGCACAATATAGTGATACAGAAAAAAATCTTAAAAGCAGCAATAACAAAAGAAGTCCTTAACTTACGAGGGAAAACCCATAAGGATAGTTGGAGATTTCTCAATAAATTCATGACAAGTCAGAGGGACTGGAATGATATATTCAAATACCGAATGGGGAAAAATCTGCAGCCAAAAATAAACTATTAAGCAAAGCTATCATTCAGAATAGAAGGAGAGATAAAGAGTTTCCTAGACAAACAAAATGAAAGGAGTTTGTAACCACTAAACCAGTCCTGTAAATGTGAATATTCAAGGACACTCTGAGTAGAAAGCAATGACCAAAAGTGACAAAGACAAGAAAGGATCAGAGAAAATATCCTTAAACAAGACAAATCAAGTAAAAAAGTGACACTAAATACATAGCTATCAATAATTACTTTGAATGTAAATGGACTAAATTCTCCAATGAAAATACATTGGATGTCAGAATGGATTAAAAAAAAATAAGACCCATCTATATGATGCCTTCAGGAGACTTATTTTAGAAGCAAAGACACCTGCAGATTGAAAGTGAGGGGATGGAGAAACATTTGTCATGCAAACAGATGTCAAAAGAAAGGCAGATTTGGGGCACCTGGGTGGCTTAGTTGGTTAAGCATCAGACAGACTTCAGCTCAGGTCATGATCTCACAGGTCAGGAGTTCAAGCCCTGCATTGGGCTCCATGCTGACAATGTGGAGCCTGGTTGGTATTCTCTCTCTTTCCATCTCTCTCTGCCTCTCCCCTACTCTCTGTCTCTCTGTGTTTCTCTCTGTCTCTCTCAAAAAAAAGGCAGAATAGCATACTTTTATCAAACATACTGGAATTTAAACCAAAGGCTATAACAAGAGATGAAGAAGGGTACTACTTCATAATAAAGGGAAAAGTACAAGATCTATCAAATGTAAATATTTATGCCCCAAAACTGATAGCACCAAAATACATAAAACAATTAATAGCAAATATAAAGGAACTCCTTGATAATAATGCAATAATAATAGGAGACCTTAACACCCCACTTACAAAAGTGGACAGATCATCTAAACAGATGACACACTGGGCGAGATGGACTTCACAAATATAATCAGAACATTCCCTCCCTAAAACAGCAGAATACACATTATTTTCAAGTGCACATGGAACATTCTCCTGAATAGATCATATATATTAGGTCACAAAGGGTGATAAAATGAACAGGTGGAGTACAGAGAATTTTTAGGGCAGTGAAAATATTCTGTATCATACTATAATAATGGATACATGCCATTATACTTCTGTCCAGACTTATATAATGGACAACATCTAGTGAATCCTAAGGTGAATTATGAACTGTGTAGTTAAGAAAGGAGGCTATACATGTGTGGGTGCATGGACTATATGGGAAATATCTGTACTTTCTTCTCTAGTTTGCTCTAAATCTCATACTGCTATAAAAAAATCTTTAAAGAGAGAGAGAAGAAAAGAACAATAAACTTATAGCAAAATAGGTAAAAAAAAAAGTAAGACATATTTGTTACACCTGAAATAAATATACAGTACCCCCCATAGGGTAAATGAAAATTACACTGAATTATCATTTTATACCTATCAGATTGTGAATAATTCAAAATTTTGGCAACACACTATTTGGCAAAGCTACGGAGAAGTAGGCAGTATGGGACTACAAAAGAGTACAACCACCTTGGAGTTGAATTTGTCATAATTTACCAAAATTACATATTCATTTTTCATAAAGTGTATGACTCAATTTTCGATGCTTGATTACTGACAGCTTTCAAGCTCCACCACTCCTTCTTACCCATTACCTGCCCCATCTGGGCAAGTTGCTAAGATAACCTGAATGCTCTTTTAGTAACATGGGAGATTCTAACCATATAAGTGCTAACCCTTCATTATCCTAAATAACCCAGAAACCAATCTGAAGACTGAGAGAACAAACTCTACAACTAAAGAGATAGAGAAGACCACATTGAAGAAGATATGAAGCGTGGAGATGTGGTTTAGGGGAGATATGGCTCAGTGCCACTGCAAAAGGGAGGGAGCTGTGGTCACAGAGAAGAGTGAGAGAGAGGGGAGCACACAAGGGAACACACAAAGAGAACATTCTCCCAAAGCCATTGGCTTGGAAAATGAGAGGGGCTAAATTCCGTAAGTTCTTGCAATAAACAGGACTTAAAACCTTGACCTTTAAAAGTCAGAGGTTTTGACTGTGACAGAGCTGAGAGGGCACTGTGTTACTATTGGTGGGAAGGCAGGAAAACGACCTGGGGGAATACAGCATGGAAACTGTGATCTGAATAGCTTCTGGGACACAGAGTAGGTAGAATATTTGCTCTACTTTGAGTGTGTCCCTGAGAGGCAGTATTCACAGAGACACCTCTCTGAAAACAAAGAAGGTGGTGAGCAACATTTTGCTCCCCCAACCTTCAGAATGAACATGGAACCATCTCTGGGAAACAGCACAGCACCCACACTAGCTGCCTAATTTGCAAACTCCAAGTCCTACTTCTTTTGCTCTAGTGGAACTGCCCTTCCCAGTCACCTTTGCCTCAGTCCCAGTGTGGTAGGTTCCTCCCCGAGAGGATGAGCACAAACTCCTGCCCATACCACGTCTCCCAACCAGAGAGTTTTACAGGGCCTCAGTTCCTGTGGAAGTGATGACAGGTATCATTTCACAAGCATACAAGAGCACACCTCATTAAAACTTACCACATTCAGGACAGGGTGCAAGCACTGCACACAGCAGGCAAAGAGAGCCTCTACAGATGACTGGCCTGAAGGATAGAGCAGCCAAAACACAGAGGCAGAGTGCACCAAGCACACACCAGAGACACTCCCTGAAGTGCCAGGTCCTGAACACTACATGACCTCAACTTCATAAGGCCATTACTTTCAGGAACAGGCTTTCCTAACACAGAAAAGAAGGTAGAGACTTAGAGATAGAGTGGTAAGATGATGGCATAGTAGGAGGATCCTAGCCTTATCTTGTCCCTCAAACACACCTAAATAACTATCAAATCATTTCGAATACCCAAGAAATCAGTCTGAAGAATAACAGAACAAACTCCACAACTGGAGAGAGAGAAGAAGCCACTCTGAAAAAGGTAGGAAGTGTGGAGACATGGTTTGGAAGAGAAAGAATGATGGGTGCCGTGGAGGGGAGGAAGCCATGATGGCAGAGAAGGGCAAAAGAGAGAGGAACACACAGGGGAATGCACAAGAAGACTTACCCAAAACAGTTGGCTGGGAAAATGAGAGGCACTGAATTTCATGAGTTGTTGCAGCCAGTGGAGTATAAAGCCAGTTTTAAAGCTCAGCCAGTTTTGCTGGGTTAGAGCTCTGAGGACATTTCCCTGTTCCTGGAGAGAAGACAGCCAAACAACCCAGGGGCAGGCAGCATGGAAACAGCCATCTGGAAATCACTTGGGGAGATTATTCACTCTTCTTGGAGTGCTTCTCTAAGAGGTAGCATTCACTTAGATGCCTTTACAGGGACAAAGGAGCTGGCTGTCACTATTTCCCTCCCCACCTCTCAGAATAAATGCAGAGCCACCTGCTGAAGGCAGCTCATCCCTGACACTGATTGCCTAGCCTGCTTGCTCCAAGTCCCATGCACCTGTGCTCTGGCATGACTGTCTTTCTTGGTGGAACCTCCCTTAATCTTAACCTGGCAAGAATTTCCCCCAGAAGACCACCACAGGCACCTGCCCACAGCATGTCTCTACATTATGGAGATTTAAAAAGTCAACAAGCTTGGCTGGGACAGAGCCCTGAGGGGACTGTCCTGCTCCTGGATAGAAGACAGGCACGCAAACAACCCAGAGGCAGATAGTGTGAAAAGAGGGACCAAAAAAATGCCTGGAACACAGGGGGATTATTCACTCTTCTCAGAGTGCTTCCCTGAGAGCAGCAAGCACAAAGAACCCTCACCAGGGACAAAAGTGTTGGCTGATGCCGGTTCCCTCCCCTTCCTCTCAGCATAAAAGCAGAACCAGCTTTGGAAAACAGCATGTTACCAACACTGCTTAACTTGTTTACACAATGTCCCATACCTCTGCACTCTGCCAGTACTGTCCTTCTCAGTCAAGTTTGCCTCAGTACCAGCACAGAATGTCCCTTCTCTAGAAGACCAGCAGAAACCCCTGCCCATACCATATCTCCTGACCAGAGAGTTCTGAAGGCTTTGATTCTAGTGGAAGTAGTATCAGGTCTCATTTAACAAGCAGACCAGAGCACACCTAGTTCAAATGCACTACACTCTGGCCAAGGATGAAACACTGCCCACTGCAGGCAAGAAGACCCTCTTCAGATTACTGGACTGAATGATAGAACAGCCAAAACACAGTTACAGGGTACACACAGCACACACTAGAGACACTTCCTGAAGCACCAGGTCCTGAACACCAGGTGACCTCTTCTTCATAAAGCCATTACTCTCAGGAGCAGGAAACATAACAGACTTTTCTAACACAGAGAAGAAGACAGAGATTTAGACAAAATGCCAAGATGGAGAAATTTATCCCAAATGAAAGAACAACATAAAGTCATGACTAGAGATCTTAGCAGAATATATATAAGTAATATGCCTGATGGACATTTTAAAGTGACAATTATAAGGGCACTCACTGGGCTTTTAAAAGGTATGGAAGACTTCAGGGAGGCAGAACAGAGATAAAACAGTTTAAAAACAATCATAAATGAAAAATGTAATAACAGATTTGAAACAGACTGAATGTAATGACCACAATGATGGAAGAAGTAATGAATAAATGATATAGAAGATAAAATAATAGAAAATAATGAAACTGAAAAAAAGACAGAAAGATTATGGATCACGAGAATGGACTTAAGGAATTCAGTGATTCCACAAAATGTAATAACATTTGTATTATAAGAGTCCCAGAAGAAGAAGAGAGAGAAAAAAGGGGCAGAAATTTATTTGAAGAAATAATGGCTGAAACTCTTCCTAATTTAGGGTAGGAAACAGACATCCAAATCCAGGAGGCACAGATAATTCCCACCAAAATCAACAAGAGAAGGCCAAGATCAAGACACATTGTAATTAAATTGGCAAACTATAGAAATAAAGAAAAAAATCTTAAAAGCAACAAGGGAAAAGCAGTCCCTAATTTAAAAGGTAAGACCCATAAGGGTAGCTGGAGATTTCTCCACAGAATCATGGCAAGCCAGAAGAGAGTGGCATGATATATTCAGAGTGCTGAATAGAAAATATCTGTAGCCATGAATACTGTATCCAGCAAGGCTACCATTGAGAATGGAAGGAGAGATAGATTCACAGACCAAACAAACAAAAACAAAAAACAAACAAACAAACAAGAAACAAAGGAGTTCATGACCACTCAACAACCCTGCAAGAAATCTTCAAGGACACTCTTTGAGTGGAGAGGAAAGACCAAAAGTGACCAAGATAGGAAAGGAACAGATAAAATCTCACAAACAAGGACAAAACAAGTAATAAAATGGCACTAAATTAATATCTATCAACAATTACTCTGAATATTCATGGACTAAATGTTCCAATCAAGACATAGAGTGTTAGAATGGATAAAAAACAAGGCTCACCTATAGGCTGCCTACAAGAGACCCATTTTAGACCTAAAGACATATGCAGATTGAAAATGAGGGGATGGAGAAATATTTGTCATACAAATGGATGTCAAAGGAAAGCCAAAATAGGAATTCTTTTTATCAGACAAACTAGATGTTAAAAAAAAATCTGTAATAGACAAAGAGGGGCACTATATAATAATAAAGGGGACAATTCAACAAGAAAATATAAGAACTGTAAATATTTATGCACCCAACAGAAAGCACCTATATACACAAAACATTTAATAACAAATATAAAGGAACTAATCAATAATAATAATACAAAATAGTAAGGGACTTTAACACCCCAGTTACATCAATGGACAGATAATCTAAACAGAATATCAAGAAGGAAACAATGTCTTTGAATTACACACTGGACCACATGGACTGAAATTGGAAGAAATAGAAAACTTAAGCAGACCAATGACCAGCAAATAAATTGGATCAGTACTAAGAAACCTCCCAATAAACAACAATTCAGGGCCAGATGGCTTCACAAGTGAATTCTACCAAACATTTAAAGAAAAGTTAATACCTATACTTCTCAAAATATTCCAAAAAATAGAAAAATAAGGAAAACTTCAAAATTCAGTTTTTGAGGCCACCATTACCCTAATATCAAAACCAGATAAAGATTCCACTAAAAAAGAGACAACTACAGGCCAATATCCCTGATGAATCTGGATGAAAAAATTTTCAATAAAATACTAGCAAACCCAATCCAACAATACTTAAAAAAAATCCTTCACCAAGATCAAGTGGGATTTATTCCTAGTTGTAACAGTAGTTCATTATCTGCAAATTAATCAATGTGATACACCATATTAATAAAAGAAAAATAAGAACCATACAATCATTTCAATAGATGCAGAACAAGTGTTTGAAAAAGTACAACATCCATTCGTGAAACAAACCACAACAAAGTAGGATTAGAGGGAACATACATCAACATGATAAAGGCTATATATGAAACATCCACAGCTAATATAATCTTCAATGTGGAAAAACTGAGAGCTTTTCCTCTATGGTCAGGAACGAGACAAGAATGTCCACTCTCACCTTTGTTATTTAACACAGTACCAGAAATCCTAGCCTTAATAATCAGACAACAAAGAGAAATAGAAGTTATCCAAATCAGCAAGGAAGAAGTCAAACTTTCACTATTTGTAGATGACATGATACTTGATCTAGAAAACCTGAAAGTCTCCACCAAAAAATTGCTATAACTGATACGTGAATTCAATAAAGTCACAGGATAACAAATTCAATGTACAGAAATACGTTAAATTTCTATACACTAATAATGAAGCAGCAGAAAATCAAGAAATCAATCCAATTTACAACTGCATCCAAAAAAATAAGATACCTACGAATAAACCTAACCAGACAGGTAAAAGATCTGTACCCAGAAAACTATAAAACTCTAATGAAAAAAATTGAAGATCACACAAAGAAATGGAAAGACATTCAATGCTCATGGATTAGAAGAACAAATATTGTTAAAATGTCTACACTATCCAAAGCGATCTACACATTTAATGCAATCCCTATCAAAATACCAATGGCATTTTTCAGAGCTAGAAGGAACAATTCTAAACTTGCATGGAACCACAAAAGGCCCCAAATATCCAGAGCAATCTTGAAAAAGAAAAGCAAAGTTGGAGGCATCACAATTCTGGACTTCAAGTTATATTACAAAGCTGTAGTAATCAAAATAGTATGTACCTGGCACAAAAATAGACACACAGATCAATAGAACAGAATAGAAAACCCAGAAATGAACCCACAACTCTACGGCTAATTAATCTACAAAGCAGGAAAAAATATCCAATGGGAAAATGACTGTCTCTTCAACAAATGGTATTGGGAAAACTGGATAGAAACAGTCTCTTCAAGAAATAGTATTAGCAAAACTGGACAGTAACACGCAAAAGAATGAAATTGATTACTTTCTTACACCACAAATGAACATAAATTGAAAATGGATAAAAGACCTAAATGTGAGACAGGAAATCATAAGAATCCTAGAGGAGAACATATGCAGCAATCTCTTTGACATCAACTTCGTTTTGGATATATCTCCTGAGGCAAAGAAAACAAAAGCAAAAATAACCTATTGGGACTTCATCAAAATAAAGAGTTTCTGTAGAGAAGGAAACAGTCCCCAAGTCTAAAAGGCAACCTAGAGAATGGAGAACATAATTGCAAATGACATATCTGATAAAGGCTTAGTATACAAAATATATAAAGAACTTATAAAACTCAGTACCCAAAAAGTGAATAATCCAATTTAAAAATGGGCAGAAGACATGAATAGACATTTTTCCAAAGAAGACATACAGATGGCCAACAAACACATTAAAAGGCACTCAACATCACTGGTAATCATGAAAATGCAAATCAAAGCTATAATAAGATATCACCTCACACCTGTCGGAATGGCTAAAATAAAGAAAAACACAAACACAAGAAACAATAGGTATTGGCAAAGATGTGGGAAAAGGGGAATCCTCTTACACTGTTGGTGGGAATGCAAACTGGTGCGACCACAGTGGAAAACAGTATAGAGTTTCCTCAAAATGTTAAAAATATAACTACCCTATGATCCAGCAGTTGTACTACTAGGTATTAACCCAAATAATACAAAAATACTAATTCAAATAGATGAACCCCAATGTTTATAGCAGCATTATCTACAATAGTCAAATTATGGAAACAGTCCAAGTATACATTGACCTATGAATGGGTAAGGAACAAGTGGTGTATATATACAATGGACTGTGCCTAAGCCATTTGAAATCTTGCCATTTGCAGTGACATCAGAAAAAGACAAATACTAGATGATTTTACTCATTGTCAAATTTAAGAAACAAAACAAATGAGCCAGGGTAAAAAAAGAAGGAAGAGAGGGAAGCAAGTAGGGAAACAGGCTTGTAAGTATAAAGAACAATCTTACGGTTACCAAAATGGAGGTAGGTGGGGGGGGGGAAGTTAAATAGGTGATGGGAATTAAGGAGTTTACTTGTGAGGAACACCAGGTGTTGAATCACTATATTGTACACTTGAAACTAATATTACACAACATGTTAACTAACTGGAATTTAAATAAAACCTATTTTTTTAACATCTATGCTCAAAAAAAGAAAATTAAAGTTATCCCAACCAGGATTAGATTTTAAATTGGAATTAAAATTTATTTTATTTGCTAACTGCGATAAAGGAAAAATGTTAGTAGTTAGTATATTGATGAAGGAAATCATGCTGATGTAGCACATTTTATCATTACACATTGTTGTTGTAGAGCGAACACATTTGAGATTAAAATTTTAAACCAGACATCACAATTTTGTAATTGTAGAACAGAAAGTATAGACACAAATACTGATTGCCTTCATATTTATGTCAGAATGGAGAATTTATGTTTAATATTACTGAGGTTTTGTGATAAGATTGTAAGCTAGAAAGCTATAGTAAAGAATAATTTTCTTAAGGACGTGTAGAAAATCAGCTTCTATACATTCTGTTGGTAAAATTTCACTACAGATAAAATGAGAAGAGTAGTTACAAACAAAACTAAGCAAACAAACAGAAATGTAGGAAACAAAAGAATGGCAAAAGTTACTTTGCTTTTGATGCACTATTGTTTTAATATATTTGACAATGAAAAATATTACTAATAGAACCTCATGTTTCCTTCTTGCACCCTAGACTGACAAATTCTGTGATCAGGGACTAATGTTTGCTCTTATTGCTAGATATGGCAGTATTCTCCCCTAGGGGGACACTGTCTTATGGCCATTAATGAGCACCAGAATCAGGAGAAGAACTCATTTTGCTAACAATAGCAAGATGAAGGAAGACTGGTAGATACATGCACTGCTGGATATGTGGCCTGGCTTCTAGTAGGTCATATCACCAGTTTTGTTTTCAATGGAAATGTGTTAAACCTGAGTTGAAAGTGAGCGACCTGGGTTTTAGTCTTAGCTGTGACACTGACAAGCTATATAATCTTATGCAAACCATTTCACCTCTGAGAGCCTTGGACTAGAATAGTCACTAGATGACCCCTATCAGCATTATTCAATGACTTAGTCAAAGTCAAAGGTAAAGGCAATTGTTTGAACAATGCTATCTCAGATCAAATCACTCCAACTGTTCCAGGTACACTGAGAGAGACAGTATAAAAAAGCACTTATTGTGATTGTGGAGCCATACTGCCCAGGTTCATACCTTTCTTCTTATTACCTGTGTGATCTGGGGCAAGTTTCTTCTCTGTGCCATTTCCTGATCTATAAAATGGTAATGATAATAACACCTATTGCACAGGGTTATTATGAGGATTAACTGAAATAATTCATGTACAACCCCAAGAGTACTGCCTGTTTAGTCCTAATATAGTCATGAAGAATTAATAATTTAATTAAGCTAGGTCCTTTCCAATAGCACTGTCTCTGGCATCAGAATTGCCTGGACAACTTTTTGCAGCACAGGCTGCTGAACCCCAGCCCCAGAATTTCTGATTCAGTAGGTCTGTGATGGGGTCAAGAATATGCATGTTTAACAAGTTTCCAGGTGATATTGGTGTTGCTGGTTCAGGGATCATACTTAGAGAACCACTGCACTTAAATAATATCTCCCTGATTGTTTACAATCAGAGGACCATTACGACCTGCATAAATTGGGTGCCTGAGGACATCATCTCTTCTTGAACTCATCATTACAGCTTGCTAGCCTATGTGTGATTTCTAAGTTACCTGAACACACTTTGAGAACCACTGATCTATTAAATCACACTAATTATTTGTTCTTTTGCTCACTATGGTCTAGTCACTTTGGACAATTCTCTATTCTTAAAACCAGCCAAAGACCCTATCTCAGAGTCTTTGTGATTCCTATGGTATATAGTTAAAAATCTGCCTTCTATATCGTCACATAGTTGGCTCTTCAGCAGTTCAGTTATCACCTCTATGTATACATTAAGTGTATTTATAAGAAAATCAAGGTGAGATATTATGTTTTATTACTACAGAATTTCATTATAGAGCAAATATATTTGAGATTATAAATGAGTTATAAATCACACTTTTTATTTTATTTTGTTTTGTTTTTGAGGATAGGTTTTTATTTTTTTCCGTAAGAAGAATTAGTAGTTTATTTTTTTTTATTTTTTAAAAATAATTTATTGAAAAAAAAGAATATAATTTATTGTCAAATTGGCTTACATACAGCACTCAGTGCTCATCCCAACAGGTGCCCTCTTCATTTCCCATCACCCATTTTCCCCCCTCCTCCCCCATCCACCCTCAGTTTGTTTTCTGTATTTAAGAGTCTCTTGTGGGTTTCCTCCCTCCCTCTCTGTTTATAACTAATATTTCCCCTTCCCTTCCCTCATGGTTTTCTGTTAGGTTTCTCAAGATCCACATATGAGTGAAAACATGATATTTTTCCTTCTCTGACTGACTTATTTCACTCAGCATAATACCTTCCAG
Source organism: Panthera pardus (assembly GCF_024362965.1). NCBI lineage: Eukaryota > Metazoa > Chordata > Mammalia > Carnivora > Felidae > Panthera > Panthera pardus. The sequence goes on along the minus strand of NW_026526843.1, from coordinate 50,915,470 downwards.
TTCCATCCACGTTACTGCAAATGGCATAATTTCATTCTTTCTCATTGCCAAGTAGTATTCCTTTGTGTATACAAACCAAGTCTTCTTTATCCATTCGTAAGTTGATGGACATTTAGTCTCCTCCCATAATTTGGCTATTGTTGAAAGCTCTGCTATAAACATTGGGGTACAATTTCCCCTATGCATCAGCATTCCTGTATCACTTGGGTAAATTCCTATCAGTGTTATTGCTGGGTCATAGGGTAGTTCTATTTTTAATTTTTTGAGGAACTTCCACGCTGTTTTCCAGAGTGGCTGCACCAGTTTGTTTTCCCACCAACAGTGCAAGAGGTTTCCCGTTTCTCCACATACTTGCTAGCATCTGTATTTTCCTGATTTGTTCATTTCAGCCACTCTGACTGGTGTGAGGTTGTATCTCAGTGTGACTTTGATTTGTATTTCCCTGATGATGAGTGACATTGAGTATCTTTTCATGTGTCAATTGGCCATCTGGATGTCTTCTTTAGAAAAGTGTCTATTCATGTCTTCTGCCCATTTCTTCACTGGATTATTTGTTTTTTGGATGTGGAGTTTGGTAAGTTCTTTAAAGACTTTGGATACTAGCCCTTTATCTGATATGTCATTTGCAAATATCTTTTCCCATTCCATCTGTTAACTTTTAGTTTTATTAACTTCTTCCTTTGCAGTGCAGAAGCTTTTTAACTTGATGAGGTTTCAATAGTTCATTTTTGCTTTTAATTCCCTTGCCTTTGGAGATGTGTCGTGTAAGAAATTGCTTGGCTGAGGTCAAAGAGCATTTTCCCTGCTTTCTGCTTTAGGGTTTTGATGGTTTCCTGTCTCACATTCAGGTCCTTTATCCATTTTGAGTTTATTTTTGTGAATGGTGTAAGAAAGTGGTCTAGATTCATTCTTCTGCATTTTGCTGTCCAGCACCATTTGCTAAAGAGACTGTCTTTTTTCTATTGGATTCTCTTTCCTGCTTTGTCAAAGATAAATTGGCCATACATTTGTGGGTCCAATTCTGGGTTCTCTATTCTATTCCACTGGTCTATGTGGGTGTTTTTGTGCCAATATTATATTGTCTTGAAGATTATGGCTTTCTGGTAGAGGCTAAAGTCTGGGATTGTGATGACTCCCGCTTTGGTTTTCTTCCTCAATATTACTTTGGCTACTCGGGGTCTTTTGTGGTTTCATACCAATTTTAGGATTGTTTGTTCCAGCTTTGAGAAGAATGTTGGTGCAATTTTGATTGGGATTTCATTGAATGTGTACATTGCTTTGGATAGTATTGACATTTTAATAATATTTATTCTTCCAATCCATGAGCATGGATTTTCCATTTCTTTGTGTCTTCTTCAATTTTCTTCATAAGCTTTCTATAGTTTTCAGCATACAGGTCTTTTCCATCTTTGGTTAGGTTTATTCCTAGGTATTTTATGGTTTTTGATGCAATTGTAAATGGTATCAGTTTCTTTATTTCTCTTTCTGTTGCTTCATTTTTGGTGTATAAAAATGCAACCAATTTCTGTACATTGGTTTTGTACCCTGCAACTTTGATGAATTCATGTATCAGTTCTAGGAGTCTTTTGGTGGAGTCTTTTGTGTTTTCCATGGTATTATGCCATCTGCACAAAGTTGAAGTTTTACTTCCTTGCCAACTTTGACCCCTTTTATTTCATTTTGTTGTCTGATTACTGATCTAGGACTTCCAACAGTATGTTAAACATCAGTGATGAGAGTGGACATCCCTGTTGTGTTCCTGACCTCAGGGGGAAAGATCTCAGTTTTCCCCATTGAGGATGATATCATCTGTGAGCTTTTCATGTATGGCTTTTATGATGTTTAAGTATGTTTATTCTATCCCAACTTTCTTGGGGTTTTTATTTAGAAAGGTTGTTGTATTTCATCAAATTATTTTTCTGCATCTATTGACATGATCATATGGTTCTTATCCTTTCTTTTACTAATGTAAATCACACTTTTTAAATACAAAGAATTCCTCACTCCCCTTAGTCATTCTCCAGTTTATCACCTTGTTTTAGTTCCTTTGTATCAATTATCCAATCTGTAAACATATACTTTATTTATCAATGTATTTACTTATCTATATCCTTCCCCCATTGAATATAAGCTCCATAAATTTGGAAGATTTGTTAACAACTCTATCTCAAACACCTAAAAGAGTGCTGGAAATCTATTAAACGTGCAATAAGTATTTACTGAATGATTGAATAAACCAGAAAGAAAGAACCATTTGCAGCAGATCCAATATTACTGTCCCATTCAAAGTGATAACGGTCTCTAATTATGATGCCTACCAAATTAGCAGAGGCCCACCTTTCCTTCCAGAAATTATATCATTTCCATCCCCCTTAGTCTTAATTTTGTGAAGACTCTAAAAAGAAACTAAAAACTGTTCTTTAAAGGCAGTGTTATTTTGTGCCATTTATTTAAATAGAAACAAACTAATTTCTTAGAGTCACCTAACAGAAAAAATATGCAGGATTATGGTAGTTGTACTGTTACTTAAGCCAAGAACAGAATGTTACAAGTGAGTGGAGCTCATTCTATCCACCAAAGGAAGTGTAGCTAGTTCACTGTGTGAACCCTTCTTCAATAGTGATGCAGCTGACAGATTTTGTCGTTAATGAGTATTCAGTCAACATCAACATTCATCAAAGGGCAAAACCTTGGTCCCACTGGTGAAGCCTGAGGAATGGGAATTAGGGTCAAACACAGTTGGGAAATAGTGCATATTCTAGCTTCTTTGAGATTCACAAAGCACTGGGGAACAGAATAAAGGTTTGAGAAGTCCTAAATTCAAAAGCTTTTGATTTTTTTTAACCCATGTTCCTCAAATTTTGATTGATTCATATGAACAAAAAATACTGTGGGAAAATCAACTTGATGATTCACAGTACTGATTTGTTTGTTTTGTTTGTAGCAAGTGACAAACTCCTAGGACAGTTAAATAATACACAGTTCATTAAGACAGTGCCAAGATATGAACCTTCACTAAATAAACAATAGGTGGTTCATTTTATAAGATACTTATCATTATTCAGCTTTTTAGAATAATCTTCTAGCTCTTTAACCTGCTCCCCAAATTGCCTATGGACTTAATGTGGTCTTAATGAGGGACTTAATAAATATCTTTATACCTAGTTTGCAGCTCTTCGATCAAAGCCATTGGAGACAATAAGTTGCTTTTAAAATATCAGATAATTTGACACAGCTTTAGGAGAGACATGCATGGAGTAGTTAAGAAGGAAGGTGACACTCCAATAGCCAGCTAAATCACACAGCTGTGTCACCCTTGAGGTCAATAGGTGACAGATATTGTAGTCAGAGTACCCACAAAATCAGTTAATTTGGCTGTTCTTCCTTCCTCCCTCAGAGAGGAACTTGTAAGGAACCCACAAATGACCAACTTCTTGGAGTTTTCTCTTTACAGAGAAACATGGTTTTCCTACAAAGAATGCCAAAAGAATTAGTCTTTTGCCACTTGTGTTTGTTTCTCAAGAAGCTTTTAGCTCTTGCTGGTGTACAGTTCAGTGTAACGATTGTGCAGGATACATTTACACTTTTTTTCCAAGGGGAAGTCAGCCTTCAAAACAGTGATATCCTGGACATTTTCCAGAAATAGAGATTGCAAACTCACACCTGTGGTACTAATAGACATCAATTTCCCTCTGATGGTGGCCTGCCAACTTAACTCACCAAATAAACAGAGAGGGGAGCTCTCTGTCCTTTATACAAGTGGCTGGGACATTTGCTTTTAAATGATAAGTGAAGAAACTCAAAATAATACCTTTTATCAGTGTGAGAGAGCTAAACCTTCACACAATTTTGAGTATTGTTGGCACTTGAGGCTTGAATTCTGGAGTTATGCAAATTCTGCATGAGGCTAAAGAGACTCTTTTATCTCAGGTCAGCCAGTGTGGTTATATTGATGTATCTAAGGCTTTGTTTCATGCAAAGTCCAAAATTCATTGGGCTAAATTGATGGTTTGGTCATTCTTTCAAATGTCTGTGGGGACTACATCTTGCTGTGATATTCTGACTTTAACTACTGAGTCAGAGACTTAATTCTCATTGTTTTCCATTAATGAATTTGATGTTATTTCTGTACATAATAAACATTACATCTCTGATGATGAACAGCACCATCACCTATAAGTCATCTGGTTTCACTAGTTTGTGGAAAGAAAGGTTGCTAGGGAATTAGTTCCTTTAGCCAGAAAAGTGTAAATACCTACGTGTGATTAAGAAAAAGAGTTCAGAGATCCAGTTGTTCATTCCCATCAGTCTGCAAAGGATTATTGGAAATCATCATGTACAAGGAAAGCTGCTGCAGTGCTATGGGATTATTAGGTAAATTCCTGCAAGTAAGGAGCTATTGTGAGAGGAAATAATAGAGGAAATAATATATAAAAACTATAATAAATGGTAAAAGGAAGAAGGTAAAACATGGAACATTTAAACTGGGACTCAAAATATAGGTAGAAATGAGGGATTGGATGGCCCATGTAGACAGTATTATAAGAGCAAAAGCAGTGGCATTGGGAAGGACAGACAGCGGAAAGAGAGAAGGTGAGTGTGTGTGTATGTTTGTGGTTAAAACTTAAGTTCACGCAGGGGAGTTGTTAGTGACAGAAAAAGGTAGAAAAATGAATTGGAGCCAAATCATGGATGGGCTTGAATGCCACACTAAAGTGATTCAGCAGACAGGAAGGAGATGCTGTTGTTTTAGGAGGAGTGATAGCTGTTTAATGATTTTGAAGATGTCTTTTTGTGATATGGAGAATGACTGAAGTTTAATGAAACACTATGGCAGGGAGACTACATAAGTGATTATTGCAGGGAAAACTGTAGAAAAAATTTGAAATATAATCCCATATCAATTAAAATATAACCTGAATACCTCCATGTATCATGTTACATCACCTCTTTCTGCTTAACAGCCTCTGTGTAGATGGCTTATGAAGACCTAAGGCAAAAACATAATGCTTTTTAAGATTATTCTTTAGAACACAAAAGTGATCAATCACATGTATAAAAAGCACAATCTTATTTCATAAATGTTACTGCTTGGAACATTAACAATAAGAGGCATATAAGGAATTAAATTTAAGCATCTTTACTACATTATGCAAAAGATGAATGTAATATATCCTAAACATTAAAAAAAATTGAAGAAATAGGGTTTTTTTTCAGAATTCAAAGCTAGCATTCCTCTGTAACCCAGGTCACAAATAAAAACATAAAAATAGTCCTAAATACTACTGTCCTACGTTATTTGAGGGAGCAATTTTAGACACTAAAGCTTGCTCTTGAATAAAAAAAAATGAAGAGAAAAAGAAAAAAGAAAGACAGGAAATGTGTTCCCATTGTTGTGCAGTAAAGCAGCTACACAATATAAAGGGGGAGAAAAATAATGATTTCAATGGAAAAGTCTTACATTCTGGCAAGCTGTGGATTGTTCACAGTTTGGTTTTGAGGGTCACTGAGTGAACCATATTTCAGTAACAGTATACTCAATGCTATTTTTTAAGCCTAAAATATTAGTGAAATAATTACTTTGAAGTGTTCTTTGTCCCTTTTCCCTTTTGCTCCTCGGTGGTCTTTTCTTTCTTTTTTTTAATTTAACCAATTAGGTAAATATGAACTATATGATGAGTCTAGTCTACAGAATGTATTTTACAAATGTAGTTCTCAGAAAATGAAAAAGGGAATATAGTATGTAAAAATAAGTAAGATGAGGAAAACAGGGATCATATTAAACTTCTGGCATCTTTATATGTTTATTTAACAGCATTCGCTTTAAGAATCAAGCATTATAGGGGTGCCTGGATGTCTCAGTCGGGTAAGCGTCCAACTTCTGCTCAGGTCATGATCTCACGGTTTGTGGGATCAAGCCCTGCATCAGGCTCTGTGCTGACAGCTCAGAGCCTAGAGCCTGCCTCAGATTCCTTGCCTCCCTCTCTGTCTCTCTCTGCCCTTCCCCTGGTCACACTCTGTCTCTCTCTCTCAAAAATAAATAAACATTAGAAAAAAAAAATCAAGCATTATCATGGTCTTTTGCTTTCCTGTTATGGTTTTCAAATCAATAAAACCCTATTTCCTGATTTTGTCATACTAGGAATTCTGCTGCACCCACTCATCAGATTTATTTTTGGCATCTGTATTCTGTCTCTATCTCTAAGGGCATATTACCAAACTCTCCAAACTGATTCAGAGTGTCTGGTGACTTCTTGAATAGCTTGGGCAACTCAGTGGAACATTTAAGCATTCCAGTAACTACACTATAATAGGACAAACAAGTTGTATCCTAACTTTCTGTCCAGAGGTTAGCATTGCCATGTTACTGTATATGTCCATATTTGCTTCTGTGGATAACTAATTATATTTTGAATGTTCGTTGGATACTTTCCCCCAAATTATTCAATCCATGGGGATTAGTGTTCCTTTTTATGCAAAACATATAATGTTATTTTAAAATTTTTAATGTTTATTTATTTTTGACAGAGAGAGAGAGAGACAGACCATGAGCGGGGGAGGGGCAGAGAGAGAGGGAGACACAGAATCCAAAGCAGGCTCCAGGCTCTGAGCTGTCAGCACAGCCTGAGCCGATGTTGGATGCTCAACCAACTGAGCCACCCAGGAGCCCCTATAATGTTATTTTTAAATAAAAATGAGCAAAGTATCCTTCAGAGATAGTGCTCTGACCCTGTGACAGCAGAACTTACCCTTTTTATTGGGTTTTCCAGTAAAGGGAATGAGTTGTACTGAGTAGTCCTCTGCCCATGTGTCCCAATGCGAAAACATAACCCTCATGCAAACAGAAATACAGTTACAATTATTATTTTTATTCGTATAAATTTGTTCAACAAATATTTGTTGAGCAACTACTGTATACAATAGACTGATACACATGCTATAGAGAGGATACGATGATAAATGGGACATGGCCTCTGCCCTCAAGAAGCTTCTAGCTTTTCTGGGCATGAAAGGGGTGGTGGTACAAGCTAAGTGTACAAATACAAGATAGAATATGATAAGGACAATAAAAGAAATTTTTCTAGAGTGGGGCAGATTATAAATGGTGGCTAAAGCAGGGAAGACTTCAGGTAGAAGTAGCAGTAGAGCTGTGGAATTTAACAGAGAGGTTCTCAACAGCAGTGATAAGAGAGAAAATAACCTAGATAGAAGTAACAGCATGAAGAACGGTGTAGAGGCAGGAAAAATACATGGTAAGTTTGGAGAAAGGCAAGTGATTCAGTCTGATAGGCCATAAAGTGGACATCGTTGGAGAGTGGACAATAAAACTGCAACAGTAGATTAAAGCCACATCATGGTGGACATCAGCTAGATTAAGAAGATCATAGTGGGGGCACCTGAATGGTTCAGTCAGTTAAGTGTCCAACTTTTGATTTTGACTCAGATAACGATCTCACTGTTTGTGAGTTTGAGCCCCATGTCAGGCTCTGCTCTGTCAGCACAGAACCCGCTCGGGATTTTCTGCCTGTCTGTCTGTCTGTCTCCCTTTCTCTATCTCTCTCTCAAAAATTAATAAACTTAAAAAAAAGATGTTCATATTTTATTTAGTGAATAGGGAGACATTGAAAGCTTCTCAGAAGGATAATCATTTGCCATATTATGAACTATTTATTTTCAAGTTTCCATGTCCCCAAAAGAATTTGAGGCAAATAACAATAAATGCAATGCAATAGGATAAAAATATGTATGTAAAGAGATTCAAATAAAATAAAAGACTAAAACAATAATAAAATAGTCAAATAATACCAGGAGGAGTTAGTACACAAAAATATGTAAAGATCCTGTACAATTATTAAGAGTAAGGTTCACAGTTCTGGGTTTCTACTTTACCGAAGCAAAAGCAGAGATGTAGTATCTATGGGCCAATGACAAAATCAAAGCTGTACTGTGTAAAGGTCAATCTAGCAGTGGCAGGAGGAATGGATTGGAGTGTGGGCAATGAATGAGGAGGGTAAGCTGGTTAAGAAGTTATTACAACAGCAAGAACCTCAACAAGATGATAACAAGAGACTCTTCTTTTGGAATTTTATTGCCCTTAATAAATGTCTGGTAAAAATGCTAAAATATTGCTCTGGTATCTTCGTGGTCCAAAACACGTTGCAAATGGCAACCCCAAAGATGTATAAAACTAATTTGTTCTTATTTTCTCTCTGCTTGAGGTGTTTTCCTTAGGGTGTGCATGTCGCACAATTAATTCCTTTCAAGAGATTCTTAAGTGTCCCTGGGGGTTTGGCAGGTTAAAAGTCCTCAATATCCTCTGTGTGCAACAATGACACTTGTAACTGTTAGACTGTGTGCTATTGTTCAGTGTAGATGACCCTTTTGCATTCTGAACACTAGTAAGTCATTTAAGAATAGATGTTCAGTTAATAACTGGTTTCTTTAAAAATAAATAAAGACTATGCTTTCCCCCTTTCTGTGAGTGTTCATTTTCAATATGATGATATGTGATACTAGCAGCAGGGAAAAGGAGATAGTTTGCAAAGGTAACTGCAGTTCCAAATTTTTTTTAAAAAGGAATCAAAGTAGTAATGACATAGATTCATTTCATTTTAGAATGCTTGGACCAGGCAGCAAGATATATTTGGATAACATTAGTTGGGTCCTGCAGTGAGAATAAGTTATTCCCTACCGGGTCTAAATTATTCAAAAGCAGGGATAAGTAAGAGGGAGACTAATTATTTCTATCAATGGGTCATGCTAACCTTTCCAAATAATGTATAGTTCTAAGCATACACACACTCAGTTTTCAGTTACATTCTTATCATAACATACTACGAAAAGTATCCTTTCTTATCCAAACTTCACCTTCCTCCTGAATTACTCCATGATTCCATTCCTCTTTCCTTTCTTCTTGCCATTTGCCCTTCTGACTAAATAACCTGAAAAAAGAATAGCTCTCAAATAGTTCTAATATCCCTACAGCTCTTTATTTCTGGTCAGCCACTGCTCAGATGTTTTCATTTTATTCTGTATTATGTAATATGAGATAAAAGGAGAGAAAGGGGTAGAGAAAAAGAGAGAGAGAGAGGGAAGCCTATGTGTTAATTATAAAGTGTAACATTACCATAGCAGGTCTCAAATTTAAACATACATGAGAATCACCTGGAGAGCTTTCTTACAATATGGATTTCTGGATGCACCCCTCATAGTTTCTGATTCAGTAGATCTGGGTAGGACTTGAAAATCTGAATTTCTAACAAGATCCCAGGTGATGCTGATGATGGCACCCTTGAGATCACACTTTGAGAAAGACTGTAATAAACTATTATTAACAATATTAAAGCTGCCTGGAGGGTTCTTTCTAATCTCATACCCTGTTTATTTTCAAGAGATCATCACTATGCTGATTTTAAACAATCATTACTTTGCTTTTTAAAAATACTCTAATTTTGTCACATATACATGTACGCCTAAACTATAATAAATAAAATGTGGCATATTCAGACAATGGAAAAACTACACAGCAGTGAAAAGGAATGAACTATAGCTACACACAATAACATGATGAATCTTAGAAATATAATTCAAGGTTAAAAAAATTTTACTGAAAATTACATGTAGTAACTTACTTTTTTTAAATGTTTAAAATTTTTCATTACCAGTTCTGGTTGATGATGTCCCCAGAAAAGCCTTTATATTTTTCACAAGTAATATATTGAATATGCAACCAACCTCCTTCCAAGGATCTCTGAGCATGTCACACTTTCTTATTTAATACAAAAGTTGTGAGGTAGGTAGAAGAAGACATTTCCTTTTATCTTTAACAAATAAGAAATGTGAAGTACATTTGAAGTACATTTTAAAGGAATTGTCAAAGGATGAATGTTTTTGGATAAATAAAGCCTAAACTCCAGATTCTTGAAGACTTTTATCGATGGCAATTGATTTAAGGTCCACAAGCAGTGGTATAGCATAATACGGTAAAAAAAAAATGTTCTGGTTAGGAATTAGGAGATGTAGATTCTAGTCCTGACTCTACTTCAAACAAGTCAAGTCAGTCCTCTAGGTTCATTCCCTCATTTACAAAATGATAAGGTTGATAGTTTTAAAACTATGCTCAAAGAAGTCCTAAGGACTATTCAGAGATATTTATGGAACTTCATTGAGCAATGAGGAGGATGGGCAGGTGTGGGGAGCAAGGGCACCTAATGATTGAGGTTCAGGGTCAATCTCCACCTCTTTAATATGAGCCATTGAACTTCTATCTGATTTGCATGTGCGGGACTGCTGCAAAGAGTTCATTTGGAGAAATGGTTGGGATGATGAAAAATAAAAGTTTGAAAACCACAGAACAAAGAGATTTTTAAAGGTCCTTCCAGCTTTAATCTCTCCTTGTACTCCAAACCTTTACCACCTTTCTCAAAGTGATGTATACAACACCACCACCAAAGCTCTCTTTCATCTCAGCCTTTTTTCATTAAAGAAAAAGAAATATCAGGGTGCCTGGGTGGTTCAGTGGGTTAAGCATCTGACTCCTGGTTTGGACTCAGATCATGATCTCCTGGTTTCATGGGTTTGAGCCCCGCAACTGGCTCTGCCCTGGCAGTGCACAGCCTGCTTAGAATTCTCGGTCTCCCTCTCTCTCTCTGCCCCTCCCCCACTCACATTGTCTCTGTTTCTCTCAAAATACATAAAATTAAAAAAAATTTAATAACGAAAAAGGAAAACAAATATCAACTCCCTCAACTTCCCACCTGAATACCCTAAAACTTATCACTCTTATCACCCTCACCTTCTTTTTAATGAAGCCTCTGAAGAAAAGATCTCACTTCTTAGCTTACATACAAATCTTCCCACCCATGTTATTGACCCCTTTCCCCACAATTCTTAAGACCTTGCCCATTTGTTATTTTCATTTTTCCCTCTCTCCCCTCCCCTATCTTTCTCCTCGCTCTCATTTTCAAGATAGTGTTCAGAGGCTACACATATGCTCAAGAATCTCTCTTCTTAAAAATAAACAAAGCACCTGGGTGGCTCAGTCGGTTAAGTGCCAGACTCTTAATTTCAGCCAGGTCATGATCTCACAGTTTGTGGTATTGATCCCCTCTTTGGGCTCTGCACTGTCAGTGTGGAGCCTGCTTGGGATTCATTCTCTCTCTCTCTCTCTCTCTCTCTCTCTCTCTCTCTCTCCCTCTCAATAAATAAATAAATAAATAAACATAAAACTCTCAAAAAATAAAGTAAAATTCCTCACCACAGCCTGCCTCCTCCTATAGTTACTGGCCCCGTCTTCCCTTTACAGATGAGCTCCTTGAAAGAATAGCTTGACCTTGAATTGTTGCTTCCATTTATTTCTATTTCATCACTTCTCAATCTACTATGGTTTGCCTTTTGTTCCCACCACTGCAATGAAAATGTTCTGATGAAATCCTCTGCCAATGATTATCTTGCTGCTCTATCTCTGCATCATTTAGTCATTATTTTAGATCAGCTCAGCACCTTAGAATCTCCTTCCGACCCTCCACTTTAGCTGCAGATGTCTCAGTAAAGGTGCTAGTGGCTATGGGGGGCCTGGGTGTCTCAGCCGGTTGAGGGTCCAGCTTCGGCTCAGGTCATGATCTCACAGTTCATGAGTTGGAGCCCCACATCGGGCTCTGTGCTGACAGCTTGGAGCCTGGGGCCTGCTTCGAATGCTGTGTCTCCCTCTCTCTCTGCTCCTCCTCCCGCTCATGTTCTGTCTCTCTCTCTCTTTCAAAAATAAATAAGACATTATTTTTTTTTAAAGGTGCTTGTGGCTATACTCTAGCACTCAGGGAACCTCTCCACATTCTGTCATTATACTACTGCACTCTGATCTGCTGCTGTTTGTTTCTCATAATTATTGTCTCATGCCCAGATTCTCTCTTTTTGCCTACCACCTTCAGATTGACCTTTAAGTTGGTATTAACTGAATCTCTTACTATTTCAGTTTCATTCTCTGACACTGCTACTCAGGTCATTTTGAGCTCCATGTTTTGCAGGCTGTGAAACACTTCATCCCAAACGCACACACTCAGTGCAAGCATCTAGGGACACAGCATTCTGATTTCTGGTTTGTTCAGAGATAATGAAGGGAGTAAATCCAAGGAGCTTATGTTTCTTCTCATGTTCCTCCCTAGATGATACTATCTTCTGACATGGTTTAACTACCACCTGTGAACAAGTAATTTTTAGTCTTTTTACTTCAGATTAAGACCCATGTATCCCAATTGCAGCAAGATACTGATACTTGGGTACCCAATAGGTAACTCAGACTCAATATGTCCAGAAGAGGGTGTGAATGACACCCTCTTTAACCTATCATTTACATTAGTGTTTGAATGGTCTTGTAATAAAACAGGATGAAATAAGTAGAGGTACACAACACAGAGTTGAGATCATAGATATACCTATGTCCACTATTTCTGGTACTCATCTCCATGGATCCCCATGAATCAAGCTAAAAGTTAAAGCTAATTAATCAGTTCTATCATTAAGTCATTTTTGCTTGCTTGCTTTTTATAATAATAAAGTAATTCCATACCTATCATCCAGTGCCTTTTACTCTAAGGAACATAAATATCTACTTACCAAAATTTCTTACTGGAAAATTTCTCCCAGGATCATTGAATATTAAGATCTAACCCAAGGGGCTCCTGGGTGGCTCAGTTGGTTAAATGTCCAACTCTTGGTTTTGGTTCAGGTCATGATCTCATGGTTGGTGACTTCAAGCTCTGCATCAAGTTCCATGATGTCAGTGCAGAGCCTGCTTAAGATTCTCTCTCTCTCTCTCTCTCTCTCTCTCTCTCTCTCTCTCCCTCTTTCTCTGTCCCCCCTCAAAATAAATAAATAAACTTAAAAAAAGATCTAACCCATAAATTACAACCTAAGTGGTTACTAGATTGAGATGTTAAACAAAAGACACAGAATGTCATTCTTTTCAAAGAATCTATCTGTGAATTTCTCTAAACATAAATCTTGGACAACTAGCCTCGCCCCAAAATAAGATATGAGACCCTACATGATAATATTCCGGATCAATGCCACAGTTTTGTTTGGTTTGGTTTTGTTTTTTACTCCTGACTCTCCACTACCATTGATTATATTATTTAACAAAAATTATTGAGTACCTAAAGTGCATTAGTAACTGTTATTGACATGAAGACACAGCAGGGAGCCAAACAATACACGTGTGCTATTTATTCTGTTCCCCTTACAGGATTCAGCCTCCACCCTTCTCTGGTTTACTCTGTTCTCCAAGAGGCTGACCTCTAAGAACTGCTTCACATGGGGGCTCCTTGCCAGCTGATTTCTGCTCCAGTTTTAACAATGAGTGCACTGGTAGAAGATTAGAAAATGGAAAGAGAGTTTCTTAATTTCTTTTGCTCCTCCTGACTCAAGGCTGTGTCTCTCCTTGTCAGTAGTTGAGTTTCTCCAAGACTACATCTTCTTTCAGACAATCTCTTCTTCCCAGACCCAGTTCTCAATGGGCTTTACTAACATTTTTTCCTTTCTCTTGTCCTTTCAAGTCTAGTTTCAATATAGTTTGTTTACTATGGAGATGGTGGGTGGAGAGATGGGTGAAATAGGTGATGGGGATTAAGGAGTACACTTGTCATGATGAGTACTGGGTGATATATGGAAGTGTTGAATCACTATCTTGTACACTTGAAACTAATGTAACACTGTAAGGTAACACTACTGGAATTGAAAGAAAAAAAATACTTTGTTTATTCTTGTAGCCCTGCCCATACTGCTGGAAATAATCCTTTAAAGTTTCTTTATTTGAACAATCTGCAAGGATTTCTGTTTCCTGATAAAACCCTGGAATGGTATAGTCCTAGGACTAATGGATTTCACATTCCATAGTGGCAGTGGATGAGGGGAAAAAAAGAGAGACAAAACATCAAACACATAATGACATAACACAATGTCATAGTAATTTGTGTTATGAAGAAAAAGTGAAGTAGGGTAAGAGCACTTGGGTTGAGGTAGTGGAAGATAGACTATTTTAATAGAATGTGGAGAGAAATTTTTTTTCTAAAGAAGCAACATTTTAACATAGACCTAAATAAAATGATGGAATCTATCTCATAGGTATAGAATGCTCTAGAGCATCAACAACAAAGGATATAGCAAGTGCAAAAGACCTGAGATGGGTAATTAATTAGCAGGTTTGAGGAGCAGCTAGAAGGTCACTGTGGCCACTTGGTCTTATTACTTTCATTTGCACTTATTCTTTCTAAAACTAGGCATAGAGGATCAATTATGTTTATGCACTCTTTTAAAGAATGTAGGTGAAAGCCATTGTATCCGCCTTCATGGAGGTAAAATAAACAGTAGAGAAATATTTTCTTCTACTTAAATTAGAAAAGAAGAAAAAGTATACTGCGGCATTTGGATTACTATAAAGTAGAATGTTAGTTAGACACTTCCATATAGTTTCTAATCTTCACAAGTCAAATTCAAGATCCACTCATTCATTAACTCACACATTCAACACAGTCACAGGCTACTAAAATGTTTAAAGTCAGTTTCCAAATAATATAAATATTTAATGTTATTTTTACATAAAATTACTTCTGACAATGAATTCAAATTGTATATAAGATGCAAGAGAATGAAAATAAAGGGAGGAATCAACTGAGATATATATAATTAGAGAAAACTTGAATCAGATGGTTGTTGAGCTGACTTTTTTTTCCTGGCCCAACAGTTTCTGAAAAAGTAAATTTTCTGCTGGATGTGATTTGGGAGCTGGGTGAAAACAACTGAATTTGTTCTTTTATAAGAAAAAGAAGAAGCAGAAGAGATCCATTACCTCTTCAAGGAAAAGAAAAACTATACTTCATCTTTAGATGCCCCCCTCATCTCCAGAATATGATTCATGTCTTCCACCATAGAATATTCTGTTTTGCCCTGCATTGTTCTACTGAATGATGGAGTAAGACGATAAAGCATTTCATCTAAGGATGCAAAACAGTGACAGGTTAGATTATACATTGAGGTTATTGAGATACAAATATGATTGCTCAGGGCACTCTTTTCAGGAAAGTAAAAATAATGATCTTTTAGATTTCTTGTATGAAGCAGCAATTTTGAACACATAAGTCTTCTCCCTCCTAGTCAAAAGACACGAAGTCCCATTATAAAAAAAGTTTCTTGCCAAGTTCTTTTGGGGTCCATTAACAAGAAGACTCATCTCTGACCTCAGCAGACTGCTCCACTTTGAAGGTTTTTGGAAAATTATTCTACATGATATTCTTGACTTTTCACAGAGCAAAAAGTCATGTAGCTGATTTAACCATCTATAATTAGAGAAGATTTGTTGTTCACTGTAAGATATGATTATGTCCAAAGGAATAGTAACTTTTCTGACAAACAATGACAATCAGAATCTATTTAAAATCAGATGCATAGGTCTGCTATCCTTGGTATTACAGCATGACTTTTCTTTGCTCCGTTTTTATCCTGAGTCAGATTTCCCAAATTTAGAGTGAAGCTTAGACTCTGAACCAAAATATTGTTTTTGAATTGCCAGAAGCTGCTTGTTAATTTTCCCATGTTCTTATAAACTCAATTAAAAGCTGAAACTTAGATCAAATTAAAATGACTTGCTCTGTTATAAAAATCCAGCCATCCAGCATTTCATGATATTGATGTTAATATATTTCATGTACAATAGTATTTTCTAATGTTCTCTGTAAGTTCCCTCATGTCTGTAGTCAATTAATTACTTGTTTTGTGTATGCTTATGGCAGCCTGGTTTCCTGTTTCCACTACCTCTTCTGCTCCCACAAAGTCCTAAAACACTTAAATCCTGACATTTATGAATCATAACTAAGTGCAATGCCCTTTCTTTTATTTTCTCTGAAAACAAGTCTCACACTAGAAGGGAGTCAAATATAACATCTCTAAAAACCTTAAATAGAATTCTTCTCCATTATCAAACATTAAGACCACAATTCATCTACAACATATGTCAATCATGGCAGATATTTGGCATCTTGACAAAAATTGTAGCATCGAATGCAAATAAGGGAGATGGCAAGATATGCTGCTTTCTTTACTTGAATATTGAGAAGTAGTAATAATGGAAATAATTGAGAAGCATTGTATTTGTTTTTATTTTCAGAATGATTAAAAATAAATGCTTTGACTGAAATCTGAAGATGTGGTAGAAAGAGCCATCCCATTCAGTCGGTAACCAGTAATCATTATTAATGCACAATAAAGTGCTACTCCTAAGACATATCCAAGTAGGTGTGAAAATTAGTCAAAAGGTAATGAAATTATTACCAAAAAACAAGTGAATGAAGTTCAATGATAAGCAAAATTCTTTAGGGTAAAAAAGGGTATCTTGGAAACTGAGTGCAATTTCTTTATTTTTTAATGTTTTGTTTATTTTAGAGGGAGCAGAAAGAGAGAAAGAGAATGAGCAGAGGAAGGACACTAAGAGACAAGGGGACAGAGCATCCAAAGCAGGCTGTGTGCTGACAGCAGTGAGCCCGATGTGGGGCTTGAACTAACGAACCATGAGATCATGACCTGAGCTGAGGTAGGAAGCTCAACCGACTGAGCCACACAATTGCCCCCTGAGTACAATTTCAACTGCTTCTCTTCCTCATACTAATCCCTTCCTGAATTACTATTTATCTGTAGCTTACTGGATCACCTGAGTCCTTCTGAACCTGCCTTGGAATTTTAGGCTCTTTAGTAACCTGTTTCAGACTAACAAATACTATTCCTGTCCCATCAACTACACACACACACACACACACACACACACACACACACTTTACCAGCCTCAATCATTGTTCATTTAGCTACATAAATAAGTTACGCTCATTCCAAACCACCCATACATATTCATACTCAGCATGGAAGAATAACGGGGGAAGAAACCGAAAAGAACATTTTAGACTAGGGAATAGCGTGAGGAGAGGCATGAAGCACAAAATACCATGCTATGTGTAAAGAACTACAATCATTGCTGGAAGAGGAAGTGCATGTTGAAGTTCACAAGAGAAGGGGCATTTTCATTGCTTTTAATTATATGCCGCATAATCAAAAGTGCATATTACGCAAATATTTTAAGACAATAGTGAATCAATGAGTCCATGCTTGGCATATGAGTATTAAAGATGACTAACATATAAGTGAATGTAGAGTCTTTATTTATACCTAACTGACCTTTTGTCAAAAAACTTTTCATAATGTCCCAGTTTCAACATGTGATGTCAGTGTGTAGTGTTAAGACTTGACAGTTGTTTGTTGTTGTTGTTGTTGTTTTGTTTTGTAATGCAAGCACATTGCCATTCATAAGACTAGAAAAAGAACCAGGCCACCCCTTCACATCACCCCCAAACTAAGGTTACTTTGTTTTGTGAGATTTTGGTTGATTTTAATAACACCATTTGAGCCACTTGCCTTTTCTCTTACGGTGTTTTAAATTCCCAATCTTATGCTTTAAATTTGCCAATAAAGAGTTGAGCCCAGGAACACCTAAGCCCCCACCCTCGACCTCAATAAAAACAGAACCTCTGGCCCAATGTGCTCTTTTTCTCTACTTGTCACTTTGCTTTGTGGCCCCAGATGTGCTGCGTAATTTCCTGGTCTTGTAAGTAATAAACTTTTATTTTTTCAAAGTTTCCTGATGGTTGTTGCTGAAGGGCATCTTGCAATCATAATAAGAGCTACAAAGGCCAGTCAAACCACAACGTTACTTATTGATGGGCTGAGACCAGCACAAAACACAATGCTATTAAATGTCCAGTTTCAGAATTATATAGTTAATGCATTTTTCTTATTTATTAAATGACCCAAACTTTGTAATATGGTGCCTCTCAAAGTATAAATTATAGACTCCTACATGAGAAAACTCACTTGATGCTTGGTAACATGTAAATTCCTGAAACTCAGGCTACATCTGCTGAATGAGAGGAGCCTAGGAATCTGAATTTTTATAAACATCCCCAGCTGATTCTAATGCACAATGACATTTAACCATACCACTAACATGACACTTGCCTGTGGTGAGTTAGAAAAAAGTAATTGCTGACAGAAGGTTAGCACATACTGACTTATGTATGCTGAATACTGTGTCAACATTTGCCAAGGCATAGTCCTCAGAGCCCTGCTTACTAGAGATGCTCTAGAAAAAGATTCCTGTGTTCAAATACATTTGTGATACAACCAAATTATTTACTTCTCTTAGATAGTCCCAGGGAATAGTAATATTAATGGCTCTGAGAAGTCCTGCGTTAAAAGAAAAGCTTTAACCCAGCACTTCCCAAATTTATTTAATTATGAAACCCTTTATTATCATAAACCTAGTAATGTATTATAAAGTAGGTATACTAATTTGAATACATTTACTAAATGCTCTAATGTTTTACTGTTAAATATGTCATTGGTGTTTATCACATTATGGAATTATTTTCCATTATAGTTTATTAAGATTATTTTTAAAGATTTTTTTATTTTTATTTTTTTTTTATTTTTTTTTTGTTGGCATGATTTTATTTTATTTTATTTTATTTTATTTTATTTTTTTTTTAATATATGAAATTTACTGTCAGATTGGTTTCCATACAACACCCAGTACTCATCCCAAAAGGTGCCCTCCTCAATACCCATCACCCACCCTGCCCTCCCTCCCACCCTGCCCTCCCTCCCACCCCCCATCAACCCTCAGTTTGTTCTCAGTTTTTAACAGTCTCTTATGCTTTGGCTCTCTCCCACTCTAACCTCTTTTTTTTTTTTTTTTTCCTTCCCCTCCCCCATGGGTTTCTGTTATGTTTCTCAGGATCCACATAAGAGTGAAACCATATGGTATCTGTCTTTCTCTGTATGGCTTATTTCACTTAGCATCACACTCTCCAGTTCCATCCATGTTGCTACAAAAGGCCATATTTCATTTTTTCTCATTGCCACGTAGTATTCCATTGTGTATATAAACCACAATTTCTTTATCCATTCATCAGTTGATGGACATTTAGGCTCTTTCCATAATTTGGCTATTGTTGAGAGTGCCGCTATAAACATTGGGGTACAGGTGCCCCTATGCATCAGTACTCCTGTATCCCTTGGATAAATTCCTAGCAGTGCTATTGCTGGGTCATAGGGTAGGTCTATTTTTAATTTTCTGAGGAACCTCCACACTGCTTTCCAGAGCGGCTGCACCAATTTGCATTCCCACCAACAGTGCAAGAGGGTTCCTGTTTCTCCACATCCTCTCCAGCATCTATAGTCCCCTGATTTCTTCATTTTGGCCACTCTGACTGGCGTGAGGTGGTATCTGAGTGTGGTTTTGATTTGTATTTCCCTGATAAGGAGCGACGTTGAACATCTTTTCATGTGCCTGTTGGCCATCTGGATGTCTTCTTTAGAGAAGTGTCTATTCATGTTTTCTGCCCATTTCTTCACTGGGTTATTTGTTTTTCGGGTGTGGAGTTTGATGAGCTCTTTATAGATTTTGGATACTAGCCCTTTGTCCGATGTGTCATTTGCAAATATCTTTTCCCATTCCGTTGGTTGCCTTTTAGTTTTGTTGGTTGTTTCCTTTGCTGTGCAGAAGCTTTTTATCTTCATAAGGTCCCAGTAATTCACTTTTGCTTTTAATTCCCTTGCCTTTGGGGATGTGCCGAGAAAGAGATTGCTACGGCTGAGGTCAGAGAGGTCTTTTCCTGCTTTCTCCTCTAAGGTTTTGATGGTTTCCTGTCTCACATTCAGGTCCTTTATCCATTTTGAGTTTATTTTTGTGAATGGTGTGAGAAAGTGGTCTAGTTTCAACCTTCTGCATGTTGCTGTCCAGTTCTCCCAGCACCATTTGTTAAAGAGACTGTCTTTTTTCCATTGGATGTTCTTTCCTGCTTTGTCAAAGATGAGTTGGCCATACGTTTGTGGGTCTAGTTCTGGGGTTTCTATTCTATTCCATTGGTCTATGTGTCTGTTTTTATGCCAATACCATGCTGTCTTGATGATGACAGCTTTGTAGTAGAGGCTAAAGTCTGGGATTGTGATGCCTCCTGCTTTGGTCTTCTTCTTCAAAATTACTTTGGCTATTCGGGGCCTTTTGTGGTTCCATATGAATTTTAGGATGGCTTCTTCTAGTTTCGAGAAGAATGCTGGTGCAATTTTGATTGGGATTGCATTGAATGTGTAGATAGCTTTGGGTAGTATTGACATTTTGACAATATTTATTCTTCCAATCCATGAGCAGGGAATATCTTTCCATTTCTTTATATCTTCTTCAATTACCTGCATAAGCTTTCTATAGTTTTCAGCATACAGATCTTTTACATCTTTGGTTAGATTTATTCCTAGGTATCTTATGCTTCTTGGTGTATTGTGAATGGGATCAATTTCTTCATTTGTCTTTCTGTTGCTTCATTGTTAGTGTATAAGAATGCAACTGATTTCTGCACATTGATTTTGTATCCTGCAACTTTGCTGAATTCATGTATCAGTTCTAGCAGACTTTTGGTGGAGTCTATCGGATTTTCCATGTATAATATCATGTCATCTGCAAAAAGCGAAAGCTTGACTTCATCTTTGCCAATTTTGATGCCTTTGATTTCCTTTTGTTGTCTGATTGCTGATGCTAGAACTTCCAGCACTATATTAAACAACAGCGGTGAGAGTGGGCATCCCTGTCGTGTTCCTGATCTCAGGGAAAAAGCTCTCAGTTTTTCCCCGTTGAGGATGATGTTAGCTGTGGGCTTTTCATAAATGGCTTTTATGATCTTTAAGTATGTTCCTTCTATCCCGACTTTCTCAAGGGTTTTTATTAAGAAAGGGTGCTGGATTTTGTCAAAGGCCTTTTCTGCATCGATTGACAGGATCATATGGTTCTTCTCTTTTTTTTTGTTAATGTGATGTATCACGTTGATCGATTTGCGAATGTTGAACCAGCCCTGCATCCCAGGAATGAATCCCACTTGATCATGGTGAATAATTCTTTTTATATGCTGTTGAATTCGATTTGCTAGTATCTTATTAAGAATTTTTGCATCCATATTTATCAGGGATATTGGCCTGTAGTTCTCTTTTTTTACTGGGTCTCTGTCTGGTTTAGGAATCAAAGTAATACTGGCTTCATAGAATGAGTCTGGAAGTTTTCCTTCCCTTTCTATTTCTTGGAATAGCTTGAGAAGGATAGGTATTATCTCTGCTTTAAATGTCTGGTAGAACTCCCCTGGGAAGCCATCTGGTCCTGGACTCTTATTTGTTGGGAGATTTTTGATAACCGATTCAATTTCTTCGCTGGTTATGGGTCTGTTCAAGCTTTCTATTTCCTCCTGATTGAGTTTTGGAAGAGTGTGGGTGTTTAGAAATTTGTCCATTTCTTCCAGGTTGTCCAATTTGCTGGCATATAATTTTTCATAGTATTCCCTGATAACTGTTTGTATCTCTGATGGATTGGTTGTAATCATTCCATTTTCATTCATGATTTTATCTATTTGGGTCATCTCCCTTTTCTTTTTGAGAAACCTGGCTAGAGGTTTGTCAATTTTGTTTATTTTTTCAAAAAACCAACTCTTGGTTTCGTTGATCTGCTCTAGTTTTTTTAGGTTCTATATTGTTTATTTCTGCTCTGATCTTTATTATTTCTCTTCTTCTGCTGGGTTTAGGCTGCCTTTGCTGTTCTGCTTCTATTTCCTTTAGGTGTGCTGTTAGATTTTGTATTTGGGATTTTTCTTGTTTCTTGAGATAGGCCTGGATTGCAATGTATTTTCCTCTCAGGACTGCCTTCGCTGCATCCCAAAGCGTTTGGATTGTTGTATTTTCATTTTCGTTTGTTTCCATATATGTTTTAATTTCTTCTCTAATTGCCTGGTTGACCCACTCATTCGTTAGTAGGGTGTTCTTTAACCTCCATGCTTTTGGAGGTTTTCCAGACTTTTTCCTGTGGTTGATTTCAAGCTTCATAGCATTGTGGTCTGAAAGTATGCATGGTATAATTTCAATTCTTGTAAACTTATGAAGGGCTGTTTTGTGACCCAGTATATGATCTACCTTGGAGAATGTTCCATGTGCACTCGAGAAGAAAGTATATTCTGTTGCTTTGGGATGCAGAGTTCTAAATATATCTGTCAAGTCCATCTGATCCAATGTATCATTCAGGGCCCTTGTTTCTTTATTGACCGTGTGTCTAGATGATCTGTCCATTTCTGTAAGTGGGGTGTTAAAGTCCCCTGCAATGACCACATTCTTATCAATAAGGTTGCTTATGTTTATGAGTAATTGTTTTATATATCTGGGGGCTCGGGTATTTGGCGCATAGACATTTATAATAGTTAGCTCTTCCTGGTGGATAGACCCTGTGATTATTATATAATGCCCTTCTTCATCTCTTGTTACAGCCTTTAATTTAAAGTCTAGTTTGTCTGATATAAGTATGGCTACTCCAGCTTTCTTTTGGCTTCCAGGAGCATGATAAATAGTTCTCCATCCCCTCACTCTCAATCTAAAGGTGTCCTCAGATCTAAAATGAGTCTCTTGTAGACAGCAAATAGATGGGTCTTGTTTTTTTATCCATTCTGATACCCTATGTCTTTTAGTTGGCGCATTTAATCCATTTACATTCAGTGTTATTATAGAAAGATATGGGTTTAGAGTCATTGTGATGTCTGTATGTTTTATGCTTGTAGTGATGTCTCTGGTACTTTGTCTCACAGGATCCCCCTTAGGATCTCTTGTAGGGCTGGTTTCGTGGTGACAAATTCCTTCAGTTTTTGTTTGTTTGGGAAGACCTTTATCTCTTCTTCTATTCTAAATGACAGACTTGCTGGATAAAGGATTCTCGGCTGCATATTTTTTCTGTTTAGCACACTGTAGATATCGTGCCAAGCCTTTCTGGCCTGCCAAGTTTCAAAGGAGAGATCAGTCACGAGTCTTATAGGTCTCCCTTTATATGTGAGGGCACGTTTATCCCTTGCTGCTTTCAGAATTTTCTCTTTATCCTTGTATTTTGCCAGTTTCACTATGATATGTCGTGCAGAAGATCGATTCAAGTTACGTCTGAAGGGAGTTCTCTGTGCCTCTTGGATTTCAATGCCTTTTTCCTTCCCCAGTTCAGGGAAGTTCTCAGCTATAATTTGTTCAAGTACCCCTTCAGCACCTTTCCCTCTCTCTTCCTCCTCTGGGATACCAATTATGCGTATATTATTTTTTTTTAGTGTATCACTTAGTTCTCTAATTTTCCCCTCATACTCCTGGATTTTTTTATCTCTCTTTCTTTCAGCTTCCTCTTTCTCCATAACTTTATCTTCTAGTTCACCTATTCTCTCCTCTGCCTCTTCAAGCCGAGCCATCGTGGTTTCCATTTTGTTTTGCATTTCATTTAAAGCGTTTTTCAGCTCCTCGTGACTGTTCCTTAGTCCCTCGATCTTTGTGGCAAGAGATTCTCTGCTGTCCTGTATACTGTTTTCAAGCCCAGCGATTAATTTTATGACTATTATTCTAAATTCACTTTCTGTTATATTATTTAAATCCTTTTTGATCAGTTCATTAGCTGTTGTTATTTCCTGGAGATTCTTCTGAGGGGAATTCTTCCGTTTGGTCATTTTGGAGAGTCCCTGGCGTGGTGAGGACCTGCAGGGCACTTCCCCTGTGCTGTGGTGTATAACTGGAGTTAGTGGGCGGGGCCGCAGTCCGACCCGATGTCTGCCCCCAGCCCACTGCTGGGGCCACAGTCAGACTGGTGTGTGCCTTCTCTTCCCCTCTCCTAGGGGCGGGATTCACTGTGGGGTGGCGTGTCCCGTCTGGGCTACTTGCACACTGCCAGGCTTGTGTTGCTGGGGATCTGGCATATTAGCTGGGGTGGGTAGGCAAGGTGCACGGGGGCAGGAGGGGCAGGCTTAGCTCGCTTCTCCTTAGGTGATCCACTTCAGGAGGGGCCCTGTGGCAGCGGGAGGGAGTCAGATCCGCTGCCGGAGGTTTGGCTCCGCAGAAGCACAGAGTTGGGTGTTTGTGCGGAGCGAGCAAGTTCCCTGGCAGGAACTGGTTCCCTTTGGGATTTTGGCTGGGGGATGGGCGGGGGAGATGGCGCTGGCGCCTTTGTTCCCCGCCAAGCTGAGCTCTGCCATCCGGGGGCTCAGCAGCTCTCCCTCCCTTTGTCCTCCAGCCTTCCCGCTTTCCGAGCAGAGCTGTTAACTTATGACCTCCCAGACGCTAAGTCGCGCTTGCTGTCGGAACACAGTCTGTCCGGCCCCTCCGCTTTTGCCAGCCAGACTCGGGGGCTCTGCTTGGCCGGCGAGCCGCCCCTCCGCCCTGGCTCCCTCCCGCCAGTGCGTGGAGCGCGCACCGCCTCGCCGCCCTTCCTACCCTCTTCCATGGGCCTCTAGTCTGCGCTTGACTCCGGAGACTCCGTTCTGCTAATCCTCTGGTGGTTTTCTGGGTTCTTTAGGCAGGTGTAGGTGGAATCTAAGTGATCGGCAGGACGCGCTGTGAGCCCCGCGTCCTCCTACGCCGCCATCTTCCGGAACCCCCCTAAAGATTTTTTTAAATCAGAGGTATATTGGAATATATTTTAAATGAGGACTATAACTCATTTACATAATTTATATATTTATAACTCATATAACTCATGAAAACAAACAAAACACATTGAGATTCCAGATGCTTTTTTCAATAAACTGTTCAATTTATTCATGTGTTATTATTTATGATCTAAATAATTTTATAATAAGAAAACCCACCAACAAAACTTACTTGACTAATGTGAGTCATAAATCAAGGTAAAATATGTCTCAGTTCTCCTGTTAGAATGTTAAAAATTTTGTTTGATAACTAAACAAGAAATAATTTGACATGATATTAGTGGATCAGTGTAATTTGTAAAGCAACCATTAGCAGTTATAGTTCAGAGTCTACTTTCAATGATTTCTTCATTGACATGGCATTCCACTCCATATCACACATGTGATGTACTCTCCATTATATGGCATTGGATTCAATGCAGTGTGGCTTTATTTGTGAAATTCTGAGCACATCTTTGTCACCTCACACTAGAGCTGATCCCCGACCCTGGGACACTGGAAACACATTAGAAACATCTGAGTCTGTTTGCTCAAATTTTTACCCAAGCAGCCCGCCTTCACCTATTCACAAATTACAGCCAAGAAAACAAAACTTTCACCTTTATAGACATAGTATTTCCAGAAAGTACAGTTTATTATATTTATGTGTCAATTCACTTGACCTCACTGGTACCATTTTTACCTGTTTCTCCATCATAATTGGAAACCTCTAACTTCTCTCAAAAGTTTTAAATAAAATCAAGCCCATTTATAGAAGTACAGACATGGAATCTTTTAAAGCTGAGAATGGAGTATGATACAAGTAGTAATAACATAAGGTAGAAATCATTTGCTTTAAAGACTGCATCAAATATTGAGGAATGTCCCATTGTAAAAATCCATTTAGCACAGAATTAGTAATCAAATTTTTTTTTTGCCAGTCTCCTTAGGAACTAGCTGCTAAAACTTCTTTGGAACCTTAGTGTGAGAAAGGCTGCAGCAACTGTAAACTACTTTTTTCATCTGAAATACACTTAGAGTTATGAAAAGCGCAGCAAAACATCTGCAAAGGAAAGAAAGCACTAGAGGTTTAGAAGGGCAAGTTAGTAAACTTCCCAGAATTATCTCAGGGCCTGTCAGGGAATGTTAAAAAGGATTTTTCCCAAAAAGCTGCCAGAGACAGAACTGGAGCTGCCAAGAGTTAAAGGAAGTAAACAAAGTGTGGAAGGACCCAAGAGATTTCTATATTGTAGACTCAGAGTCAGGATGTGTAGATAGACACTAAACTCTGAAGTAGAAGAATATACAAAGGAATATAATGGGTTGAGCCTTGTATGATCAACACAGTCTGTACACAAACAAGATATATTCCATAATTTGCGAAGTACTCATTACAGTGATTCCCAAAGAGTAGTTTCATAGCTGCTACTTGAGATGGAATAAAACTAAATTTACACGTTTTAATAAATTAAGAGCTTGATCAGAAAGATTCAAAAATGCATTTTTAAAAGAAAATATAATATATGAGTGCTCACTTTGGCAGCACATATACTAAAATTGGAACAATATATAGATTAGCATGTCCTCCGTGCAAGGATGACATGCAAATTCCTGAAGTGTTACATAAAAAAAGAAAAGAAAAGAAAATAGAATATATAAGTGGAAAGTCAAAAAAGGCAGCATAGAGAATTCTGAATAATTAATACTCTTAAGGATTGACAAGCATTTGAGTCAAGTTCACCATAAATTCAGAAAAGTGCATTTAGGAATTTAAGAAGACATAAACTATTATCAATGGGTTATTTTTGCCTCAATTTACACTAGCCAAGTCATGTATCCTCTCTCATTCATGTTTCTTATAATCTTTTAAGTAATTCATAGGCCTAATATATGTTTAATGGAAATTTATAGAGATTTATGTTAAGAATCTTCACAATAAAATGTAAATCTCTGTTGATTATATTTCCATCATTAAGTGTTTAGTAGTACCTTCAGACATACTGTAGAAATGATGTATAGAATGTTTAATGCATTTATTCTATGAGGAGTTATAAATATAATATTGCACTAGACAGCTGTCACTGTCTTCTAATGTATTACAAGACAGTGTTGGTAACTGCTATGAATTTTAAAGATTTTTTTGTTACCAAAAAAGCTGGATAACTGGATATTAGCTTACTTAAAGTCACACTCCCTGAAGTCAATAAAATATACAAATATTTTTAAGTTCCAATATACTTCATACTACATTTTAATGTTAGATAAATCTGGACTACTAACTAAATATATAAGTTGAGTGATAAATCTTAATAAGGTGATGATAATATGTCAACATCAGGATATTTATCCAAGAGGAAGTCAGAACAAAGTAAAAACCTTTGTGTTATACATTTCTATTGTGTGGTTTTAGAGAACATTCCTTCAGAATGTTCATCCTGTATCTATACAATAGTTTTCCTTCACATTACAACCTCCACACTCCAAATTCCACCATACCAGGTCAATCTACTAGCAACTAAACCTCTCATGCTATCTCTGCACTTTTGCATGGAATCCCTCTACTTTAAATATTGTCATGATACCTTTCCAAAGAAACAAACTTTCTAATCTCTTTATATTTCATTTGAATTTTTATGTACTTCTGATGAGTCCCAGTCTATACTTAAGTTTCCACAATTTTTAATTGTTCCAGCCCTATTTAATAACAGTGTGTATCACAGGGTCATAATCATGCTTGTATGTAGGAATTATTCTCTGAAAATGATGTAAGAAAGTAAGGCTTGTTCCTACAACAAGATCTCAAATTCCTTTAGGAGAGGGCTCAAAGACTGCAGTTGATCTTCCATAGTATCTACTTCAATGTTGTCATTTAGCCAAAAGGACTTACTGAATATTTCTTTGTATTATTAACACTGTAAAATGTATTATGAATATAGATGTGAGTAAAGATTATTGTCTATGCATAGAGTAGGCTGTGAATAAATGTTTCTTGTACAAATGAGTATAGACAGTAATACATTGTCTTTAGCCACTCTGTGCATGTTTCTGGATTTGTATATCTTTCCTCTGGACTCTAGAATTTCTGTGAAAGGGCCTTTCCAAGCATACTTTTTAAAATACATCTTCTAATGCAAACAGAAATTTGCAATACTTACCATTAAATTGTCAGTATTTAAGTCCAACAATTATAAGCACTTCAAAGGTGTTGGTGATGCCTAAGTCAAATAATAAATAAACTCTGATCTTCAGAGTGGTGTGAGAGAATAGAAGTGGCACCGTATTAAGAGTCAGGGATCTGAACTCTATCACTAGATTTTTCCTATAATATTGGACATGTCACTTGGCCTCTTTAGACCCATTTCTCACATATTCACTCTTTAAACCCTTCTATCTCAAAATATGTTCTGTGGAACAGCAACATGAGCATCACCTAGGAACTTGTTAGCAATGCAGAACCTCAAGCCCCATCCTAGACATACTGAATTGTGGATTAAAATCTACATTTTCACAGGATTTCCCAGCTGATCTGTATAAACATTAGAGCTTGAGAGGCACTTCCCTAGACCATGAGATTCTTGATGACAAAGACTATCGTATTTGCCACTGTATCCCTTAACACCTATTAATGAGCCTAACACATAGTAGGCATTCAATAATTTGTCCAAAGGATGAATGAAAATGTAAAAATAAAGGGCTAAGATTGATTGCTTCTCTGGTCCTTTCCAAGTCTAATACTCTGTAATTGTAGGCCAAGTTTAAATTGGTTGACTTTAACATAGGCAAAATGGGACTTGAGACGGAATCCTGCTTGGGGGTGGATGTCCCTGACCTATTTTTCCATCTGCTAAATAACAAATTATATGCTAACTCATAGCACAGTATTCTAGATCAAATTAGATGAACACTGGAAACTAAGGGTGTGTGTGTGTGTGTGTGTGTGTTTGTGTGCGCGCTCCTTCTACAATTATTATTTGTATATACCCACTGAGATCCTGGATCTTGGCATTAAAGATGTTCAGTAAGTTTTTAGAAGTGGAAAAAGCCTGTCCTGGCCAGCTGTTTTTATAGCTTCTGTCTACTAACTAGCTTTAAATAATAATAGCAGAAAGAGAATGTATACCATTATTTGCAGAATGGTCAAACTGTGTGCACTGAATTTCTTGTCCCTCTTCCGCTACTAGTCTCTTGCTTTCAGAGAGTTTAAATAATCTCATACCCACTCCTGGGCTCCTGACTGCCCAAAATCACTTGGCCTTCACTTTCCTCTAAATATAAATTTCATAAGCTCATGTCTTTTGTTACAAGACTCAATTATTATAGCAACATTCTAAGTAAAAACAAAAATGCAGAAGTGTTCATATTGCAATAATATCTTCTAATATTTTTTGCCATTACAGTTTGAAAATATAGCTTTTGTTGCTAATTACCAATAACGTTGAACAGAAAATACATTTGACCCATGGGGCGCCTGGGTGGCTCAGTCTGATTTTGGCTCAGGTCATGATCTCACAGTCCGTGTGTTCCAGCCTTGCATGGGTTCTGTACTGACAGCTTAGAGCTTGAAGCCTACTTCAGATTCTGTGTCTCCCTTTCTCTCTTCCCCTTCCCAGCTCGCACTCTGTCTCTCTTTCTCTCAAAAATAAATAAACATTTAAAAAATGAAAAAAAAAAAGAAAATACAGTTGACCGTTGAACAACATGGGTTTGAACTGCATGGGTCCACTTATGTGCACATTAGTTTTCCATAAATATAGTACAGTACTATAAATGCATATTTTTCCTTATGATTTTCTTTTTTTTAGTTAACTTTATTTTTTTATTTTTTAAAATTTATATCCAAATTAGTTAGTATATAGTGAAGCAATGATTTCAGTAGATTCCTTAATGCCCCTTAACCATTTACCCCATCCCCCTCCCACAACCCCTCCAGCAACCCTCAGTTTGTTCTCCATATTTATGAATCTCTTTTGTCCCCCTCCCTGTTTTTATATTATTTTTGTTTCCCTTATGATTTTCTTAATAACATTTTATTTTCTCTAGTTTACTTTATTATAAAAATATATTATGTAATATATAACATACAAAATATGTGTTAATTGACTATGTTATTGGTAGGGCATCTAGTCAACAGCAGGCTATTAGTAGTTAGGTTTTGGGGGAGTCAAAATCATATGCAGATTTTTGATTGTGTGGGGGTCCACTTGCCAAATCCTTGTGTTGTTCAAGGGTCAACTGTATCTATATCTGGAAACATTGGGCATCAAATTTGCAAGCACCCAAAATACAAAAAGGCTTTCACTTATTTCTGTAAAATCCTAATATATTATCTACCTTAATTCCTAGCCATATTTATTAAATAAATTGATTCTCCACAAAAGTGAATGTAAATGTGCTACTTCCATAATTTATATGACTAATTATGGTATCTTCCTGAAAATCTCCAGCAAATTCTCATCCCCTGACTTTCTTTTTTTTTTTGTTTTTTTGTTTTTTTGTTTTTTTTTTTTCAACGTTTTTTATTTATTTTTGGGACAGAGAGAGACAGAGCATGAACGGGGGAGGGGCAGAGAGAGAGGGAGACACAGAATCGGAAACAGGCTCCAGGCTCCGAGCCATCAGCCCAGAGCCTGACGCGGGGCTCGAACTCACGGACCGCGAGATCGTGACCTGGCTGAAGTCGGACGCTTAACCGACTGCGCCACCCAGGCGCCCCATTCCCTGACTTTCTGAACATTCTCACCCCTTACTATTTCTGAGTGAGTAGACTGTCCATCTATGAAGATTTGTGGGAACAGCTGGTGTTATGAGCAATGATGGCCAGAAAATCAGTGATAGAAATGGAAAAAAAAAAAACCTAATGTGTCCTGCACCAAAACACTGTTGATACTTCAATTGATCATTGATACCAGCTTGCTAATACTGTATATCATAGATGCAAATAATAGTGTTTATTTATTAATACTAAGATTTTTAGCAGAATCTATATTAAAATGTATAATATCTAATAATTAAAAACCTTGCTGAGGGAGAGATATGACCTAGATTACCACAAATGGATTTGAAATTTGGCTAAAAAGCAAACCATGTAACTAATACCACACATAGCCTTATTCTAACATTTTAAATTAGTTCATAATTAACATAACCAGAATGATTGAAAACTCTGACTTTCATCTTTTGACACTTGAAGTTTAACACTTTGTGTTAAAACATTTTCTGTTAAAAACACTTTGTTTTTAACAAAACATTAAAAATAACTGTGGTGCCAAAAAAAACAATTCACCTAAGAAACATTATTTGATGCTTTGAGTTATTCAAGTACAGTTTTCTTGTACCTATTTTATGTGGTAGCTCAGGTGTCTGTGGCATTCCCACTCCCATAAGTCAAACACCAAAACCCACCAGTGGCCAATTATTTTAAAATCTGCCTGGCATGCTCTAAAATCTAATTGACTCTGTTAAAGCACAATCTTTTTTTTTTTCCAGCTACAATGTACGGTTTTACTTTTTTTAATTTTTTTTATTTTATGTTTTATTTTTTAAAATTTACATCCAAATTAGTTAGCATATAGTGAAACAATGATTTAGGAGTAGATTCCTTAATACCCCTTACCCATCTAGCCCATCCCTCCTCCCACAACCCCTCCAGTAACCCTCAGTTTGTTCTCCATGTTTATGAGTCTCTTATATTTTGTCCCCCTCCCTGTTTTTATGTTATTTTTGTTTCCCTTCTCTTATGTTCATCTGTTTTGTCTCTTAAAGTCCTCATATGAGTGAAGTTGTATGATTTTTCTCTTTCTCTGACTGACTAATTTCACTTAGCATATTACCCTCCAGTTCCATCCACGTAGTTGCAAATGGCAAGATTTCATTCCTTCTGATTGCCGAGTGATACTCCACTTTATATATATACCACAACTTCTTTATCCACTCATCCATCAATGGACATTTGGGCTCTTTCCATACTTTGGTTATTGTTGATAGTGCTGCTATAAACATGGGAGTGCATGTGTCCTTTCGAAAAAGCACACCTATATCCCGTGGATAAATGCCTGGTAGTGCAATTGCTGGGTCGTAGGGTAGTTCTATTTTTAGTTTTTTGAGGAAGCTCCATACTGTTTTCCAGGGTGGCTGCACCAGCTTGCATTCCCACAAACAATGCAAAAGAGATCCTCTTTCTCCGCATCCTCACCACCATCTGTTGTTGCCTGAGTTGTTACTGTTAGCCATTCTGACAGGTGTGAGGTGGCATCTCATTGTGGTTTTGATTTATATTTCCCTGATGATGGGTTATGTTGAACATTTTTTCATGTGTCGGTTGGCCATCTGGATGTCTTCTTTGGAGAAGTGTCTATTCATGTCTCTTGCCCATTTCTTCACTGGATTATTTGTTTTTTGGGTGTTGAGTTTGATAAGTTCTTTACAGATTTTGGATACTAACCCCTTATCTGATATGTAATCTGTAAATATCTTCTTCCATTCTGTCGGTTGCCTTTTAGTTTTGCTGATTGTTTCCTTCACTGTGCAGAAGCTTTTTATTTTGATAAGGTCCCAGTAGTTCATTTTTGCTTTTTGTTTCCATTGCCTCTGGAGACATGTTGAGTAGGAAGTTGCTGCAGCCAATTTCAAAGAGGTTTTTTCCTGCTTTCTCCTCGAAGATTTTGATGGCTTACATTGAGGTCGTTCATCCATTTTGAGCTTAGTTTTATGTATGGTGTAAGAAAGTGTTCCAGGTTCATTATTCTGCATGTCGCTGTGCAGTTTTCCCAGCACCACTTATTGAAGAGACTGTCTTTATTCCATTGGATGTTCTTTCCTGCTTTGTCAAAGATTAGTTGGCCATACATTTGTGGGTCCATTTTGGGGTTCTCTATTCTGTTCCATTGATCTGAGTGTCTGTTCTTGTGCCAGTACCATACTGTCTTGAATATTACAACTTTGTAGTATAGCTTGAAGTCTGGGATTGCGATGTCTCCTGCTTTGGTTTTCTTTTTCACGATTGCTTTGTCTATTCAGGGTCTTTTTGGTTCCATACAAATTTTAGGATTCTTTGTTCTAGCTCTGTGAAGAATGCTGGTGTTACTTTGATAGGGATGGCATTGAATATGTAGATTGCTTTGGGTAGTATTGACATTTTAACAATATTTGTTCTTCCTATCCAGGAGCATGGAATCTTTTTCCATTTTTGGTGTCTTCTTCAATTTCTTTCATAAGCTTTTGATAGTTTTCAGTATATAGATTTTTCACCTCTTTGGTTAGATTTATTCCTAGGTATTTTATGTTTTTTTGTACAACTGTAAATGGGATCAATTCCTTGATTTCTCTTTCTGTTGCTTCATTGTTGGTGTATAAAATGCAACCGATTTCTGTGCGTTGATTTTATATCCTACAACTTTGCTGAATTCATGAATCAATTCTAGAAGTTTTTTGGTGGAAAATTTTGGGTTTTCCATATAGAGTATCATGTCATGTGTGAAGAGTGAGAGGTTGACCTCCTCCTGGATGATTTGGATGCCTTTTATTTCTTTGTGTTGTCTGATTGCTGAGTCTAAGACTTCCAATACTATGTTGAGTAACAGTGCCGAGAGTGGACATCCCTGTCTTGTTCCTGACCTTAGCGGGAAAGCTCTCAGTTTTTCCCCATTGAGGATGATATTATCGTTGGGTCCTTCATATATGGCTTTTATGATCTCGAGGTATGCTCCTTCTACCCCTACTTTCTTGAGGCTTTTTATCAAGAAAGATGCTGTATTTTGTCAAATGCTTTCTCTGCATCTATTGAGAGGATCATATAGTTCTTGTCCTTTCTTTTATTGATGTGATGAATCACGTTAATTGTTTTGTGGATATCGAACAAGGCTGCATCCCCAGTATATATCCCGCTTGGTCATG
Organism: Panthera pardus; assembly: GCF_024362965.1. Classification (NCBI taxonomy): domain Eukaryota; kingdom Metazoa; phylum Chordata; class Mammalia; order Carnivora; family Felidae; genus Panthera; species Panthera pardus. The sequence goes on along the minus strand of NW_026526843.1, from coordinate 50,882,033 downwards.
GTGAATAATGTTTTAATGTATTGTTGGATCTGGTTGACTAATATCTTGTTGATGATTTTTGCATCCATGTTCATCTGGGAAATTGGTTTATAGTTCTCCTTTTTAGTGTGGTCTCTGTCTGGGTTTGGAATCAAGTTAATGCTGGCTTCATAGAAAGAGTTTGGAAGTTTTCCTTCCATTTCTATTTTTGGAACAGTTTCAAGAGAATGGGTGTTAACTCTTCCTCAAATGTTTGGTAGAATTCCCGTGGAAAGCCATCTGGCCCTGGACTCTTGTTTTTTGGGAGATTTTTGATTACTAATTCCATTTCCTTACTGGTTATGGCTCTGTTCCAATTTTCTATTTCTTCCTGTTTCAGTTTTGGTAGTGTATATGTTTCTAGGAATTTGTCCATTTCTTCCAGATTGCCCATTTTTTTGGCATATAATTGCTCATAATATTCTCTTATTATTGCTTATTATCTGCCGTGTTGGTTGTGATCTCTCCTCTTTCATTCTTGATTTTATTCATTTGGGTCCCTTCCTTTTTCCTCTTGATCACACTCACTAGTGGTTTATCAATTTTGTTAATTCTTTCAAAGAACCAGCTCCTGGTTTCATTGATCTATTCTACTGTGGTTTTTTTTGTTTGTTTGTTTCAATAGCATTAATTTCTGCTCTAATCTTTGTTATCTCCTGTCTTCTGCTGGTTTTGGGTTTTATTTGCTGTTCTTTTTCCAGCTCCTTAAGGCGGAAGGTTAGGTTGTGTATCTGAGATCTTTCTTCCTTCTTTAGGAAGGCCTGGATTGCTATATAGTTTCCTCCTATGACCACCTTTGCTGTGTCCCAGAGGTTTTGGGTTGTGGTGTTATCATTTTCATTGACTTACATATACTTTTTAATTTCCTCTTTAACTGCTTGGTTAGCCCATTCATTCTTTAGTAGGATGTTCTTCAGTCTCCAAGTATTTGTTACCTTTCCACATTTTTTCTTGTGATTGATTTCGAGTTTCATATCATTGTGGTCTGAAAATATGCACCTCGAACTTTTTGTAATTACTTAGGGCTGATTTGTGTCCCAGTATGTGGTCTATTTTGGAGAACGTTCCGTGTGCACTGGAGAAGAATGTATATTCTGCTGCTTTAGGATGAAATGTTCTGAATATATCTATTAAGTCCATCTGGTTCAGTGTGTCATTCAAAGCCATTGTTTCCTTGTTGATTTTTTGATTAGATGATCTTTCCATTGCTGTCAGTGGGGTGTTGAAGTCTCTAATATTATGGTATTACTATCTATGAGTTTATTTATGCTTGTGATTAATTGATTTCTATACTTGGGTGTTGCCACATTTGGCACATAAATGTTTACAATTGTTAGGTCTTCTTGGTGGATAGACCCCTTGATTATGATATGATGCCCTTCTGCATCTCTTGATACAGTCTTTATTTTAAAGTCTAGATTGTCTGATGTAAGTATGGCTACTCAGGCTTTCTTTTGTGGACCATTAGCATGATAGATGGTTCTCCATCCCCTTATTTTCAATCTGAAGGTGTCTTTAGGTCTAAAGTGGGTCTCTTGTAAACAGCATATAGATGGATCTTATTTTATTATCCATTCTCTTACCCTATGTCTTTTGATTGGAGCATGGAGTTCTTTGAAGTTTAGAGTAAGTACTGAAAGGTATGAATTTATTGCCATTATGATGCTTGTAGAGTTGGAGTTTCTGGTAGTGTTCTCTGGTCCTTTCTAATCCTTTGTTGCTTTTGGTATTTATTTATTTTTATATATTTTTTCATGCTTTCTCCTCTCAGAGAGTCCCCCTTAAAATTTCTTGCAGGACTGGTTTGGTGGTCACAAACTCCTTTAATTTTTGTTTGTCTGGGAAACTTTTTACTCTCTTCTATTTTCAATGACAGCCTTGCTGGATAAAGAATTCTTGGCTGCATATTTTTCTGATTCAGCACACTGAATATATCCTGCCACTCCTTTCTGGCCTGTCAAGTTTCTGTGGATAGGTCTGCTGCAAATCTGATCTGTCTTCCCTTGTAGATTAAGAACTTTTTTTCCATTGCTGCTTTCATGATTCTCTCCTTGCCTGAGGATGGTCGGTTTTTGTTGAATCTAATGGGGGTCCTCTGTGCTTCCTGGAATTTGATGTCTGTGTCTTTCCCAGGTTAGGAAAGTTTTCCACTATGATTTGCTCACATAACACTTCTATCCCTATTTCTCTCTCTTCCTCTTCTGGGACCCCTATGATTCTGATGTTCCCTTTTAATGAGTCACTGATTTCTCTAATTCTTAAATCATGCTCTTTTGCTTTGATCTCCCTCTTTTTTCTGCTTCTTATTCTCTATAAGTTTGTCCTCTATATCGCTGATTCTCTGTTCTGCCTCATCCATCCTTGCCAATGCTGCATCCATCTGTGATTGCAGCTCAGTTATAGCATTTTTAATTTAATTCTGGCTATTGTTTACTTCTTTTATCTCTGCAGAAAGGGATTCTAGTCTATTTTTGACTCCAGCTAGTATTCTTATTATCGTGATTCTAAATTCTGGCTCAGACATCTTGCTTATATCTGTGTTGGTTAATTCCCTGGATGTCGTTTCTTTGTGCTCTTTCTTTTGGGGTGAATTCCTTCGTTTTGTCATTTTGAAGGGAGAAAAAAAATTAATGAGGTCAAAAAATTGAAATTAAAAAAATATTGAAATTAAAAATAAAACCACACACACACACAAAAATCGAATAGATGATGCTAGATCCTAGGTGTGTTTTGGTATGGGTTTTGAAAGAGGTTTGACAGTTTAGAGAAAAAAAGGGGGGGAGAAGGAAACCATTTAAGTATTTGAAAAAATGAATTCACTGAAGTAGACTAAAATGAGATGATGGGAGTAAAATAGAATTTGAAAAAAATATACACAAAAGTAAAGAATATAGTAGAAAAAATTAAAGAAAAATATTTTAATAAAAATTAAACATAAATATGAATTTTTTAGTTTTCTGTATTTAAAAGAAAGAAATGAAATGAAAAAGATAAAAAAGATTAAAAAATGAAAAAAATCATTTGAACATTTGGAAAAGTGAATACACTGTAGTAAACTAAAATAAAATGATGGAAGTAAAATACAATTTGGAAAAATTTACATAAAAGAAAAAAGTATAGTAATAGAAATTAAATAAAAATATTTTACATAGAAATTGAAAGTAAAAATGAAGTTTCTTTCTTTCTGCATTCAAGAAAAGGAAACGAAATGAAAAACAGAAGAAAAGAAAAAGAAAGAAAAAAAAGGATATTGTTTGAAAATTTGAAAAGGTGAATACCCTGAAGTAGACTAAAATAAAATGATGGAAGTAAAGTAGAATTTGAAAAAATTTACACATAAGTAAAAATATAGTAATAAAAATTAAAGATAGAATTTTTAATAAAAATTGAAAATAAAAATTATTTTTTTGTCTTTCTGTATTCAAGAAAAAGAAAAGAATTGTAAAAGAGAAAAAGAAAAAAAAGAAATTTGAATAGATGAACCTACTAACAGATTGAAGTAGGACTGAAATTGCTTCATTTTCCCCTAGAAGTCAGTCCATGTAGCTCTTTATAGTCCATAAATTAAGCAGCGATGAGACTTGTGTTCTTGAAGAGTGAAGTTGGCCCAGTTGGGTGGGGCTCAGTGTAACAGCTCCACTCTCCACTAGATGGTGCTGCTAGCCTACTGGGGTGGATTGTTGTGGCGCTTTTATGTGCCTATGCGCATAAAACTGGAGCCACCCATCTACCCAGTCTGTTCTCCCGGATCAGCAATCGCACACCCATCCTCTGTCTTCAGCTCTCGTCCACTCCCCGCTTTTTCACTCTCCATGACCAGGCCCCAGGCAGTACCTCTCTCCTCAGTTTTGTCTCAGATGTGGCTATTTTCCCTGGCCCCTTACTTCTCAAGGACTGCAGGTTTGATCCATTCTGCCCCTCTGCGGGAATATAGGTTGCACCCAGGAAAGCCCTCTGGACCCTGTTGTTGCTGGTGCCCCGAGACTGTGGCCAGGTGCCAGCCCATGCCAGAAAATGTTTGCGAGACAGTGTAGCAGCAGCATTTCAGGGATTATGGAAAATCACAACACACATCTGGCACCAGGCTTCACCCTTAACAAACTTGCCCCAGCACCATCAAATGTGGCTGTTTTCTGGGGTCTGCTGGGACCAGGTGGCCTCAGCAGTCTACCAAATGTCCTTCCAGCAGTGGAACCACTTTTTCCCATGTGGCCCAAGAACCTCCCAGACCCCACTCCATTCCTGGGGTTTGCCCTTCCATCCAAAGCACTGCCAGGTATCAGGCTGCAGAGTTGCAGACTTTGTGCTCCCCTTGTTTACAGTCTTAATGGAATTTAAGCCTTCTCCTTTCTTATTTCTCCCTTTTTAGTTTAGTCCCTGTGGCTGTTTCCAATTTTCCACTTTCTCTCCAGCTGCTTTTGGGGAAGGTTGCTTTTCCCGTATTCTCCCCCCTTCCCAGTCTCTGACCTCTGCCCGCAAAAGCGGTTCACTACCTTTCATGGCTTCTCACTCCCCAAGTTCAGCTCTCTGCACCACATACCTGCTGAATTCTGTGGTTCAGGTTGCACAGATTGTTGTGTTAATCCTGCAATCAGTTTCCTAGGTGTTTAGGATGGTTCAGTGTTGGTCTGGCTGTATTTCATGGACGTGAGACACACAAAAAGCTTCCATGCCGTTCCACCATATTGGCTCCTCCCCCTCAAAGTACAATCTTGATAAGGGATACAAAGCAGTATATTCATTTCCAAGGTCTGCTGTTTAAAAAAAAAAAAGTGCCACCGATCCAGTGGTAAAACCACAGGCTCTTGTTCTCTCACAGTTCTAGAGACTGGAAGTCTGAAATCAAGGTCTTGGTAAGGTCATTCTCCCTCTGTAGCCTCTACAGGTGGATCCTTCCTTGCTTCTTCCAACTTCTGGTACCCCCACGTTTTCCTTGGTTTGTGGAAGCATAATTCCAATCTCTGCTTCTGCCTTCACATGGCTTGTCTGCCTATGACAAATTTTTCCTTTTATAATGTGACACCAGTCACATTGGATTAGGACTCACCCTAAGCCATTATGACCTCATTTTAACTTGATTACATCTCCAAAAACCATATTTCCTAAGAAGGTCACGTGGACAGGTACCAGTGATTAGGCTTCAGCATATCTTTTTCAGGACACAATTCAACCCATAACACTGGACAAAATGACGTATGGATGCCTGGATGCCCTTTCAAGGTCTATATCCCTTTAAATCTTTTATTCAAAATTGAACAAGGAATCTAATTTGCATTCTATATTACTAATTTTAATATATTATTTGTAGAACACTGACTAAATGTGATAACTCTGTAAGTGCAGACATGGAGATTCAATTTACTTATCTTTCTTTAATATCACTTAAGTATCTTCCAGATTCCACACTGAAAAAATAAATAGACATCTTGGAACTAAGATCAAGTACACGGTCGTTAAAGACTAAAGCCCACAGATGTCACAGGTTCCATGTGGTCAATGCCTTTAAGCAAACAGTCTGTTACAATCTGTACCAACTGATACTTCCAGATGGTGGATAAAAAAAGCTCCAGGGAAGCTACATTACTTCAATCTAGCCCTATGATAAATCAACTTGATTTTTTTTCTCCCTTAGGTAATGTAGGTGATTCTTAATTGTCTTCCTTCTTCTCCTTAAATTTGTCCTGAGGGAAAGTGAGTAGTACATAATTTGTTATTTAACGAGACTCTAATATTAATGTGGATGCTGATGGTGGATGAAATTGCAGTCCTTCTGTGTAATGACAAGCAGTTAAAGTAGCAGGATTGGATAAGAATGTCTTAATGAAAGCACAATACCCAAGACAAGCTCTATTAGAAGCTAGTGATACACTCTTGTAAAAGAAAATGATGAGTCGATCAAACACTGCAAGAACAATGCTTTTCTGCAAGAACTTTTGGAATATTTTGCTGATAGACCTGATTAACTTAAATGCAAAACAAAATAAGCAGGCGGCAGTGACATTTTCTGTACTATAGGGAGGAGTGGTATACCAGGCCCCTTGCACCTAAGTCTCTCTGAGCTTTTTAACTCTTGAACATAGGTTTAAAGATACCCCAAACTCAGATCAAGTATGCTTCTAGGCAGCAGGAATACAGGGATCCCTAAGCAAGCCAGTAGCTTACCTGCTCTAAATCAATGTGCCTTGCTAGTGTCACTATGCTGACTTGTACTGTGGTTCTCACCCTGCTTTTGGTATCATATTCTAATAGGTGGCATAGTTGCTATAACTAGATCTTGTTCTTCTGCCTGATTTTCTGCCTAGGTTTCTACACCATTCTTCCAATTCTGGTATTATGACTAGTCACTGAGTCCTGGAAGAACCTTGATTCCATCTTAAATTACAGTTCTATTGCTGGTTTAGGATACCTACTGAAGACCTACCTAAGGTCCACTGACTGCTATTTCTATCTGTATTGTCTGTCAGAACTTAGTGGCAGATCTCCTTGGATCTCAGTTTATGCTCTCATAGCTCATATTTTTGTCCTTCCCTTCTAGTAATCAGTCGGATATGGGTTCCAGTCAACCTTGCTCTTAGCCATTCTAAACACCAGTTATGAATTGGGAAAATATTTTGTTAAAAAGTGATAACTATAGGGGTGCCTAGGTGGGTCAGTCAGTTAAGTGTTCAATTCTTGATTTCAGCTCAGGTCAGGCTCCATGCTGACAGCACACAGCCTGCTTAGGATTCTCTCTCTCCTTCTCTCTCTCTCTTCCCCCCTTCAACCTCTCTGCCCCTCTCTCTCTCAAAGATAAATAAACTTTAAAAAATGATAACTCTGAAGAATCAGTCAAAATATAAGCACTTCCTAGAAATAAAAAGTATACTTACATAATAACTTGCTTCAGAGATTAATTAGGGTGCTTGACATTGTCTACTATTATTTATATTGCATATTTTGAAGTTTTGGGACTTCCCTTTTTACCTAGATAATCTAGGTACTTCTTATTTCCTTTTTTTCCTTCTTTTTTTTCTTCTAGCAATGCATGTAGGATCAAGTCTATGTTTGTTCATTTATTATGATTATTTATTTCAAACATTGTTTTACACTTAAAACTTCATGGGATATCTCTGATTTATACAGGGTTTCATACTGATGTTGAGAACTTTTTAAATTTGACTATAGCTTGCAGCTTCATTAGATGAAGGAACAGTTGCTTAATAGAAAGCTCCTGTTGTGTACTGAATTGTGCCCCTCCAAATTTCTCATGTTAAAGTCCTAACCCCTAGTTCCTCAGAATGTGACTATTTTTTGAAATAGGGCCTGTAAAGTGGTAATTAAGGTTACTGAGGTTATTAGGATGGGGCCCTAATCCAATAGGATTCTATAAGAAGAGGAAAAGAAAACAGGGATGTGCACTCACAGAGAAAAGGCCGTGTAAAGACACAGCAAGAAGACAGCCATCTGCAAGCTAAGGAGAGAGGCCTCAGGGGAACGAACCCTGCTGACACCTTTATCTTGGACTTCTGGCCTCCAGAACCATGAGAAAGTAAATATCTGTAAATAGTCTGCAGTATTTTGTTACACTAGACCTAGCAAACTAACACACGTTTTGAGGTCACAGTTCTCAAATCAAGAACAAATAGAAAAGAGGATGATCTTTGATACTTTGTTAATATCTTGTTCTTGAAAATTGATGCCTTCTTAGCAAACTGTGAGCCTGTACAATTTTTATTAAAAATAATATATTCTAACAATGCTTTCAAACACTAGTTACAGCTAAAAGTTTTAGAAAGTTGATTAATACTCACGAAACCTGATTATAACCTGTCTAGTCAGTTTGTTTGTTTGTTATTTGTTTATTTATTTTGCCAGTCATGAGACCTTGTGAAAGCTATTTAAGTTCTTTGAACTTTGGTTTATTTATTTAGAAAAAGGGGATAACAAGCCTTATCGTGATTACCACACAGTGTTATGAGGATCAAATGTGACATGGTTTAAAAGTATTTTGAGGTTGCAGGGGTGCCTGAGTGGCTCAGTTGGTTGGGCGTCCAACTTTGGCTCAGGTCATGATCTCATGTGAGTTCAAGCCTCGCATCGGGCTCTGTGCTGACAGCCTGGAGCCTGCTTCAGATTCTGTGTCTCCCTCTCTCTGCTCCTCCCACACTCACACTGTCTCTCTCTTTCAAAAATGAAGAAACGTTTAAAAAATTTAAAAGTATTTTGAGGTTGCAAAGCTCTATACAAATATAAGGTCTTTGTTTTAGTAAATGGAAAGGATTGCTGAACATTTACAAAGGGGTTTTTTTGTTCCCCCATATTCATCAAAGTTAAAGAAGTGTAAGGTAATGCATTGTTTGATACTCAACAAAAACTGCAGGGGAGAACAGACCTAAGAATCCCAATGTCTTGTGATATACTTTAGTAGTTAAAAGTATCAGCACTGATTCAAGCATCCTCCTGAGTATGAGTGATAAGGACTAGTAGAAGTATACAGCATGGGTAAATGAGGAGGTGTTCTCCAGGTACTGGTGAATACAGAAGGGGTTCTTAAAAGACTAAGTCTAAGCTCTGCCACTTTCAGACTAATGCAATTCTTTAAACCTTACTTTCCTCATTTGTAAAGTGGAGAAAATAATAGCCTCATAATTTATTTACCATAATAATTGAGATAATAATGAATGTAAATGAGGTAATACAACATTACCACAATATATGGTAAGCACTAAATAAGTCTTGGTTATGATTATTAACAATATTATTCTTATTTCTAAGAACCTAGATATTATTCAGGGGACTGTGAGTGCTCTCACACTTTTCCAAACCACAGCTGCATTATATTTTAACACCCTTAACTCTCACAGATAAGCTTTGCAGAATAGCTAAAGAAATGCAAAACTTAGAAAGTGACCATGGAAAGGGAAGGGGAAAAATAGTTTTGAACAGACAGGGAGGCAAACCACAAGAGACTCTTAAATACAGAGAATAAACTGAGGGTTGATATGGGGACAGAGGAGAGGAGAAAATGGGGGATGGGCATTGAGGAGGGCACTTGTTGGGATGAGTACTGGGTGTTGTATGTAAGCGATGAATCATGGGAATCTACGCTCAAAACCAAGAGCACACTGTATAAACTCTATGTTAGCTAATTTGACAATAAATTATATTTAAAAAAATTAAGTGATCATGGAAAGGAAATTAGTTCAAAACAAACAAGTTCATGTGGTTTTCATTTTCCTGCAAAAGAAACCAAAGTCCAAGTTTATAGTATCAGCCCAAATTGAGTAACACAATCCAAATTTGTATTCTACAATAGAGGATTACATGTGGGCAAGCATAAACTATGGTGAATTTGATCAGGTCACAGGTCAGTATTTGAATGCTGAAGTTCAAACTGGGTTTAAATAAAGAAACAGAAGAATTGAGGCCAGAAGAGGAGGAAAAGGAGAGCAGATGTGGTGGTTCATACAGAAGCAGAGCTGGGGTAGGACACAAAAGGTGCCTGTTTTATGGCTTGTTCTGCACTGATTCAAGCATCCTCATGAGTATGAGTGATAAGGACTAGGAGAAATATGCAGTATGGGTAAATGAGGCAGTGTTCTCCAGGCACTGGTGAATACAGAGGGGTTCTTAATCAACAGGGAGTCCTAAGAATTCTAAAAGCCCTTAGCTATTTTTGCATAAGTATGTGAGTCTGAAAAATTAACTTCTAGATATCTAGACAATATGCTGATCAGGCACAGCAGTAGGAACTGACCTGAGGTTCTAGACTATCTGCATTTTGATCTTAGTATATGATACGTATGTTAATTGTGCCCACCATGCATTTTACAGATATTCTTTTTATATTGCGATTAGCTAGGGAAGAAGACACACTGGGAAGGAAAAGAGAGGCCTTGATAAAAAAATTACTAACATAGATAGTTTATCATATGTTGTTCTAAATGCTTTATACATGATTATCTCATTTAATCTTCCCAATATTCCTGTGGGGTAACCATTATTATTGTCCTATTTTCCAGATGGTAACCCAAGGTATGGTGGGACTAAGTGACTAGTAAGTAGTGAATCCATGATTCAAAACTAAGCAGTTGATCCCCAATTTCTTTAGCATCCATGTTGAGCATCTTAACATGACTCAATAAATATTTGTCCAATCAATGAGTAAATAAATGTTGAATGTTATAAAAGGTTAATTATATGTGTACACCCTAATCCTCTTAATTTGCAAGTACACTGGCTATAAAGGAATGTTCTCTACAGTTTTTGTACCTACTACTTCCTCCCCCACTTCCAGTGCTTACAGATCATTGGTACTGATGATGGAAACAAGAATTAGATGTAATGTCTAATGGACAATTCACACTTACCATGTACACAAAAGCACTCTATTTTATTCCCCAAACCTGCTCCACCTTCAGTCTTTCTGATCTCAATCCTGTTGACTTTATCTTCAAACTATTCCCAAATCTGACTACTTCTCACTACTCCCATTGCCACCACCAATTATCTCCGGGGTTATTGCAATGACTGGTTTCCCTGATTCTCCCCTGGTCTCTTTTCAGCAGCAGAGTTATCCCATTAATAATCTAAGTCAGATCATGTCATTTCCCTCTTCACTTTAATGGCTCCCCTTCTCAGTCTGAGTCAAAGAACTTACAAATGGCTGATAAATCTCTACAAGATTATCTCTCTGACTCCAACCTGTAAATCTTTGTCCCTCCCATGTTCACTCCAGCCACACTGGCTTCTGCACTGGTCCTCTAATTCATGAGAATACTCTCCACATAAGGACTGTTTCTCTGCCTGAAATTTTCTTTCTCCCATACCTGTATGGCTCACTTCTCACATACATTGAGTCTTTTATTGTATGTCACCTCAGTGAGAAATATGCTGACAATCCTATTTAAAATCACACCCTCACTCTCCTGTACTTCAGATACTTTTACCCTGCTTTAGTCATTTTTTATAAAGTCCTTAGCTTTATAACATACAATAAAGTTTACTGATGTATTCTGTTTACTGTGCATCTCCCTCCACTAGAATGTTACAAGGGTAAGTCTTTTTGTCTGGTCTGTACACTGATGTACCTCTAGAAGAGAGCAGGCACAGAGTTACCAAAAATTAATATGTTTGTTGAATAGATAGGAGATTCTCATGTGGAATATTGATGAAAAGGCCTCAAGTTAGGGAAAATCTATGTGGTTGCACTTAAAGCAACATCTCAAGATAATTTAAGTCAATGATAAGTTGTTCAAGTTGGTAAAACCCACCTCCAACCCCCACCTAGTTTGTTCTAAGCTAGTATAGGTGTATTTAAACTGTACTGGTATATACTGTTCACATCAAGAAAGCTTATGATATCCACAAAACAAACCCATCATCCAGAACAAAATGTAAACCAGCACTCAAAAATGTCAAAATAAAATAATACTTCTAAAAGTCTGCCTTGCAAATGAACAAATTAAAATAGACGGTTCCAAATGTTAAAAATAAAACTGATAGGGGTGCCTGGGTGGCTCGCTCGGTTAAGCGTCCGACTTCGGCTCAGGTCGTGATCTCACGGTCCGTGAGTTCGAGCCCCGTGTCAGGCTCTGTGCTGACCGCTCAGAGCCTGGAGCCTGTTTCAGATTCTGTGTCTCCCTCTCTCTGACCCTCCCCCATTCATGCTCTCTCTCTCTCTCTGTCTCAAAAATAAATAAACATTAAAAAAATAAATAAAACTGATAAATTTATGAAAACTAATACATTTGCTAAACTCATAAAAACATTTTTTTAAACATGAGATATTGTTTAGCCCATCCCACCACCCACCTCCACTTCAGCAACCCTCAATTTGTTCTCTGTATTTAAGAGTCTCTTATTGTTTTTTATCTCTGTTTTTTATCTTATTTTATTTTTTCTTCCCTTTCCCTATGTTCATCTATTCTGTTTCTCAAATTCCACATATGAGTAAAATCATATATCTGTCTTTGACTGACTTATTTCACTTAGCATAATACACTCCAATTCCATCCACATTATTGCAAATGGCAAGATTTCATTCTTTTTGAAGTTTATCCATTCATCAGTAGACATTTAGACTCTGTCATAAGTTGGCCTTTGTTGATAATGCTGTTATAAATGTTGGGGTGCTCGTGCCCTTAGAATCATTATTTTGTATCCTGTGGGTAAACACCAGGTAGTGCAATTTCTGTGTTGTAGGGTAGTTCTATTTTTCAACTTTTTGAGAAACCTCCACATTGTTTTCCATTGTAGCTGCACCAGTTTGCATTCCCACAGTATAAGAGTGTTCCTCTTTCTCCACATCCTCGCCAGCATCTGTTGTTTCATGAGTTATCAATATTAGCCATTCTGACAGGTGTGAGGTGGTATCTCATTGTGGTTTTGATTTGTATTTCCCTGATGATGAGTGATGTTGAACATCTTTTCATGTGTGTGTTAGCCATCTGGATGTCTTCTTAGGAAAAATGTCTATTCATGTCTTCTGTCCATTTCTTCTAATGCACATTAAGAAAAGCAGTTGTTGGGATGAGCACTGGGTGTTACTTCTAAGTGATGAATCACTAAATTCTACTCATGAGACCAATACTACACTATATGTTAACTAACTTGAATTTGTAAATAAATAAATAAATAACAAATCTTATGAGATTTTGCTTATTTCTTCACTGTTAGTACAAAATACTGAATCATGTCCTTCAGTAGGTGAATGGATAAATAAACTGTGGTTCATTCAGACAATAGAATATTTTTCAGCATTAAAAAGATATGAGCTATCAAGCCATGAAAATACATGGAGGTACCTCAGTGCAAATTACTAAATGAAAGAAGAAATCTGAAAAGTATATATACTCTATGATTCCAACTATATGACTTTTTGGAAAAGGCAATATTATGAAGACAGTAAAAAAAAAATCATTGGTTGCCAAGGATTGTGTGAGGGGATAAATAGGAGGAGCACAGAGGAATTTTAGGAAAGTGAAAATACTCTGTTACTATAATGATGAACACATGTCATTATGCTCTGTCCAAACCCCTAAAAGGTACAACACCAAGAGTTAACCCCAATGTAAACTATGCACATTGAGTGATTATTCTGTGTCAATATAGTCTCATCAGTTGTAACAAATGTACCACTCTGGTGGGGAATGTTGTTAGTAGGAGAAGCTATGCATGTGTGGCAGCAAGGAAGTACACAAGAAATGTCTGTATCTTTCCTTCATTTTTGCTGTGAACCTAAAACTGCACTAAAAAAATAAAGTCTGGCTTAAAAAACAACTAACATCCTAGCAGCATAGTATGTTGCGTACATTTCTATTTGCACTTATTATTACAGAAGTAGTATATGTACATTAAAGAAAATTAAAAAATAGAAATAAGCAAAATGAATAAAAACTAAGTCTTCACACTGCCACCACCAGAGATCCCTTATGTTAATTCTAGTGCGTATGTTTCTTAACTTCCTTTAAGGATGTGTATATACAATATATGGTCTTATATATATTTTTTCACCAAGATAATATTATACTGCTTAGCATCTGCTTTCCTTAAGTTAATGATCTTTATCTTTCAATTTCAGTAAGATATCATCTCATCTAATATCCAAACTACATTGAAATTCTCCTCAATTGAATGAAAAATGGCATTTGCAGCTAGTCAAAAACAGTATCCAATCCATGACAATACACTGATAAATCACCTTTAAAATGCCAGTAACCCAAGATTCTTTAATCATATTATTTTACTTTAAAATAATATTTCCAACTGGTGAATGAGATTAAGGGTACACTTATTGTGATAAGCACTGAATGATGTATAGAGTTGTTAAATCATTATATTGTACACCTTAAAATAATATAACACTGTATGACAATTATAATAGAATTAAAATAAAAACATTTCCGGGGCGCCTGGGTGGCGCAGTCGGTTAAGCGTCCGACTTCAGCCAGGTCACGATCTCGCGGTCCGTGAGTTCGAGCCCCGCGTCAGGCTCTGGGCTGATGGCTCGGAGCCTGGAGCCTGTTTCCGATTCTGTGTCTCCCTCTCTCTCTGCCCCTCCCCCGTTCATGCTCTGTCTCTCTCTCTGTCCCAAAAATAAATAAAAAAAAAAAAAAAAAAAAAGTTGAAAAACATTTCCAACTGTAGAAGCACTATCTTATCTAAAAATATTTATTTCTATTGCTTTTATCTGAATATGATTTAATCTCTGTTCAGTATACATTCATCAGTGATTTGTTGAATAAATTTGTAGAATACATATTAAAATGTACAAAATCTTCAAATATGAAAATTAGAGAAACCTCATTCAATTATAAGAAAAAGCTTTAGATCATTGTAACTGTTCAAAGAAAAATACACAGTATCATAGGAAAACCCATTTTTGCTGAGTTTTTATTAGCACAGTCATTACTCATCTGAAACTGATTTCTTAATTCATTTTTCTTTTTATTATATACTAAAATGTCCATGTTCTGTGGCATTTCATTAAGCTTTTTCAGTAAAAAAGGGAATCTTATATCTGTTACTTTTATTTATAACAAAGGGTTATGTGATAAAATGATAAAGACCCTGGAATTAATGGAAACTATTGCTTATATTCAACTTTTTTTCTTCAGTATCCCTTAACTTTCAAAATATATTGTCCTTATAAACAATTAATGGAAGACTTACCATGGTCATTTTCTAAATTAATCTTCTGTCTAAATATAAAGTACAAGCACATAACATTTGTAAATTTAATAAATCCACACATCTGTCTTTGTGTGTTTCAGGTTTGGGTATTATGTAAAGAAAACTGAAGACTCTCAAGTTAAATTTTTCGTAATGTTTTTAAAAATTCTGGAACTATTATCTCAATATCTTTGTTAAACGAGACAGTTATCCCCAAAGATAAAACTAACATGTGGTCAGTTTATTTATTTGTTTGTTTGTCTGGTTTTAACATGTGGTCAATTTATTTATTCGTTTGTTTATTTGTCTGTTTTTGTGGTCACTTTAAGGTGCTACTTACTAGAAAAGAGTATGGCAGTTTTTTATAAAAGTAAAAATGTAACTATTATACAACCCAGCAATCACATCTCTTGGCATTATCCCACAGAATGGAAAACTTATTTTCATACACAAAGCCTATACACAACGCAGCAATCACACCTCTTGGCAATTTAGACCACAGAACTGAAAATTAATTTTCATACACAAGCCTATACATAAATATTTGTAGCTTGATTTATAAGAGCCAAAAAGTGGAAATCACCAAAATGTTCTTCAGTGGGTGACTGGATAATGAAACTTTGGTTCATCGATTCAGTAGAATACTATCCGCAATAAAAAGGAACAAACTCTTGATATACAAAACAACCTGGGTGAATCTCCAGAGAATTACATGGAGTGGAAAGAGTCAAGAATAAAAGGTTATGTGCTGTATGATTCCTTTTATACAATTTTCTTTAGATGACAAAATTATAGAGATGGAAATCTGATTAGTGGTTGACAGGGCTTAGGGATAGGGTGAGATGTGGGGAAAGAAAGAATGATTATAAACAGGAGGGATCCGTGTGGCAATGGAACTATTTTGTATCTCATCTGTAGTAGTGGATGCAGGAACCTATCCATGGGATACAATTGTGTAGAAATAAATACATGCACACAAATGAATATAAATGAAACTGGGGACATTTGAATAAGATCAGTGGACTGCATCATGAAAAATCCTGACTGTCATATTGTACTATAGTTTTGCAAGATGTTAGTTATTATTTGGGGAAACTGAGTATAGGGTACATGAGATCTCTCTGTGTTATTTCTTACAACTGCATGTGAATCTACAGTTATTCCAGAATGTTCACAATTGAGCGGCATCTGGGTGGCTCAATTAGTAAAGCATCCGACTCAATCTCAGCTTAGGTCTTGATCTCAGGGCCATGAGTTCAAGCCCTGCATTGGGCTCCAGGGTGGGTGTGGAGCCTACTTAAAAAGAAGAAAAGAAAATTTTAAAAATATTCACAATTGAATATTCACAACAAACTTTTTCCACAACTGAGAAAAATAAGAGTTATTTATTGTCTCATCCAAAGATGTTTGTTTCCAGACTAGTTGTGTTGTCTGATCCATAAAAGTGTTTACGATGGATTAAAGGAAAAAAAAACAAAACATGTTTATTGGAAATACTATGTGGACATGACTGCCACTGTTTTTCTCCAGAAATGCAATTGTGTTGAAAACAAAAATGTGTAGGAGTGTGAGACATCTCTTAGTGTGAAGAAAATACCAAGCATGATAAAAGCAAGTCATAATACAAAGATGTGGTACAAGTTTTGTCTCAGAAACTATTCTGCGTCAGTGAAAAAGAAAGTGGGCAACTACAGTCAGCAGGGAACTCCAAATACAGTGGTTAGTATCTGTCAGTAGATAGGAAAGTTCAACTACAATAGATAACAAATCTGCTATATTAGTGGAAAGGAAAGCGGACAACTGTGTAACAGGTAATCTAATTCATGGACAAGCAGCCAGAAACTTCACAGTGGAAAGGAATGAAGGGAGCTAAGAGAAGCCAGGGATAGTGAGATTCTACATAGTCAGAAATTATTGAACTGATCTTGAAATGAATAGAAATACATGCAGGAAGTAGCTAACCAATCATGATCGGCAAGGTCTGCAGTATAGAGGTAAAGGTCTTGAAGACTGGACTACTACTAGCATTTTGACAGAACTGCCAGTGAGTTCTTAAACTCCTGGCCCTCTTCTCTGGGTGAAAGCAGCCACAGAAGAATTGGAAGCCAAAGACTTTCTGCAGATGGTCAAGACATCAAAATGTAACTTAAATTTATTACAATGATCTTAGTATTTGGAGGGAATTAGGAATTGTGTTACACTGTTCTTTTATTATTATTTTTAAATTTTTAAAATTTATATCCAAGTTAGTTAGCATATAGTACAACAATGATTTCAAGAGTAGATTCCTTAACGTCCCTTACCCATTTGGCCCACCCCCCCCACAACCCCTCCACTAACCATCTGTTCTCCACATTTAAGAGTCTCTTATGTTGTGACCTCCTCCCTGTTTTTATATTATTTTTGCTTCCTTTCCATTGTGTTAATCTGTTCTGTGTCTTAAACTCTTCACAGGAGTGAAGTCATATTATATTTGTCTTTCTCTGACTAATTTTGCTTAGCATAATACCCTCTAGTTCCATCCACGTAGTTGCAAACGGCAAGATTTCATTCTTTTCGATTGCCAAGTAATACTCCACATCTTCTTTATCTATTCATCCATCAATGGACATTTGGGCTCTTTTGGCTATTGTTGATAGTGCTGCTATAAACATTGGGGTGCATGTGTCCCTTCGGAACAGCATAACTGTATCCCTTGGATAAATACCTAGTAGTGCAACTGCTGGGTCGTAGGGTAGTTCTATTTATAGTTTTTTGAGGAACCTCCATACTGTTTTCCAAATGGCTGCACCAGCTTGCATTCCCACCAACAATGCAAAAGAGATTCTCTTTCTCCAAATCCTTGCCAACGTCTGTTGTTGCCTGAGTTGTTACTGTGAGCCATTCTGACATGTGTGAGGTGGTATCTCATTGTGGTTTTGATTTATATTTCCCTGATGATGGGTGATGTTGGACATCTTTTCATGTGTTGGTTGGCCATCTGGATGTCTTCTTTGGAGAAGTGTCTATTCATGTCTTTTGCCCAATTCTTCACTGGATTATTTGTTTTTTGGGTGTTGAGTTTGATAAGTTCTTTATAGATTTTGGATACTAACCCTTTACCTGATATGTAATTTGCAAATATCTTCTTCCACTTTGTCAGTTGCCTTTTAGGTTTGCTGATTGTTTCCTTTGCTGTGCAGAAGCTTTTTATTTTGATGATGTCCTAATAGTTCATTTTTGCTTTTGTTTCCCTTGCCTCTGAAGACATGTGTTACACTCTTCTAAGTAGTATGCTCCCATAAGATGGTATTTGGAAGGCACCAACAGAGAGAAATCAGGGTGTGCTCAGTCATGCCATGAATTTTCTAATGGTAGCAGGAGGATAGAACTTGAAATATTAATAATGAAAACTCACAGTTAGTAAACATTTTCAATCAGGAGAATTTTTTTCTAGAAATGGCATTGCTTAAGCATATATTGACTGTTAACATTTCTTAGGTGTCTTGTTAAAAACCAGGGTGAAAATCTGGCCCCAAAATGTATCTGAAAGTGAATTCTGATATAACATACTTCCTAGTTGAGTATTTCATTATATAGCAAGTCAATGCTTTCCCAGCTATTTGAAGAGCGATCTCTGATTGTGTATACATAGGTATGCTAGAAAAATATCTCATAAATAGTGGATTATTGAAATAGCAATGACTTAATGTATAGTTAAAATTTATATTTTAAAATATTTAAAGAGATACTTTATCTTAACCTTATTCTCAGAGATTTCAACTACAGTTAATTCTTTGTGAAGAGCATTTAAGCTTTATCTTCTAACTCCAACAGGAGGTAGTACTATTCAAAGTCAATTTATCAAAGACTTAGAGGCAGAGCTTGACGAAAATTGAGCTATCATAGTCATCTTCTCAGGTAACAAGGCTCAAATTTTTCTTTGATTTGTAAAATAAATTAGCAGATGTAGCACTAACACATATCTAGCTTCCAGCTCAACTCTCTTTTCATTATCTGTATATATTGAACTTTAAAGACAACTACATGGTGTAAGAAAGTGGCCCAGTTTCATTCTTTTGCATGTTGCTATCCAGTTTTCCCAACACCATTAGTTGAAGAGACTCCTTTTCCCACTGGATATTCTTTCCTGCTTTGTCAAAGATTAATTGACCATATAGTTCTTGATTCATTTCTGGGTTTTCTATTCTGTTCTATTGATCTATGTGTCTATTTGATGCCGGTATAATAAAGTTTTCATCTACAGCTTTGTAATATAAAGTTTCAACTACAGCTTTCTAATATACCATGAGGTCTAGAATCATAATGATTCCAGCTTTGCTTTGCTTTGCTTTTCTGAGGTTGATTTGGCTGTTCAGTGTCTTTTATAGTTCCATGAAAATTTTAGGTAGTTTGTTCTAGTTCTGAGAAAAATGGTTTCAGTATTTTGATAGAGATTGCAATTAATGTCTAGATTGTTTTGTGTGTTATAGACATTTTGACAATATTTGTTCTTCCAATCCCTAAGCTTAAAATAAATTAAAAATGGATTAAAGACCTAAATGTGAGAATTGAAACTATAAAACTCCCAGAATAGAACACAGTAAACTCTTTGACATCAGACATAGCAACTTATTTCTAGATATGTCTCCTGAAGCAAAGAAAACAAAAATAAACTATTGGAACTTCATCAAAAAGCTCTGCACAGGAAAGGAAACAATCAATAAAACTAAAATGCAACCTATGAAATGGGAGAAGATAATTGCAAATAACATATCTGATAAAGAATTAACATCTAAAATCTATAAAGAACTTATGGGGCACCTGGGTGGCTCAGTCAGTCAAGCGTCTAACTCTTGGTTTCAGTTTGGGTCATGATCTCACAGTTTGTGAGTTTTAGCCCTGTGTCAGGCTCTGCACTGACACTGTGGGGCCTGCTTGGAATTCTCTCTCCTCTTCTCTCTGCCCCTCCCCTTCTCTCTCTCTCTCTCTCTCTCTCTCTCAAAATGAATAAATAAATATTTCAAAAAACAAAATAAAGAACTTAGAAAACTCAATACCAAAAAAAGGAATACTCTAATAAATGGGCAGAAGACATGAATAGACATATCTCCAAAGAAGACATACAGATGGCCAACAGACACATGAAAAGGCGCTGAACATCACTGATCATCAGAGAAATGAAAATCAAAACTACAATGAGATACCACCTCATACCTGTTAGAATGGCTAAAATCAACAACACAAGGAACAACAGGTGTTCGCATGGATGTGGAGAAACAGGAACCCTCTTGTACTGTAGGTGGGAATGCAAACTGATACAGCCACATTGGAAAAAGTAATGGAGCTTCCTCAAAAAGTGAAAAATAGAACTACCCTATGATCCAGCAATTACACTTCTAGGTATTAACCCAAAGAATACAAAAATACTAATTGAAAGAGATACATGCACCTCATTGTTAATAACAGCATTTTCTATAATAACAAAATTTTGTAAACAGTCCACGTATCCAGCAACTGATAAATGAATAAGGAAGATGTGGTGTGTGTGTGAGTGTGTGTGCATATAATATAAATATATATATATATATATATATATATATATATATATATATATAATATACACACATATATACATGTATATATATACATGTATTCTCTCTATATAATAGAATATTACACAGCCATAAAAAATAACAAAATCTTGCCATTTGCAATATGGATATAGCTCAGTCAGAGAAAGACATATTATCAGATGATTTCACTCATATATGTAATTTAATAAACAGAACAAATGAACAAAGGGAAAAAAGAAAGAGAGAGAGGTAAACCAAGTAACAGGCTATTAACTATAGATAACAAATTCATGGTTACCAGAGGCTAGGTAGGTGGGGGATGGGTTAAATAGGTGGTGAGGATTGAGGTGTGCACTTGTGATGAGCACCAGGTGTTGTATGGAATTGTTGAATCAGTACACCTGAAAATAATATTACACTGTTAACTAACTGGAATTTAAATTAAAACTTTAAAAATAAAGACATAAATAAATAATGACAACTACAACACTGCAAACACACTTTAGTAGGATATTAAGAATTTTCTGGATAGTGCTGTTGCAAAAGTTGGCTTAGATATCCAATTGACAAGGCGGTAAACAATAATATGTTTAACTGTATTGGGGCACCTGGGTGTCTCAGTTGATTAAGCATATAACTCTTGATTTTGGCTCAGGTCATGATCTCATTGTTCATTAGTTTGAACCCTGTATCAGATTCCATGCTGACAGTGCAGAGCTTTCTTGGGATTCCTTCTTTCCCCCTCTCTCTCTGATCCCCCTGCTCGCTCTCTCTCTCTCTCTCTCTCTCTCTCTCTGTCTCAAAATAAATAAACTTAAAAAAATAAGTTAAATTACCAAATTGGAAACTTAAACTTTAGCAAGATTTTAGACATTTTCTGGATAGTAGTAGTGCAGAATTTTGTTGGCTTTGCTCTCCTGTAGGCACTAGTGTGAACTGGAAGTATTTGGCTGTTTGTGCATACTGCTTTCTTTAAGAGTTGCCTACTGCTTACTTTATTGAAAGGATTTTTTTATGAAAATAATAAAATGTCTAAGATTTGCTTCAAAATAATCCAGTGAGAAAGAGGATTGGATATGTGTATAGATAAAATAAGATTGGCCCTGTATTGATAATTGGTGAGGCTACAAGATTACTAGATGAAGATACTACTATATCTACTTCTGTATGTACCTCAAATTTTACATTAACAAAGTTTACATATAAAATTATTATTTATATTATAAAAGACAAGCATGCTACCACACAGCAATTGCACTACTAGGTATTTATCTAAAGGATATAAAAATGCTGATTCGAAGGGGCACATGCACAGCAATGTTTATAGCAGCACTATCAATAATATCCAAATTATGGGAAAAGCCCAAAAGTCCATTGACTAATGGATGGGTAAAGAAGAGGTGGTATATGTACACAATGGAATACTACTCATCAATGGAAAAGAATGAAATCTTGTCGTTTGCAACAACATGGATGGAACTAGAATGTATTATGCTAAACGAAATAAGTCAGTCAGAGAAAGACAGATATCATATTATTTCACTCATATGTGGAATTTAAGAAACACAACAGAAGAACATAAGGGAAGGGAAGGAAAAAGACAAAAACAGAGAGGGAGCAAACCATAGAGACTCTTAAATACAGAGGATAAACTGAGGGTTGCTGGAGGTGAGGTGTGTGGGAGGGGTGTGCTTATTGGGTGATGGGCATTAAGGGGGTCATTTGTTGGGATGAGCACTAGGTGCAATATGTAAGTGATGAATCACTGGGTTCTACTCCTGAAATCAATACTACACTGTTAACTAACTTTAATTTAAATAAATTAATTTAAAAAGGACAAGTCTGATCGGTAATAGGAGAAAGCTAGTAACAAAGTAATGAAGCTGAGGGCAGTGGTGAATCTAGTAGATTCTACTTTCTTATATTTTAGTATATGTGGACATAATTGAACTGGTTTTTGGTGACCTAATTTTACATGATATTGAAGAAATGGTGATAAATATAAAAGACAACTTTCTGATCTCTTGAAGTGAGATAGAATTCCAGATTTTATGTAAAAATGCTGATTTTCATCAGAAGCTGACCAATTTATAAGCAAAATTTACTGATATTTTAATTCACAACTTTGATTACTGGGGAAGAAAACACATTTATAAAAGAAATAATGGAAGAGATGACACTTGTAGTGGACAAAATAAAGGACTGTACTTTATGATTTTTTTTTGCTGCAGAATAGTGAATAATATCTGAGATATCATTTATTTTCTAAGCAATTAGAATAATCTAGCCCTGCCACCTATGTACCTGATGTAAAATTATGTGTATTTATACTGGGTGTTAATATCTCATTGCTGTAGAAAGGAATGATGACCAATGTGAAACAATATATAGTGCTTTAAAAAAACTTTTTACTTTAAAATATAACCAGATTTAGAAACCTGTATAAAACAAATGTATAGCTTAAGGACTTATTATGAGGCAAATACCCTTGTAACCAACCATCTAGGTTAAAATTATGTTCAAAAATTAAAATTTTCCCAGCTACCTCAGAGAGCCATCCTAATCACAACCCTCTCCAACTTCTCAAAAGTAATGTCTATTCTGACCTTTTTGGTAGTCAATTTTTTATTTATAAGATTATCATCTAAATATTCATTCATAAACATTGGCTTAGTTATGCCCTCCCCCTGATGATTTCTATGACTCTTTTTAAAAAATTTTAATTCCACTATACCTAAAATGCAATGTTATATAAGTTTCAGGCATACAATATAGTGTTTGAAAAATCCCATATATTTCTCAATACTCATGAAGATAAGTGTACTTTTAATTCCCTTCACCTACTTCCTTCACCCCCCACCCACCTTCCCTCTGGTAACCATCAGTTTGGTCTTTATACTTAACAGTCTGTTTTCCAGTTTTGTCTTTTGTTTTTTATCTCCTTTGTTTTGTTTCTTAAATTCCACATATGAGTGAAATCGTATGGTATTTGTCTTTCTCTGACTTGCTTATTTCAGTTACCATTATACCCTTTAGCTCCATCCATGTTGTTGCAAATGGCAAGATTTCATATTTTTAATGGCTAAATAATATTCCATTGTATATAGTTAATATCATATCATATCATATCATAATCACCTCTCCTTTATCCATTCATCTATTGATGGACATTTGGCCTGCTTCTATGGTTTGGATGTGTAAATAGTGCTGCAGTAAACATAGTGGTGCATATATCTCTTCAAGTTAGTGTTTTGTATTCTTTGGGTAAACACTCAGTAGTGTGAATCCTGGATCATAGGATAGTTCTATTTTTTTTTTTTAATTTTTTTTTAACCTTTATTTATTTTTGAGACAGAGAGAGACAGAGCATGAACGGGGGAGGGTCAGAGAGAGAGGGAGACACAGAATCTGAAACAGGCTCCAGGCTTTGAGCTGTCAGCACAGAGCCCGACGCGGGACTCGAACTCACGGACTGCGAGATCACGACCTGAGCCGAAGTCGGCCGCTTAACCGACCGAGCCACCCAGGCGCCCCAGGATAGTTCTATTTTTAATTGTCTACAAAGTGGCTGCACAAGTTTGCATTCCCAACAGTGCACAAAGGTTCCTTTTTCTCCATGTCCTTGCCAATACTTGTTTCTTGAGCCTTTCATTTTAGCCATTCTGGCAGATGTGACATAATATCTCATTGTAGTTTTGATTTACATTTCACTGATGATATGTGTTGTTGAGCATCTTTTCATGTGTCTGTTGTCAATCTGTATGTCTGCCTTGGAGAAATGTCTACTCATGTCTTCTGCCCATTTTTAGTTAGATTATTTGCTTTTTGAGTGTTGATCTTTATAAGTTCCCTATATATTTTTAATACTAACCCTTTGTTGGACATGTCATTTGCAAATATCTTCTCCTATTCAGTGGATTGTCTTATAGTTTTGTTGCTTGCTTTCCTTTGCTGTGCAGAATCTTTGTGCAGAAACTTTTATTTTGATGTATTTTCAATAGTTTATATTTGCCTATGTTTCCACTGCTTCAGGAGACATATCTGATGTCAGATAAATTACTTCCTGTGCTCTCTGCTAGGATTTTTATGGTTTTAGGTACCACATTTGGTCTTTAATCCATTTTGAATTTATTTTTGTGTATGGTGTAATAAAGTGGTCCAATTTTTGCTTTTGTATGTAGCTTTTGCATGTAGCTGTACAGTTTTCCCAAACAGCATTTGCTGAAGAGACTGTATTTTTCCTATTGGATATTTTGCCTCCATTGTCAAAGATTAATTGATCATACAATCATGGGTTTGTTTCTGGCCTTTTATTCTTTTCCATTGATGTATGTGTCTACTTTTCTGCCAGGACCATAGTGTTTTGATTACTACAGTACAGTACTGTAATTTGAAGTCCAATAGTGTGATGCTTACAGGTCTACTTTTCATTTTCAAGATTGCTTTGGGTACTTGAGGTCTTTTGTGGTTCCATATAAACTTTAAAATTGTTGTAGTTCTGTGAAAAATACTATTAGTATTTTTGATAAGTATTGCATTATGTAGATTGCTTCACATAATATTGACATTTTGACAATATTTGCTCTTATAATCCATAAGCATGGAATATCTTTCCATTTCTTTGTGTCATCTTCAATTTCTTTCATCAGTATTTTATAGTTTTCAGAGTAGGTCTTTCACTTCTTTGGTTAAGGTTTTTCTTAGGCGTTTTATTATTTTCGGTGCAATTGTAAATGGTATCTTTTTTTAATGTTTATTTATTTTTGAAAGAGAGAGACAAAGCACAAGTGGGGGAGGAGCAGAGAGAGAGGGATACACAGAATCCAAAGCAGGCTCCAGCCTTTGAGCTGTCAGCACAGAGCCCGACACAGGACTTGGACTCACAAACCGCGAGATCATGACCTGAGCCAAAGTTGGACGCTTAACCGACTGAGCCACCCAGGCGCCCCAAAACGGGATCATTTTAATTTCTCTTTCTGTGGCTGCATTTTAGTGTATAGAAATGCAACAGATTTCTGTATATTGATTTTGTATCCCACGACCGTCTGAATTCATTAATCAGTTCTAGTAGTTTTTTGGTGGAGACTTTTGGGTTTTCTATATAGAGTATCACGTCATCTGTAAATAGTGAAAGGTTTACTTCTTCCTTACTCACTTGGATGCCTCTTATTTCTTTTTGTTGTCTGATTGCTGTGTCTCAGACTTTCAATACTATGTTGAATAGAAGTGGTAAGACTGGGCATCCTTATCTTGCTCCTTACCTCAGGGGAAAAGCTCTCCGTTTTTCCCCATTGAGTGTAATGTTCTCTGTGGATTTTTTATATAAGGCCTTTATTATGTTGAGGTATGTTCCCTCTAGACCTACTTTGTTGAGAGCTTTTATCATGGATGGATATTGTACTTTGCCAATTTTTTTTCCTGCATCTATTGAAAATGTCATATGGTATTTATCCTTTCTCTTATTGATGTGATGTATCACATTAAGTAATTTGCAAATATTGAACCAAGCCTGCATACCAGGAATAAATTCCACTTGATTGTGATGAATGATTTTTTAAGGTATTTTTGCATTCAATTTGCTAATATGTTTGTGAGGATGTTGCATCTATGTTCATCAGAGATATTGGTCTGCAGTTCTCTTTTTTGTGGTTTATTTATCTGCTTTTGATATCAGGGTAATGCTGGCCTCATAGAATGAATTTGGAAGTTTTCCTTCTCCTCTATTTTTGGAATTGTTTGAGAAGAATAGGTGTTAACTCTTCTTTAAATGTTTGCTGGAATTCACCTGTGAAGCCATCTGGTCCTGGATTTTTGTTTTCTGGGAGTTTTGGGGGGGTTTTGTTGTTGCTGTTGTTGTTATTTATTTGTTTGTTTTGTTTGTTTTCAGTTTTCTTTCTCATAATCACCCTGTACAAATTTTGTATTTCTTCCTCCTTCACTTTTGGTAGGTTATATGTTTGTAGGAAATTATCCATTTCTTCTAGGTTGTCCAATTTGTTGGCATATAAGTTTTCATAACATTCTCTTACCATTATTTGTATTGCTGCGGTGTTGGTTATTATTTCTCTTCTTTCACTTATCATTTTGTTTACTTTGGTCCTCTCTATCTCGTTTTTTTTTTTCTTTTGATGAGTCTTGCTAGAAGTTAATCAATTCTGTTTAACTTTTTAAAGAATGAGTTTAGCGTCTGACTTTGGTTCAGGTCATGATCTCATGGTTCATGGGTTTGAGTCCCATGTCGGGCTCTGTGCTGACAGCCCAGATCCTGGAGCCTGCTTTCAATTCTTTGTCTCCTTCTCTCTCTGCCCCTCCCCTGCTTGAGCTCTCTCTCTCTCTCTCTGTCTCTCTCAAAAATAAACATTAAAAAATTAAAGAACGAGATCCTGATTTCATTGATATGTTCCATTGAATTTTTAATTTCCATATCACTTATATCTTCTCTAATCTTTATTATTTCCTTCCCTCTACTGGTTTGGGGTTTTGTGTGTTGTTCTTTTTCTAGCTTCTTAAGTGTAAGTTTAGGTTGTATTGCTTTAAACTTCCTTCTTAAAACCACTTATGCTGCATCCCAATGATTTTGGACCATTGTGTTTTAGTTTTCATTACTTTCCATATAATTTTTAATTTATTATTTGATTTCTGGTTGATTCATTCATTGCTTAGTAGCATGATATCTAACCCCTATATATTTGTGTTCTTTCCATATTTTTTCTTGGGGTTAACTTCTTGTTCCATAGCACTGTGGTCAGAAAAGTGCATGGCATGACCTTGATCTTTTTTTTACATTTGCTGAGACTTACTGTGGGTCAATATGTGATCTATTCTGAAGAATGTTTCATATACACACAAAAAGAATGTGTACTCTGCTGTTTTAGGATAGAATGTTCTGAATACATTTGTTAAAAATACATCTGGTTCAGAGTGTCATTCAAAACCACTGGTTCCTCATTGATTTTTCTGTTTGGATTATCTGTCCATTGATGTAAATGGGGCATTAAAGTCCCCTACTATTGTTGTATTTCCATTGATTAGTTTATTTGTTTGTTATGAACTCTTTTATGATTTGGGGTGCATAAATATTTACAATTGTCATATATTCTTGCTGTATTGTTCCCTTCATGATAATATAGTGTCCTCTTGGTCTGTTTTTACAGTCTTTGTTTTAAAGTTTATTTTGTCCAATATAAGTATTGCTACCCTGGTTTTCTTTTGCATCCATTTGCATAATATATATTTCTCCATCCCCTCACTTTCAAAATTGAGTTGTCTTTAGGTATGAGATGAGTCTGTTGTAGGCAGCATATAGATAGGTATTTTTTTAATCCATTCCATCACCACATGTCTTTTGATTAGATCATTTAGTCCATTTACTTTCAATGTAATTATTAATATATGTGTATTTTTCCCATTTTGTTACTTGTTTTCTGGTAGTTTTGTAGTTTTTATCTGATTCTTCTCTTACTCTCTTTCCTGGTTTTCTGGCTTTCTTTAATGACATACTTGGATTCCTTTTCTTTATTATTAGCATTATCTATTATTGGGTTTTGATTTGTGATTACTATCATGTTTGTCTATAACCTCTTCTGCATATAACAGTCTACATTAAGTTGATGGTCACTTAAGTTTGAATCCATTCTTCATTCCTCTCTCCACCACATTTCATTTTTATGGTATCATATTTTACATCCTTTTATTTTGTTAATTCCTTCACTGATTTTTGCAGATACACTTATTTTTTACTGATTTTATTTTACCTACTTTTCATACTCTTAATTTTAGTCTTTATGTTCCAATAAAAGAGTCCCCTATAACACTTTTTGTAGGCCTGTTTAATGGTCATGATCTTCTTTAGTTTTTGTTTGTCTGAGAACCTCTCTCTTCCCATCTATTCTGAACAATAGCCTTGCTAGATATTCTTGGCTGCAAATTTTTCCCTTTAACACTTTAAATATATAATGACATGCCTTCTGGCCTGCAGGATTGTGCTAAAAAAAATCCCAATATCCTTATTAGATTTCCCTTGTATGTAACCGTCTTCTTTTCACTTGCTGTCTTTAAAATTCTTTATCACTACATTTTGCCAGTATGTCTTGGTGTGGACATCCTTGGGTTGATTTTTTTAGGAGAATCTCTATGCATCCTAGATCTATATATTTATTTACTTCCACAGAATAGGGAAGTTTTCACCTATTATTTCTTCAAATAAATTTTCCCCCTTTTCTCTCTTTTCTCCTTCTGGTATCCTTATAATGTAATACCATTATGCTTGATGGAGTCACTGATTTCTCCAAGTCTATTTGCATAATTCTTTTTCTACCACCAGCCCAGCTTGATTACTTTCTATTACTCTGTCTTCTAAGTCACTAATTCTTTCCCCTGCTTCTTCTAACCTGCTATTTATTCCATCTAATGTTCTTTTTTGTCATTTCGTTAAGGGTTAAACTTTTGTCATCCCCTCTTTTCTCAAGTCCAGTATCTTTATGACAATTACCTTAAATTTTCTATCAGGCATATTACTTATCTCCATTTTGCTTAGGTCTCTTTCTGTGTTTTTTTTTCCTGTTCTTTCATTTGGGACATACTTGTCTGTCTCCTCATTTTGTCTAATTCTCTGTGCCTATTTCTGGTTTCTGTTTGTTAGGAAAGTCAGGTATGTCTCCTACTCTTGAAAGTAATGGCCTCATGAAGAAGAGGTCTTGTACCCTGCAGTGTAATATCCACTCTTCCCCAGAACTTGGCATTTCAGGCCTTGTACCATATGTGTGGTGAGTGTAACCTGCTATTGTGCCCTGACCACACTTTTCTTTAGTCAAGTTGTCTGTAGAGGCTCCCTGTGCCTATTTTGTTCCTGGCCATGGTGGGGTATACAGTTTTAACAAAGTGCATGAGAGTCTGCTTGCAAAGTGACACCTACAGCTGTAGCTGCAGGAACCAAGGCTGTGTGGTTAAGGCACACAATTTTTTTTAATTTAAATCCAAGTTAGTTAACATACAGTGTAGTCTTGGCTTCAGGAGTAAAACCCAGTGATTCATCACTTATATGTGATACCCTGTGCTCATCCCAAAAAGTGCCCTCCTTAGTACCCATCACCCATTTAACCCATCCCCCATGCACCTCCCCTCCAGCAACTCTGTTCTCTGTATTTAAAAATTTTTATGGTTTTCTTCTCTCTGTTTTTATATTATTTTATTTTTCTTCCCTTCCCCTATGTTCATCTGTTGTGTTTCTTAAATTCTACATATGAGTGAAATAATATGATATCTGTCTTTCGCTGGCTGACTTATTTCCATTTCTTTGTTTCTTCTTCAACTTATTTCATAAGTTTTCTATAGTTTTCAGCCCACAGATCTTTTACCTCTTTGGCTAAGTTGATTTCTAGGTATCTTATGGTTTGTGATTCAATTTAAAATGGGATCTATTCTTTGATTTCTCTTTCCGCTGCTTCATTATTGGTGTATACAAATGTAACCTATTTCTGTACATTGATTTTATATACTGTGACTTTTCTGAATTCATATATCAGCTCTAGAAGTTTTTTGGTGGAGTCTTTTGGGTTTTCCATGAAAAGCATCATGTCATCTGTGAAGAGCTAAAGTTTGACTTCTTCCTTCCCAATTCGTAGACATTTTATTTCTTTTTGTTATCAGATTGCTTTGGCTAGGACTTCCAGTACTATGTTGAACAACAGTGGTGAGAGTGGACATCCCTCTTGTGTTCCTGATATTAGGGGGAAAGCTCTCAGGTTTTCACCATTGAGGATCATATTAGCTGTGGGACTTTCATATATGGCTTTTATGATGTTAAGGTATGTTCCTTCTATCCCTGCTTCCTTAAGGTTTTTATCAAGAAAGGATGCTGTATTTTGTCAAGTGTTTTTTATGCATCTATTGAAAGGATCATATGGGTCTTATCCTTTCTTTTATTAATGTGTTGTATCACATTGATTTGCAAATATTGAAACAGGCCTGCATCCCAGGAATAAAGCCCACTTTATATGACGAATAATTCTTTTGATGTACTGTTGAATTCCATTTGCTAGTATCTTATTGATAATTTTTGCATCCAGGTTCATCAAAGATATACGCCTGCAATTCTTCTTTTTAGTAGGGTCTTTGTCTGGTTTTGGAATCAAGGCAATCTGGCGGAGACACACATTTTTACCAAGATGTGCCTGGGGCTTCCACAGGGCTTTGTGTCACTGCTGCTGCTAGTACAGAAGCCCCACAATATGCACCAGTTGAGAGATGTGGTGTTGGTGAGGTTTGTGCTAGTCTTCTGGGAGAAGAGACCCATGGTGCTGGGACTGAGGCAATCATTATTTGATAGGACACAGGAGGATGGTGCTTGGTGTAATAAGTGGGTAGTGAATGTTGGTGCTGCACTGGTTCCTGCAGGTAGCTGTTTGTTTATGCGTGGAGATGGGGGAGGGAGATAGCCCCTTCTAGTTCCTTTGTTTCTGGAGGAGTGGGGGAGGGAGATAGCCCCTTCTAGTTCCTTTGTTTCTGGAGGAGTCTTCCTAAGAACACTGTCCTTCTGTGATATGCTCTGAGATGAGTAAATAACCCCAAGTGTTTTTCAAAATGGTGCTTCTACATTGAATCTCTGTGGGCTGTTTGTCATGTGATATCTTTAAGAGAAGGGACTCAGCTTCCTATTGCTTTCTGGGCTTTCCCAGAATTGAGCCCACTGATTTTTAAAATTTCAGGCTTTAATCCCTCTAATTGTAAGAACCCATGAAAATCAGCCATTTTCACTTTCAAAGCCAAATATTATGAGGATTCATCTCCTTCATATGGCTTCCCCAGTATAAGTCTGTTTCTTGCCCTTCTTTGCATCTGTGACTCCCTCCCCACTACACCCCATTGACAGCCAATATTTGTTTTGCTCTCCACTATGTCTCTGCCATTTCCACCCTCTTCAATGTGTCCTCTTCTCTACTTTAAATTGTGGAGTTTGTTCTACCAGTTTTTAAGTCATTTTCTGGGTTATTTGTGCTGATGTGAGTGTTATCTAGTTGTATTTGTGGGATAAGGTGAGCTTGGGTCCGATTACTCCACCATCTTCCCAGCCTAAGTATTGCTACAACTCTTTTAATCTAGAGTTTCTCCTCCATCCTATTTTCCTTGCAATTATTTGTTGAAGAAACCATGTCTTTTGTCCTGTAAGTTTTTTCATAGTCTTGATTTTGCTCTGCTCTGCATTTCCTGTATATTGATAGTTGGTTCCATAGACTTTATCAAATTTTAGTTGATTATTTCTTCTTTTTACTTCCTAGGTGGTGGTATGCTCCTCTATCTGGAGGTAGGAAATGTTTGGTTGCCTCTCTTCTCTATGGTGTTAACCGTTTTCAGTAGTCAGTAGTATCAGGCTTAGCTTGAAGATGTCTCTCCCAATATTTGAGTGGCCAGAAGCTCATTCTCTAAAGTGTAAAAGGTTCATGAGAACAATATTCCCTAAGTTTTGTATGTTGATAAATTTTTCTGTGATTTTTTAATTTGAAGAACAGCCTAATATAAAATCTTTGGCTCACATTTCCTTTCCTTGGCTATACTAAATATCCTACTTCTTTTTCCTCTGGCATAAAGCTTTGCTATAAAAGTCTGAAAATAATCTTGTTTTCTTTCCTTTATGAGTATCTTTTGATTCTTTTAACTGCAAGGTTTTTTTTCTTTTAAATTTCAGTAATTTTACTAGAATATGTCTTTATGTTGGTTGATCTTGGTCAAGTTTCTTAGGTATGTGATTGTGCTTTTAAAATATTAATTAAATAATATTTCAGGAAAGTTGTCTTACATTATACTTTTTAGAAATTGTTTTATATTTTTCCTACAATTTTATTCTCTGGGGACTAAGAGCCACTAAAAAGTAAAAAACAAAAAAAAAGTAAAAAAAAAATTGAACAGCTGCTGGGGGCATCATCACAGATATAAATGAAGAACTGCCAAGCAGTATTGACAGCGCAATTGAAATTAAATGACATAAACTTGTAGTGGAGTCAACTGGCACTGTTCTCCAACCTTTGTAGCAGAATTCAACACAAGCAAACAAAACAGATGTTTGGGCTTATCCAGTGCTGTATATTGGCAAGGCAAATAGAATGTAAGGTCAAAGGGGATGAGGGATTCCAGGTGCTAGTTGAAATGTAGTTGAAATAGTTATCAAAGTGATAATTATACAAATAAGAAATATTTCACAGAATTTGCAGGACACCTTCAATTACATGCTATTTTATTTTCAATAAAAGAAATTTAAATGTATGACTAAAGGTATTTTCACTCTTACTCTTTTGTAAAATGTTCACAATATATTTACAAATCAAAAAAAATCATGTTAATAAATTATTTGTCTCAACTTCTTATTTGAATAGAAATATTCTATATCTATATGTCTTTGGCCAGGCAATAAAAAATACACATGGATTTTGTTGTATAGAAATAATCCCAATGAAAACAGTGCTTGAGAAAAATGATCCTTTAATTTAAAGCATTTTTGCAGCAGTCATGCAAAAATGTGTCAATACGTTCTAGATTCTTATTAATATTATTACTGCTAAATTCTAGGTTTGTGGAGCTAGTGGCACCACCATCATAGAAAATAAGCAAAGTTGATATTTGCCCATAGACTTCATTTCTGAAATGGAAATCCACCAATGTATCTGAGTATTTTCTGCACTGACACTCACTCAAGGTAATACTAGACAACAATGTAATGATGAAAAACATATTTTCTTTGTCTCTTTTGCCTCATAAGAATGTTAATAAAACATATCATTTTCTTGGTCTCTTTTTCCTCATAAGAATGTTAATAATGCCCCTTGATCAGATCCCTTTATCTTTTCTTTAAGCTTCCCAGTGTTCTCTGCTCTTGTCATATTTGACATCATTTATACTTATTAATTGATTGGCTTTTCTTTATCACTTACCCCTATCTTTCTGTTGACTAGGAGCAATGTACGGAGTTAATGTTTATCTCCACATGGTGGTGGCTTCAATGCCAGCAAAGCTAGATATACAACATATCTCATTCATAAATCTGAATAAATCCTGTGATCAACTTTAGAATCTTATCTGATGTTTTACCTGTAGCTAATCTCTCTTTGCTCTTCCTGTAACCCCAAAGCCCACCCTTTCTTCCTGGCACCCTTGCTTGTCTAGTCAGTAGCCATTTTATCATCTTTGTCCTACTTTTTTTGCCCTAACCAATATGATGAAATGTTGTTGGGATGCACTCGGAACAGCTAATCAGGATCTTAACTTTGGCTTCCTGACTATTTACCCAGGTTGCAGCCCTTGTAACAATCTCTTTCTATAAGATCTCAACCATTTTCTGTCCCCAATTACTTTTAAGACATCTGTTGCTGCTCTCCAAACGTGGATTCAGGATGCTAATGCTCTCACTGAGAACACCCGTGCCGAAAGTCGTTGTTGGACCAAGGTAATGTTAAAGATACTGAGTCTCTCCTTGTTTTGTTTCGTTCTTGTGTTTTTGTTTTGTTTTGTTTACTGTGTCTTTCCTTGTGACAATGCTACAGATACCTACACCAAGACTATTGATTGTAATGGGTTGAATAATATTCTCCCAAAATTGGTTTCCACCTAAAACCTCACAATGTGATCTTATTTTAAAATAGCATATTTGAAACGTAATTAAATTAGGTATTGAGATCATAGTGAGATTGAGGTGGGCTCTAACTCCAATGAAAGTGTATAAGAGATACAAAAGGGCACATAGAGATACACAGAAGAGAAGGCCATGTGAAGATGAAGGCAGAGATCAGAGGTATGCTACTACAAACCAGGTAGCACTAGGAGTTACCAGAAGCTGGAGGAGCCATGACGTTTATGGTAATTTGTTATGCTAACTAGGAAACTATTACACTGATATGGAACTAACGACCCCACATTACTGATAAAATTGTTGGTACCAATGCTGCTGATTCTTTAGCATTGAGTGTCTCAAGATTTGCTTTTTTTTCTAAATATAATTTATTGACAAATTGGTTTCCATACAACACCCAGTGCTCATCCCAAGTGCCCTCCTCAATGCCCATCACCCCCTTTCCCCTCTCCCCCACCCCCATCAACCCTCAGTTTGTTCTCAGTATCCTAGAATCTCTTATGGTTTGCCTCCCACCCTCTCTGTAACTTATTTTTCTCCCTTCCCCTCCCCCATGGTCTTCTGTTAAGTTTCTCAAGATCCACATATGAGTGAACACATATGGTATCTGTCTTTCTCTATATGACTTATTTCACATAGTATTACACCTTCCAGTTCCATCCACATTGCTATGAATGGCCAGATTTCATCCTTTCTCATTGCCAAGTAGTATTCCATCGTATATATAAGCCACATCTTCTTTATCCATTCATCAGTTGATGGACATTTGGGCTCTTTCCATAATTTAGCTATTGTTGAAAGTGCTGCTATAAACATTGGGGTATATGTGCCCCTATGCATCAGCACTCCTGTATCCCTTGGGCAAATTCCTAGCAGTACTATTGCTGGGTCATAGGGTAGGTCTATTTTTAATTTTTTGAGGAACCTCCACACTGTTTTCCAAAGCAGCTGCACCAGTTTGCATTCCCACCAACAGTGCAAGAGGATTCCCATTTCTCCACATCCTCGCCAGCATCTATAGTCTCGTGATTTGTTCATTTTAGCCACTCTGACCGGAGTGAGGTGGTATCACAGTGTGGTTTTCATTTGTATTTCCCTGATAAGGAGTGACGTTGAGCATCATTTAATGTGTCCATTGGCCATCTGGATGTCTTCTTTGGAAAAGTGTCTATTCATGTCTTCTGCCCGTTTCTTCACTGGATTATTTGTTTTTCGGGTGTGGAGTTTGGTGAGTTCTTTATAGGTTTTGGATACTAGCCCTTTATCTGATATGTCATTTGCAAATATATTTTCCCATTCCGTCCGTTGCCTTTTAGTTTTGTTGATTGTTTCCTTTGCAGTGCAGAAGCTTTTTATCTTCATGAGGTCCCAATAGTTCATTTGTGCTTTTAACCCCCTTGCCTTTGGAGATGTGTCAAGTAAGAAATTACTGCGTCTGAGGTCAGAGAGGTTTTTCCCTGCTTTCTTCTCTAGGGTTTTGATGGTTTCCTGTCTCAATTTAGGTCCTTTATCCACTTTGAGTTTATTTTTGTGTATGGTGTAAGAAAGCAGTCTAGTTTCATTCTTCTGCATGTTGCTGTCCAGCACCATTTGCTAAAGAGACTGTCTTTTTTCCATTGGCTTCTCTTTTCTGCTTTGTCAAAGATTAGTTGGCCATACTTTTGTGGGTCCAATTCTGGAGTCTCTATTCTATTCCATTGGTCTATGTGATTGTTTTTGTGCCAATACCATGCTGTTTTGATGATTACAGCTTTGGAGTACAGGAGAAAGTCTGGGATTGTGATGCCTCCCGCTTTGGTCTTCTTCAATATTACTTGGATATTCGGGGTCTTTTGTGGTTCCATACAAATTTTAGGATTGTTTTTTCTAGCTTTGAGAAGAATGCTGGTGCTATTTTGACTGGGATTGCTTTGAATGTGGAGATTGCTTTGGGTAGTTTTAACATTTTTACAATATTTATTCTTCCGATCCATGAGCATGGAATGTTTTTCCATTTCTTTGTGTCTTCTTCAATTTCCTTCATAAGCTTTGTATAGTTTTCAGCATACAGATCTTTCACATCTTTGGTTAGGTTTATTCCTAGGTATTTTATGGGTTTTTGATGCAATTGTAAATGGGATAAGTTTCTTTATTTCTCTTTCTGTTGCTTCATTATTGGTGTATAAAAATGCAACTGATTTTTGTACATTGATTTTTTTTTACCCTGCGACTTTCCTGAATTCATGTATCAGTTGCAGCAGACTTTTTAAATTGTAGCCTCCTTGCTATATGATTCAGACTTAAGTGTCTTGTACCAGACCTAGAATACAATCGAATATGAACCATGTTATATCTAGACTCTATCTTCATACACTGGTTTATTTCCAGGATTGAACTTGTTTATCTTGATTCTTCTACTATAATTCTTTCCCAAAAGAATCCTTATACTCTAGTGTAATATAAATGGGCCCCTTGTTTTGTAGTCCTACAAACTCTTGAAATATCCAAAGTGTGCCTGATTCTGCTATATTCTTCACATTTCCATTTTCCCTGAATATAACTTGTGTTGTCTCTTTTAAGAGTCTACCTCTGCCCAAAAATGGGCCCTTCTTATAAAGTTGGAGAAACTGACATTCCTTCAAGTAAGTCTTACATAATACCAAGATATGGAGAAAGGAAAACGTGGAGCCATCTCATTTTTTGCCTATCAGTGCACACAGGTTACAATTATTAGTTGCTACTTTCCTTGCCTGGTGGCCCATAGTGGCCCACAGAGTCCAGCAGGGAACTGTTCTTTAGTGCCTAATTAGGCCATGATAATCTTTCTATTGCTTCTATGCCACATTTGAGGCATGAGTATAATTTATGAAGTTACTTATGAACCCACATTAGATAAAACATACTATAGCCACTTCCTCTCTCAATTCATGAGATCTTACCATACACACTTTAAAGCATCAGGATGAAGGATCCCTGTTCTTCCTTGCTTTTATGATTTACATACTTCTTTTTCATTTCTTCCCTCTTGAAGCTAAAGAGAATATCAAGACTGTGGGGAATGTCTCTTTCTCCTCACCACTCACTTCTATGAATTCATCTAATTCAACATACTTCTCTCATATAGCTTGGCTGGGGACCATGGGAGTGTGGTTTACAGAACCAGTTTAAATATTTGTTAGAAAGCCCTAGAGTGGCTTTGAGTGGACTTTAAGCTATTTGTCGCTTTTGTCCTAATGATGAGGGAGTGGGATTTCACACTTACTATCTTCAGATTTAGGATTTTAACAGAAATTGTGATTAAAAAGTCCCATTTAAAATTAGTCTAAATTCCACCATTAAATGCAGTCTTCCCCCTAAGCATAGCAAAAATGCAGGTACTTCCCTATTTTTTATCTGTTGCCTTAGGAAAATTGTGATTCCAAGGCTGGGGAGAGTCCTTTCTATCACCCTGAAACACAGGCCTACTGTGGTGTTAGATAGATAGCACCATGGGGAAGTACCCGAGGGAAGTACTAGGAAGAATATTGGGTAATGAGGAAAATAACAAAGGAGGGGGTGTGTTTTAGTTCATGTAAATATGACAA
This sequence comes from Panthera pardus, assembly GCF_024362965.1. NCBI lineage: Eukaryota > Metazoa > Chordata > Mammalia > Carnivora > Felidae > Panthera > Panthera pardus. Next base: position 50,844,627 of record NW_026526843.1, on the reverse strand, counting down.
ACCAAGACTATGTACTTAAGTTTCTCCCATTTTTGTAGTCATCAGTCAGTGTAAACAAATCAATTGTTAGTACAGAATTCCAGATCAGGAATCAATAGCTCATGTGGCCCAGGGATTAAAATCCTTAGGATATTGCAAAGATACATAAAGAAGCACAGAAGATCGTCACCATACAATGTAATAGACTGCTTTGAAAGTACTCTGCCACTACTGCAGTCCACCCTACTCTGTTGAGGGAGTAACCTATTACATGGAAGCAGTTCGCAGTAAGATTGAATAAATAGATGCATTCTGATTTTAGGATAGGCCTAAAATAGTGGGTTAAATAATCAGTTCCCATTAATATACTGGAATCCCAAAGGCAAATTTGCACATTCTGCCTCTGGATGGGGTAGGAAGTGATGCCATGAATGGTTTTAGTTATAGAATAACAAAGTTGGCAGGAATGTATTTTGTTATAATATGCATCAATCACAAAGTCACATCTGGATTGAACACTTTTTACATATAGTAAGCTAAAAGGGAGATCTATACTAGTTCTTACTTTGTAAGAAAACTCCATGGGATAGAAGATATAGAACAAATTGCTTATGTTGAAGCTTAGGCAAAAGAAACCCAGGCTCACATGTATCCAGGTCACTACAATAGGAGAAGGCATTAACCAAAATTCTATCTCAAAATAAACTCAAGAAACCCTTGACTTTCTTCTGTATATGTATCCTTTGTGATTCTCATGGATCAGATATGATATTTCTTTCATAAATTTAGGATGATAAAACATTATCCTCCTAGTAAACAGTCCAAAACACTTTATATTTTGGGTTCTGTGTAGTCTAGTGTGCAGATTAAAAGAAAATTATTGTGTTGGAATCTTTTCAGATTTCTTACTACAGGCATATCAACAGTGGGATTCGGTAATGACTCTTTTCTCCAAGAGTTCTTTGATCATGATTCTCTAGAATGGTATTCTTCCTAATTATTCCCAGAATGGCCTTGAGTCATTCAACTTTGTGACACACTGATTCTTTTGTGCTCACTCCACGTCTTATGCAAATAGATAAACACCTTGGTCCTTGTCCAGAATTTCCTCTTCAACTCTCCTTCTACTGTCAGTCCTGGAAAGTCTGTCAAATGAAAGTCATTTTGATTTACATTTTGGGATTTCCTGGAATGATCGTCAGGGAGGATAAATTAGAATTGGGAGTTACTTTTTTATTTGCTCCTATCTTCTGATAATTTTTTATGAAATGTAAGTTGTGCTGGTAAATTGCAATTCACAGCCTACTGCTGGCATTTGAGTGCCAGGTGTTTAAAGTAGCTAGAAATAGTCCCAAATAACACCACCCCACTTCCTCCACACCCATCATATCAGGATAATTCCAGTAGCCAATTCAGTTTTGTTTTATTTAAATACAGTTGGCACACAATATTACATTAGTTTAAGGTGTACAACTTAGTAATTTAATAAGTTTATACACTATGCTATGTTCACCATAAGTGTGGCTACCACCTGTCCCCCTGCTCTGTCACCCATTTTGCACAACATCCTCATTTCCTTCCCTTCAGGCAACTGTGGCTTTGATCACTTTGTTAATTTATATAGTCTCTTATAGAAATTCCAACCTGAGAGCTAAGATGTCAATTATCCACCTAAAAACCATTCTCTCCACTCTTCTTCCTGAATAGTAGAACTTGACTTTTTTCAGGAAGTAGACAGAGATCCCTTAATCACAAAGGTAGACCCCTAACCTAGCCCCAGAGGATAAACTAATTGCTCCAGTCATTTGAATTCTGCTTTCTTCCACAGGTATTTTGTCTAGGATTGGGCCTAGAACTGAATGAATTCTGAAGACCAAGAAACAAAAGTAAATCTGATAGGCTGTTTCTAGGAAACATTTTGCCTGCTGATAAATGAGACAAAGCATGAGAGGATGGCTTGCTGACACTGTTCCTTCTCCTTTCTTCCAGACTTAAACTAAAAAGAGAAGCCTAGAACTGTCAGCCATCTAAAATCATGATATGACAATAATAAGAATAAAAAGAAAATAGAACAAGAATGAAAAGACAGAGTCTGGCAAAGAAAGACAAATACAGTAAGATATATCTTATAAGTGGAATCTAAAAAAATTAACTTCAAAAAACAGAATAGAATGATGGTTATTAGGGGATGGAGGGGCAGAATGGGATAGATGTTTTTTAGAGGTACATACTTGCAATTAGTATATTAATAAGTTCTGGAGCTCTAAGACATAGTACAGTGATTATAGACAACAAAACTGTATTACAAACATAAAACTTTCTAGGAAACTAGATCTTAATTGTTTCCACAACTAGAAGAAATTATAATTACATTACATGACAACAACAATCATATTGCAATATAAATGTATCAAATCAATATGTTTTATACCTTAAAATTATGCAATGTTATCTCCATTATATCTCAATAATAATAAAAAACAGAGTTGGGGTCTTTGATGCCACTGTTGAGCTGCTGAAACAATACTAGCCACTGCTTACCTATAGACCAACAGATCTCAAGCTTATTTAGATCTTTACAATCATACTTATTATTAAGGAATGTTAATTTGTTGGTTTTGATAAATGTGCTATGGATATGTAAGATGTTAATATTAAAGAAAGCTGGGGTCTTGTGGGTGGCTTAGTGGGTTGGGTGTCCCACTCTTGATTTCAACTCAGGTCATGATCTCCAGGGTTTGTGAGATCAAGGTGCATGTCTGCACTGACAGTACGGAACCTCCTTGTGATTCTCTCTCTACTTCTCTCTCTGCCCTTCCCCCACCTTGCACTCTCTCTCTATCAAAATTACAAGAAATTAAAACTTTAAATATTATTTTTAAAAACTGGAAGCTGAATGAATGGTATATAAGAACTCTTTTCTCTGCAGCTCTTCTAAAATCTAAAATTATTTCAAAGTAAAAAGGTAAAAATATTGAGGACCCCCAAAAAGCTTTCACTAATGTGAAATATACTATTGATATTAACCATATTATAAGTGAAAATAGAATTACTTAATATATGCTTCATTTATTCATTTAAACACTAAAAATAATAGTCATTTTTGTGTTAATGTAAATAATGTATTTTCATGAACATTTTGTTTTCCAAAACAAAAGTAAATGTAGTGAGAAGAGTAGTGGTGTTTTATAATTCCTCAAATTTCTTTAATGTCTGGTATGATAGAAAACAGCTAAATTCTCATCTTCTGCATTTAATCTGTTGTGATATGTAGTTCTGGTTCAAGTGTATGAAGAAAATCTAGCCTCACACAGGTATTTAGTTTGAAAAAGGAGTATTTCAAAGGCCATTATAGATAATTGTAAATATTTCTCTTTGATATTTAAGAAGTTCATATGATATTAAGAAGTTCTTGACATTCAAGAGGTAGTAGTTTAAAAAAAAAAGATTAGTTGCAGCATGGAATCAGAAACCATACCAATGAGCTTTTCATGCTCTAGTATATTAAAATCTGTATTCTTATTTTGCATTTTAAAATCTGTTTTCCTATCTTGCATTTTGAATGTATCTTTTACCCACTCATGATTTTGTAACATGATATATTCATTTGTCAGTTGGAAAAAACTGGTTCACTGAATTTTATGCAGGACTTCCAATTGATGACATTTCATTATACCATATGAAAAAAAATCACTGTTTTTGTTAAGAACACTATTGATCTCATCAGAAACATCTTAAACTTGGGAAGCTAACAAGCTCACAGATATAAGTTCTCCAAAACTTGATTTGAAATTGAAAATATTATTGCTAACAAATACTTTGAGTTGTTTTCCTTAAAATGACAGTTTCATTTTGTTCTTTTTCAAGAAAATATCTGGCAAATACCCAAGTCTGTGTAACCATAGTTTGCCTGTAAGTCATTCTTTCAAGTAAAAATGATATTTCTTGAAAAAAGTCACCATTTCAGTGATTACTCAATTGCACAAGTTTTTTTTTATTCTGGAAACAAACATTAAATACCGATATGTAGCAGAAGAACTTTATGTAAATTCTCCATTTCATCCTGTAGATTATTAACAGGGTTGAGATTTTATAAAATTCACATATTTTACTGTTTCTTCAAGAGCATTCTAAAGTGGATTAGATTTTTTTTTCTTCCACTGCATGGCAATGAAGAATACAATGATGACTACTAATATAATATTGTGCTACTGTTATTTGTGCTAAGAAGCCAGGAGTTTAACTTCCAAGTTTAACTCTTGGTGCCTTAGCACCAAGAGTACAAATATCAGCACAGTGAAAAAATAATTCTATAATAATATTATATAGAATTATTATTACAGTAGTTTTGACCTTGGAGAAATCTGAAAGGGTCTCAGGAACCCACAGGGGTTCATGGACCACATTTTGAGGAGTAAACTTAGACATATGTGAGAAAAATAACTTTAATTTGCTTTATCTACTCTTAATTTGGGTTTCTGTCATCTCCAACTAAAAGCATTCCTGATACATTCAACATAATATATTCTTGGGTATACCTTGCTATTCAAAATATCCATGCTTCCACTTCTGTTCAAAGCAAAATGTTCTGGTTACCTATTTGAGGTAAGTCATTTCTTGTGTAAAGCCAGAGATAATTCCCTGCTCAAAGTCCTGTGGCCTTTTCCTGACTGGGCCTTGTCCATGAGGGCTTTCCTTCTCCAAGTATTAGAACAATAGCTAAGAAACTCTCACACTGCATGCAATAGACCAACTTTGAAGTATTTTCCATGATCTAATTTCAAATAGGTATCTTAAATGATGAAGTTACTGAGCAGTAATTCTATTCATTTCCATAGGTGTATTGAGAAAGGCTTCATTGGCATTATTCCTTCCTCAGGTTAGAGAAGCTGTTTGTCTCAAAAGAATTGAGTTACAAACAGGGACAATCCATTGCCAAAAGTATGGCACTAGAGACTTGTACATAAGGCACATAACACATTTCCGTGTAACGAAGAAAGAGAAAAGATCAAAGGATAAAGATGAACTTTTCTGCGTTTCTATTTTGAGAACATATTGCAATAAGAACTTTGGCTTCATTCTAATTTACTTTATAGTTTAATAGTGGTAAAGAAAATCCTTAGTATTCTAAATCCCCCTTCACTGTAATATTTAATTATAACACTTCACATTTGAATACATGTTCTATATAATAAAACTTTTATGTAACATAGCAAGGGGCTTGAGAGATTCAAGGACAGAAAAATAAATTTGAATAGAATTTAACCACAGGATATAATTAGAAAAAAAGAACTTAAAGGGGCCCCTGGGTGATTCAGTCTCTTGAGAATCTGACTTTGAATCAGGTCATGATCTTGCGGTTTGTGAATTCAAGCCCTGCATCGCTGCTGTCAGCACAGAGCCCGCATCCGATATTCTGCCCCCCACAATTGCTAGCACTCTCTCTCTCAAAAATAAATATATATTTTAAAAGAACTTAAAAAAAGACTAAGATATTCATGTCCTCTGGTTTGTTAAACATAAAAATTAAACTCTTTAATAATGGATAAACTATGTTTTCAATCCCTAAATTTAATTACAGATATTTTGATTTAAAGGATTTAACTTCATACTTCAGTCATGGAAAGACAAATAATGTATGCTTCCACTTATATGGTTTATCTAATATAGTCAAATTAATAGAATCAAAGAGTGGAATAGTAGTTGCCAGGGGCTGGTAAAAAGGATAAATGAGCAGTTATTAATCAACGGGAATATAGTTTCAGTTAAGCAAGATGAATAAGCTCTAGAGGTGTGTTGTATAACATTGTACCTATAGTCATCAATAATGAATTGAACACTTAAAAATTTATTTTGAGGGTAAATCTCATGTTAAGTGTTAAGTGTTAAGACAGTAAAAGAAAAATTTTAAATAAATAAGTTAAATAAATAAATAAAGATCTAATTTCTTATTAGAAACAAAAGGGAAATTTCACAAACTGATAAAGGGTATCAATGAAAAACTCACAGCTAACATCATATAAAATGGTAAAAAAAAAAAACATATCCTTTACCTTAAGATCAGAAATAAGACAAGGATGTCCACTCTTGCCACATGTACTCAACATTTTATTGGAGGTTCTAACAAGTGCAATAAAAAAAGAAAAAGAAATAAAAAGCATCCATGTTGGAAATGAAGAAGAAAAACCATCTTTATTTATACATGACATTATCTTATATATAGAAAATCCTGAGTAATCTATTTAAAAAAAAAACTATTAGAACTAATAAGGTCAGCAAGGCTGCAGGCTATAAGATCAATATACAAAAATCAATTGTATTTCTATATATTTGCAATGAAAAATTAGAAACAAAATGAAGAAAATAATTCAATTTACACTAGCATCAAAAACAATAGAATACTTAGTAATAAAGTTAACAGAATAAATTAAAAACTTACAGTCTGAAAATTACAAAACATTGATGCAAGAAACTAAAGAAGATATAATAAATGTCAAAACACCTCTTGTTCATGCATCAAAAGACTTAATATTGTGAGGAAGACGCAATACTCCCCACATTGATTCACACATTCCATGTAATCAGTATCAGAATCCCAGTTGGCTTCTTTATAGAAATTCATAAGCTGATTCTAAAATTCATATGGAATTTTAAGGGATTCAAATAGCCAAAAAGTCTTGAAAAGAAGAAAAGAATTAGAGGATTTATACTTCCTGATTTAAAAATTTGCTACAAAACAACAGTAATCAAAAGATTGTGGTACTGTGACATAGGATAGACATATAGATAATTGGAATGAAATGGTGAGTCCAGAAATAAATCCAAAGATTTAATCCACAAATCTATGATCAGCTTATTTTCAACAAAGGAGACAAGAACACTCAACAGGGAAAAATAGTTTTTTTCAATACAATTTGCTTGAATAACTGTATATTCATAGGTAAAATAAAGAAGTTATAATTCTGACTCATACCATACACAGAAATTAATTCAAAATGGATCAGCAACCTAAATATAAGAGCTAAAACCATAAAATTCTTAGAAGAAAACATAAGGGTAAATCTTAAAGACCTTGGATTTGGCAATAGATGATTAGATATGGCACTTGAAGCACAAGCAAAAATAAATAAATAATAAATAAAACACTATCAACATTAAAATTTCCTGCAAAGGACATTTTCAAGAAAGTGAAAAAGCCTACAAAAGGAGAGAAAATATTTACAAGTCATATATCTGATATAGATCTAGTATTCAGAATATATAATGAACTCTTATAACTCAACAACAAAAGACAAATACCCAATTAAAAAGAGGGAAAGGACTTAATATAAACCTTTCTCCAAAGAAGATATACAAATTGTCAATAAGTACATGAAAAGATCCTAAACATCACTAGTCATTAGGAAAATTCAAATCAAGACCACGATGAAGAACCAGTTCACAACCAGTAAGTAGGATGGCTATATATTGAAGAAAAAAAAAAGAAAAACAGAAAGTAACAAGTATTGGTGAGAATGTGGAAAAATTGGAATCCTTATACGCTGTTACTATGAATGTAAAATGGTTCAGCTGCTGTGGAAAAAAAGGGGGAATTCCTCATAAAAATAGATTTATCATATAACCCTTCAATTCCATTCTTAGGTAAATACACAAAAGACTGAAAACAAATATTCAAAAAGTACTTGTACTCACATGTTCATTGAAGCACTATTTATAAATATGGCCCTTTGTAGCAACGTGGATGGAACAGGAGAGTGTGATGCTAAGTGAAATAAGGCATACAGAGAAAGACAGATACCATATGTTTTCACTGTTATGTGGATCCTGAGAAACTTAACAGAAACCCATGGGGGAGGGGAAGGAAAAAAAAAAGAGGTTAGAGTGGAAGAGAGCCAAAGCATAAGAGACTCTTAAAAACTGAGAACAAACTGAGGGTTGATGGGGAGTGGGAGGGAGGGGAGAGTGGGTGATGGGTATTGAGGAGGGCACCTTTTGGGATGAGCACTGGGTGTTGTATGGAAACCAATTTGACAATAAACTTCGTATATTGAAAAAATAAATACATAAAATTATATTGAATAAGAAAAAAAAATTAAGCACTATTTATAGTAGTCAAAAAGTGGAAACAGTTCAAATGCCCATCAATGGATGAATGGCTAAACCAATTGTGGTATATCCATACAATGAAATATTATTCAGTCATAAAAAGGAATGGAGTACTGATGCATGCCATAACATGGATGAACCTTGAAAACATTATGCTACGTGAAAAATCCTGTCACAAAAGACCACATACTATATTATTTCATTCATATGACATATTTGGAATAGGAAAATCTATAGAGACAATAAATCAGTGGTCATTAGGACTAGGAAGGATGTGGAGATAAAAGGGCACAGGAGTTTTTTGAGTTGATGAAAATGCTCTAAAATTAACTGTGGTGATGATTGCACACATCTATCATTATAGTAAAAAACTATTTAGAATGTACACTTTTAAAAGGGTGAAATATATCATATGTAAATTATACATAAATAAAGCTATAAAATAAAAAGACAATTTCTTAGAAAAATATAAAAATAAGGTACATATACATTTTTTATTTCCTTAATGTCTCTCAACCAAAACAGGTTTTTCATCACCGTATTTGAGGGCCATTTATCTAACATTTCTTGTCAACCTGCTTGTGCTTACCATCCTAACACAGCTAAGATCTGGATATAGATCTGGGAAAATTGCACATGAAAAAAACACCTGGAAATCCCCATTACCAAAAATATTTCAATTTGAGCCAGAACTGAGAGTATTGAATAATTATAATACAATGGAATAAGTTGCTATAAGGGTTATTATATTCAGTAAGATAGAAGCTGGATAGGTATATTGAGAAAAAGGTATTGAGGATCACTACTTGATCCATGAACAGGGTCACAGAGGGCGAACATCAAGTGTTATACGGGATGCTGTCACTACTGAGTTAGTACAAGAAGTCGGGTAGGGATAGGCGGAGGGGGGAGTCAGTATATAAGAACTAAGAGAAACAACCAAAATAACTGAAGACAGGAATCACTAGGTGATCTAATTGCAGAAAATGATTTTCTCTATTAGTGGATCTTACAGGTTTTATATCAAAGCTTCTTAAGGATTGTCATTTGAAAATAAAATTATAGGAGTCTCAATTTGAGTGTGTATGATTCACACAAGAATTTACCTATCTAGTACACTGATCAAATAATCCCAGTAAAAGTGTATGAGTTATGCAGAGCCTCTTGGAAGCACTTCTGAGGGAAGAAGAATCCAGGAGTAGTATAGCCTTAGTCCTCTAAGGGGTGCAGTGATATTGAGTGGAACAGAGTGGCTGTCATTTGTCACTTGATCCTAGCCCCAACTTGACTCAGGGTTAAGCTCTAAACTCTTAAGTCATTGGGGGTGTAGACATCATTGCATGGGTTCTCTTATCAACAGAGCATAGTACCAGAGACAAATAAGAGCAAGGAATAGCAGCAGATAGCCTGGTGGAGGTGTTGCTGCACTCAGTGGAAGCCAGCTTGATCAGGAATACACTAAGGGATCTTTTGCAACCTTTCAGAAACACTTAGGGGAGGACCTTTAAAGAAACCTGAAGTCATGCATTATACAGATGGGGGCATGAACAAATTGTTTGAGGATTACTATTTATGTCATATCCAAAAGGCTGGTGAGGCCTGAAAACATGGGAAATATGGACAAAGCTCCTATCCCTCTGCAACAGCTGCACATGATTTTATGGTGTAAGTGATCTTTAACCCATGTTTTGAAGCAATACAAGGTGTTTATCACAAGGAGAGAGTCCAAAGGGCATTTCAGATTAGAACAGAGGGTATGTACAAAGGCGCAGATGCTAACTATGCCTATTCATAAGGAGTAGTTTGTTTGGACCAAGTTTTTTTTTCCATTTTGTGTGACTACACACGTACGTACTTACTGGGGATCTTGCTATTTGATTACAGTCACCAACTGAGAGCAGCTCAACTATTTCCTATAACTATTGGAATTATTAAAATGTTAGATTTTAAAAGAACCACAGATGCTGTCTACTCCCACTCCCTCTCACCACCAAGCGCAAGGGATAATTGCAAAGCTATCAGCAAACTCAAAGGTTCACAAATACTTTGCTTGTATACAACATCTGCTTTGTCCTGTAAATGTAAAGGAGCTAAAAATCCCAGTGAGATTTAGAAGGTTGAAGGAATATTAAAAATCAGGTCAGCAGGTCATAAGTGTTTCTTTTGTTAATCTAATAGTGTACTAATCCAACATACAATGGGGAAAGAAAATTACCTGTATGATTGATTCCTTGAGGTTCAGATAGCATTTATACTTATGAGACAAAAGAAAATGGCAGTGAAGATATTAATGGTTAACTGTTGGTGAATCACAATGTTTGCCTCTAGTATCTAAATGTCATAATAGAGTCTACAAACTGAACATCGTGATTCCAATTTAGATTATTTTGTGTCGTTTTACAGAATTTGCTTCTTTCGCACTGTCTCGAATAAGTGGATGAATTTACTTGTCAGATATTACAAAAGTAGAATTCGCTTTATATAGACAACTAAAATGACCTTGTGTTAGTGTGGTCAAATAACCTAGAGCAAGCACTGAATATAGTACCAAATGTGATTTCTATGATAACCCAGGTTGAAAAAAAAAAAAAGGCAACTCTAAAATTCAGTAAACAGATTAAAAATATAACATTTACATGATTTTCCTTTCCAATGCAATTTGACTGTGGCAGTTTGTCAAAGATTATCAAATAAAATGTTGGTGACATATGCAAACTTTAAGAATACTTATCTATGAAGGCACATACATTATATTTAGCTGTTCCATTGTGAGATTATCAAAAGTACATTGTTACCAAAATTAAAAGGCAAAATAAAAATTTATGCCAAAGCTAAAATAGTCAATAATATTTCATTTTTAGTACCTTTGATTTTAAACAATGCTTAGATTCATAGAGTCACATTACCCAGGCACACTTTCATTATTTTTCAGGCATTACAAACAGTGAAATTACTTAAAATAAAATCTGTGTGTTATGCACATTGCAGTAAAGCTCTAAATTTAGTACTGCCTATACAAAGAATTGTTGGAGCTGTAAAGTATAAGGCCTTACCCTTGAAGGACTTATGATCTGGTGGAGGATATGAGAAACACATAAAGTGTTCAATATATGACAGTACCCCTGTAACAAATGAGTGTGACAGACAATAACAGCTATAGGAATTCAAAGGAGGGTCCAAGATTCCTCTGCACAAATGGCTTTTCAGGGTTAAAATGTCTAGAGTTTTCTTTATGCTGGACAGTGTAGCTGCAATTAGAGCTGATATACTATTTGTTATACAATCGTGTATTGGTTATTGTCTCCTAACCCTTGGATGGTTAATTGTATCAATGCAATTGTTTCATACTTCATTGAATAATGTAACCATATGTTTCCAATAACCTATTTTAAAAAAATCATTTGCAGCAAAGTTTAATAATATTAAAATACCTAAACATCATATGGTCTTAATTTCTTAACAGCTGCACATGCTTGTTTCTCTCTATCCTATGGGACTTCCAGAAGAAGTAGGAATCATTAAGTTGTACTTGTTTCAGTATCAAAACCTCTCATAGACCCCTTGACTTTTGGACTTTTCCTATGGTGTAGATTTTAACTAAACAAATAGAAATGTATTTCCTTGAAAAAATAGTTTTCTCTTAGTAAAATTGTTCAACGACTCAGTTTTACTAATCAGTCTCTCTCCCATTTTACTTGTAGAAAAAGCTATCAGTTATTTAAACAAATTTGGCTTGATAGGCACAATAAGAGAGATGATAGCAATATACAATCTTAACCTCGTTTTTTTGTAACAACTGTGTTCCTCCAATCATATGAAAGTCTTTTTTCCTTTATCTCGTTAACTCAATAATCTTTTATTGAGCACTTACTATGTGCCTGGCAATATCCTAGATATAAAGAATATAAAAGTGAAAAAGGAAAGCAAGTCTCCATTACCATATATACAAATACCTGCAACAGAATGGAGTAAAAAAGGGAAAGTGTTCAAATACAATACCATGGCCTCCAAGACCCTTGATTACCTTTTAAATCTCATCTGTCACCATGTACCTGCCTCATTATCTGTCTCTACCTCGAATTCACAGAACTCCTTTTTACCACAGTCCTTTGCACTTATTTCCTCCTCCTGCAGTGTTCCTTGCATTTGTCAGTTGGTTGAGTCCTATTCACCCTATAGTAATCAATGTAAATATCATTGCCCCCTAAAAACTTAACTATTCCTTAGCAATCCCCACAGATTAGGTTTTCTTCCCATCATATACTCTCATTACACCCTGTACGTTATAATTTTAGCCCTAATCTCAGTGTAATTCAACAATTATCCATGTAATTGTTTATTGCCTATATCTTCCGTAGGACTATACTATAAACTCAATAAAGGCAAGACTATATCAGTATTGCTCACAGTATATCCCCCATGGCCAATGAAAGGCCTGTCACAGAGAAGTTGCTCATAAGCATTTGTGGAAGGAAGAGAGGGAAAGAGAGAGGAAGAGGAGAGAGAAGGAAGGAAGGAAGGAAGGAAGGAAGGAAAAAAAAGAAGGAAGGAATGAAAGAAGGAAGGAAGGAGAGAAGGAAGATTATATGTGCATAAAGAAGAGTGGCTTGTCCCTGTTTATGGGAGTCAGAGGTACTGATTTTTGAGGTTTCACTCTTCATCAGAGTTACTTATTCTTAGTTTTTTTGTTATCCCCTTTCTGACTAATAAATTGTATCTCCAATTTCCAGACCCAGGAAGATGTGCTACTACCAACCACTTTCTGACAATGATTATACCACTAGCATGAAGTTTTAAAGTGACCTCAATATCATACAACCCCAGTGGTTTTAATATGGGGCCTACTGAATGGGCAGTTCCATCCTTATACCAAACTCTGGATTTTCCCCTTCCTTCCCTCTTTAGTTGCATCTCTTATGTCTGCATCTGTGTCTGCACCTCTATCTTGGTGATGAAGATAGTAGACAAGAAACGTCAAAATTAGATCCTTTAAGTCATTTGTAAGTGCACTTTTTCACTCAATCTCCCCTCCATTCCCATAGGTAATTACAACTGCTTTCATAAAGTGATTGTCATCAGTCATGGGGAGATTAACACACACAAAACTCACAATACCCTTCTCTTCTATTTAATGCCTGCAATAAGAGATTTCCACATTTATATAAAAGAGAAAGGAGACAAGATGAAATCAGTCATTGAATAAGCTTCAACAGAAGCCTAGTTTCTTTCAAGTATCAAATAGCAACTCCTTCTCCATACTTCAAAAGATTAATATAGCATTTGAAATTTTCTTTTTATTCAACTTTTATTATAATGTCCCAATCTTAAGTTATATAGTAACCATTTTGGATTTGAATGAAGACTTTATTATTGCCACTTTAATTGTTTGTTTTCTACTCTAGCTACATTGGAGTTTAAAAAATGAAAAATGGATTTATCTTTTACTATTCTTTGAATATTATGAACTACAAAGACAACTCAGACAATAATTCTGTACAGCTATTATTGGAAATATCTGTTTATGTACAAATTGTCAATGTCTATTTTAGAAATATCAGACATTGTACTAAAGCAGGCAATTGTTCCACAAAATTCAATATGAGTGCTAGTAAGTAATCTTCAACATTACACTGAAAAGCATACAACATGCAACTATTTCTGTGATACTTATTAAAGAACATTTATTTTTGACTTCTTATATAGAAAATATAAAGATAATGGTCATGTTATTTACATCATTACATAATCTGCATTAGGAGAGAGGACTCCATATGGATTGCCTGATGTTGTCACAATATTCATAAAAATGACCAATTAATGCAATTTAAGTTGTCCATGTCTGATTTTTTTTAATTTCCCTACACTTCTGATTATCTTCAATTGTTTTACTGGTTATTTCCCTTAAATAATTAGTTGTGGAGATTCCCTGAGGCTTATAATAACTGTACTCTCCTCCTTCTTATGGCTGCCTCTAGGGCACCACTTAAAAACAAATTCATTGTCCACCTATGCTATATGTTCCTGGAGTATAATTCTATATGAGGCCATGTCTGTGGCCAAAGCTTCTTGGTTATTTTCTCCCCCTTCCCTTTCTTTCTCCTGCTCTGCTCAGGTCCAGAGCAGCATTGTCTCTGGGCCTGTGAGGTTGGGGAGGATCAGGAGGTGACAGATTAGTTCTGGTTCATCCTAATCTCAAGGGTGCAGCCCTTTAGGACCCAGCTTAATGCAGGAAAAGATATCCTGTAAGAGTTTTTACATTGAATGTGTTCTGTGTCATCTTCACTCTGTCACAACTTACCTCTTCAATGGTTTCAAGGCAAAAGCAACTTTGTCACTCAAGCAATCCAGTAGTCTCTTTGGATTCAAGCTTCCCCCAAAATTGACCTGGCAGGGTTCTATCTTTTTAACTCTTCAGTGCTTTTAAGATAATTTATCCAGAGTTGTTTTCAGCCAGATGGTTTCATCTGAATAACCCACTACCTAACTTGTCCCTAAAGAAATACCTATTACATTTTTATTGTATACAATTATATATTTGCATTTAAAAACTGTGATATTTGCCTTTAGGAACTTTACAGTGCAAATTGTAGGCTCACAAGTTTTTATTCATTTTAAGATATTAGTAGCCATATGTAAGACTAATTTAATGTATACTTTTAGGGGAAAAAAGATGTGATACTTTTGAGGAATTGTTCATTAAAATTATGAAATTGAAGAGCTCATTTTGCTTGACACCATTGTTCTTTCTTCAAGGTATAACGTCAATTGGTTAGCCAATAAATTACATCCTTGCCTTGAAAAAATAACCACGAAAGGAAAACCACTCTTAGCTGATCTCCCAACCACCTTTGCCTGGTCCTGAGCTGCCCTATAGTGGCAAGGTCCTCGTCTTTAAGGGCAGCTGTAAGGGCAGCTGGCTTTGATTCAGAATATAGAGACAGTATTACCAGCCACTTCTCTCATGCCCTGGTGCTTTAACACTCCAACATGTGTCTGTGACAATGAAGGCAGATTCTTGATTCTGGCCATGGTTAGGTGGAAAAGTTTGGTCCAGGTTTGTGACTTTGTAACTTTTTAATAACAACCCCATTCGTGGCCCAGTGCTTAACTAGCCAAAACAATGAATCTGATTCATTAAAATATAAATCACTGATACCAGGCACCACATCTTTGAGGGAAGAATGATGGTGAAAGTGGTACTTTAGATCTTACAGAGGGAAAACAAATCCACATTCTCTAAAGATACAATTTACGTATTTATATACTTTCTATTGTACACTTAAAGCTTTTGTAAATTATCCAAGATGAACCAAAAGAAAGTAGAGAAATGAGTTGTAAAAATTAAAAGACACTAAACTTAAAACCACAAGACTGTGCTATTCTTTTTTTACATATCAAGATAGAGGTCATCCGCAAATGGATAAGAAAGGTGTGTGTGTGTGTGTGTGTGTGTGTGTGTGTGTGTGTGTGTAATCAGCCATAAAAAACAATGAGATTGTGTCATTTGAAGCAACATGGATGGACTTAAAAGGTATTATGCTAAGTGAAATAAGGGAGACTGAGAAAGACAAATATATGATTTCATTGATATGAAACACAAATGATATGTGATTTGTGATATGAAAACACAAATGAATTAACAAGCAAAAAGACCTATAAATACAGAGAACAAACTGATGGCTGCCAGAGAGGAGGGGAGTAAGGGATAAGCTAAATGGGTGAAGGGGAGTGGGAGATATAGGGTTCCAAATATGGAATGAATAAGTCATGGAATGAAAGGCACAGCATAGGGAATATAGTTAGTGATACTGTAATAGAATTGCATGGTGACAGACAGTAAAGACACTTGGTGAACCCAGCATAATGTACAAACTTGTCAAATCCCTAATTGTACACCTGAAACTAATGTAACATTGTGTGTCGACTATACTCAAATTAAAAAAAAAATTAAACACACACAAATAAAGGCCATTCGAAACTCATTGATTATTAACTCATTTTTGTGTGTACATAAATAGCATATTTTATCTGAAACACTGAAATTTTTAAAATAATTAGTGCATTAAAGTTATTTCAGTGCCTTAGAAATAAACAGGCTAAAATACAAAGCAAGTTCTATTTATCCATGAACAAATTGAACCAGCATAGTTAATCTCCTATAAAATAATTATTTGTATAATACTCCATGGTTTATACAGTACACACCCAGCATCTTATTTAATCCTCTCAACAGCCCTGTCAGGTAAGCATTTCACCATTTTACAGATTAAATGACAAACTCAAGGTTCATTTAGAATACAGGTCCTTCTAAGGTCACAAAGCTAATCAGTGGCAAATAAGTCTCAAATTCAGTCATCTGACTCACAGTCTAGTGATATTCCCACCAAGTTTACAATTTACATTGTTCTCATCATGGTAGAATCATTACTCTTGCCATCCTAGTCAAAGGCCAATCCTTATGAGTCTAGGCCATATGGCCAGAGGAACAATTAAAAAGGACAGATTCCATAAACTTTCAGTTCAAGTTTGTCAACCAAGGAATACTATAACTACAGTTTCCCATGATGAAGTTGAAGGGGAGCAGAATATACCACCTCAGTATGTGCTACTTTGGCATGTGTATTTATTTTCAGTTGAACACAATCAGGACCCAGCAGATTCAGGAAGAGCTTTTTATCTCCCCCTTAACTGCCTAAAAGAATTTAAATAGGGGGCCTGAATCAGGAAAAGAGCTACTTTACTACCAGAGATAACTTGAGTGTGTGTGTGTGTGTGTGTGTGTGTGTGTGTGTGATGAAACCTGGGAAAGAAGAGATAATTTTTTATATCAGAAAGATTTGCCTGCACATCATGGCAAACATTTGCTTACCAAATATTTGCTTTTCTTGTCTTTCTGTGAATTGTCTTCATCACCTTTGAAGCCCCAGACCCATACCCTCTTCTCCTTAGTTCAGCATGATATGTAAACTATCATTACCTGACTGACTGAAAGTCTCATATTTTTATGGGACTCCCATAGGCATGAACTTTGTTTTTCTTCTGTTAGTGTTATCAATTTATTAGACCAGCAAAGAACCTATAAGGGAAGAAAGGAAAAGTTTTCTACCTCTACAAACTCATTAAATGCCTAGAAAATGCCCTCCATGTCTAAATGAACGATCTTTCAACTATTTACTATTTAGTAGGGGAATTTCACCTTAGAAAGATGTTTTCTCCCTTTTTGCAAGTGGAGTTAAATCCTAACAACTTCGAAGCTAAATAAATAGTTTATCTTTCTCATCCTTCAATCTAAACGTTGCTTTTCTTAGCTAAATTCACAGAGGCAGTCTACATATTTTAAGAATTTTCATTTAGTGAGGCACCCAGGTGTCTCAGTCAGTTGAGTGTCTGACTTCGACTCAGGTCTTGATCTCACAGCTCACGAGTTCAAGCCCCGCATCAGGCTCTGTGCTGACAGCTCAGAGCCTGGAGCCTGCATTGGATTCTCTCTCTCTCTCTCTCTCTCTCTCTCTCTCTCTCTCTCTCTCTTTCTCTCTCTCTCAAAAATAAATAAGACATTTAAAAAAGAATTTTCATTTAGTGTTATATTGACTTTCACATTATGCCTGAAACTTTGAACAAGTGCCAATGAATCATGACTGAGATGAAAATGAGCAAGATCCTTAGAAGCAGAATGATCAAGACTTATATGTCTTAGAAAGACCTGTGAAGTATGAATGAGTCACCTAACTCTTGAATTTTGTTCATATTAAATTTACATTCATTCTGCCTAAACTATTCTTCCAAAATTAATACTTGCATTTTATATAATTCCTAAGTTATTAGTCCATAAGATATCATACGATTTTTAGAAAATATGTAAATATTTTATATACATATATAGATATAGATATATAGATCTATAACCTAAACATATTTGTGAGAACTGTTCAAATACAATTAATAACTCTGTTACATCAAAGTGTTTCTGTTTTTTCTACAATTGTAACTTTCACCATGACATTGATCTTTATCTCAATATATTCATTTAGTAATTAGAGACAGTTTACATTTGTAAATTAAAAGTTAACTATATAGCACATATTTCAAGTTAGCAGGCCAATGAGACTATTTTTTCGTATTGACATTGACACAAATGATTATCAGGCTATAGTACTTGTCTAACTCTTTTATATTCATTAATTATTTAGAATTAATTCTGTGAAAATTTAGAGAATGCTTATGATAATGAGTTTTTAAGATATACAACTGTTCTAGGGGATAAGAAATCTTCATGAATTTATCATGTATTGAAATGTATTATAAAAATTTGACTGCAAGAAATGTCTCCTAGCTTTTTAAAATATAATTTCTAAATATTGGTAGAGAATGTACATTAACATTTGTCCATTAAAATCCAATTATAACTTTCTGAACTACTAAGATTTATTAACCTTGTGCAAAGTTATGTACAAATTATTCAAATGCTTTTTATTTGTGAAGTAATTTATGTAAGTTACCTATTTCAAATGCATTCCTCATCTGGTACTGTTAACAATCCTGGGAGATTGGTAGAGAAGTTAGTAAACCCATGATAAAGGAAAAGAAGACATGCCCATGCTTGGAAATGCAGCAGAGGAAATGCCAACCATATACCAGGTGCAGTACTAGATGCTGAGGATATAATTAATAAGCTGCATAATCAGGAAGCTTATGCTTGAGCTAAGACAAGCTAGTATTAAGAATGAGCTATGGTGAGTATTCTGATGGGGAAATCAAGGATGCTACAGAAGCTCATAGAAGGGCAATCTAACTTAGTCTGAGAAGAGTCAGGGAAGTGAAAAAAGAAATATTTGGCAGGTGCAAAATGGGGATGTTCCTTGCAAGACATGCTCAATGTTTTATATTTTGTTGTGAAGGCTATAGGAGCAGTGGGATAAAATTAGTGGAAATGCTAGAAACATAGGTCTGATAGACTGAAAAAAATTACATGAATGTATTTCTGCAATTTATTTTATTTAACCCTCACATCAACCCTAGTTAGTTACTAGTTAGTTACTTGTTAATGATATTGACATTGGTGTTAGTATTATTATTATTATTATTACTAGGAGTGGTAATAGCAATGGTAGTGTTTGACTTAAGTATCTAAATAGTTGATGATTACTTAAATACATTTATATAAGCTCACTTAAAGGAAAACATGGTGAAATTCCATTTTACATAAAATTGCACAGAAAATGTCAGACAGGATCTGAAAGACAAACTATGCATGCAATAAACATGTACTGTTTTTGTACTAAAAATATAATAAGCAATAAGGGAAGAAGGGTGGGTTGGTTATCATGATAATGACATATCTGAATTATCTATCCATCATTACTAGCTATCCACTGAAATGTGGAAAAAAATCATTGTTCATTACTTCAAATTCTGCCCCAAGCTGCTGCAAACAATATTTCAGAAAATTTTACTTAATTACACTTTCATCCAACCAATATACCTCTGATCTCAAACCCATCTCCAATTACACTATACGGTTACATCATTGATCCTGATTTTTGCGTATGTGTGTTTTTTTGTTCCTTTGCAATAGAAGCATAAGAATAGGAATTCAGAACCAAGGGCCTGAAATCAAACAACCCAGATTAAGTTAATAATAATACCTACTTAACTGACTTAATACATGGAAACCTTTAGAAGAGTTCTGGTACATTGTATGTGTTATATAAAATTTAACTATCATTATATATAAGAATTTGGGGTCATCATTTTTTACAAAAATGGTATTATACAAAGCTTTTTGGAAGGAGGATCTCATTTTCTTGATAGGTGAACATAATACTGTGTTTTATTAGATCTTAAATGCCTTTGTAAGATGCGTCATTATGTACCACCAGGAAAAAAAAGTACTACCAATTATATATGGCACAATGCTTTGCTATCACTTAGAATCTTTATTGAAAGAGTTTTTTAGGCACATTTACACAGAGAATTTCATCATATATTATTCTGGTGCATATATTTAAAAAACTATAAGAGAACTTAATTGGTTACAGTAAGTCTTAAAAAAAAAGTCCTCACATTGAATCCAATTCTTCTGCACACTTTCAAATTAGACTTATCATTACCCATTGTTTTTTGCACAAAATATTATTTTCTGTATTATCAAGAACATCAGTAGTGTGGCATTTTAAAAGGAGTGCTCCACAATAGACCACCAGGAATGTATGAAGCCACTAACACTTATTCTGTAATTTTTGATGCTGAAATTTTCTTGGTCATAGCATAAAGTGTCAATACAAGGTTTTAAAAATCATGACGCATATACTTTTCTGTACTTTTCTGCAATGATTTTGTTGAGTGAAACACTGAGGTGTTGTAGTTATCCAACTGTGCCTTCAGGTGCAACAATCATATGTGGGCAGGTGCAACAAGGGTAACTAAAGTATGACTGTTACCTAGCTTAAAGTCACTATAGAAATTCTAAGGCACATTCCAATTTTGAATATGAAAAACTGAAAAAATGTGTTTTTGAACCAATAGAATATGGTGACTCATTGTTTTGATTTTTTTAAAATATCCATTACCACCAGTGAACTGAGCATATTTACATTTTGGGGTGAGGAGTGATTCTTCTGTGATTTACTTTTTTACATCCCTTGAATTTTCCTTTTTTTGTCATTTTGTAATAGTTCTTATATATAATAGATATTAATTCTTTGTCACCTTCAGAAATTTCCCAAATCTATATAGTTTGCCCATTGACTCATTGGATCTTTTCCCATACCAAATATTTTCATTTTTATATAGTCAAAAACATTTACATTTTTTGTAACTTTGGTTCTCCAGCCTTGTCAATGTCCCTTCCATTCCTAAGCTGGAAATGTAGTCTGTTTATTTTTCTTCCAGGACTTTTATTTTTATTTGTTTACACTTAGTATTTAACACATCTGTTTCTCTGCAGTGCTTTTTAAAAATATGATGTGAGATATGACTCTAACTTTATTTTCTTCCACATGAGTACTCAGTTATCCCAGAACCATATATTACATATTTCATCTTTTCCCATTGAATTTGAATTGCTATCTTTGTTACACATTCTCATGTGTGCTAAGGTCTATTATTTGGTACATTTTATTCTTCAATTTACCTAGAATTTATTCTTGTGTAAATGGTTATCCAGTTGTTTAGAGTTGTTTAATGAATAACCATGCCTTCTCCACTGGTTTGAAATGCCCTATATACCTGTCCCATTCATATTTCAATTTTGGCACCAGAATTACCCCATTTCAATTTCTGCAGCTCTATGATGTTTTTATATCTGGTAGACATGTCATCTCCCCTATTCTTTTACTCTTCTTTGTTAGAATTTAATTGGATATCCTCTAATGTTTATTCTTTTAGATGAACTCTAAGATGCTCTGGTCACATCATATCTCTCTCATCATATGCTAGATACTAAACAAATAATAGATAAATACTGTGATGTGTGTTTGATTGAAAGTATGTTGCATGTATAGATAGGTTTCTCCATAAAGATACACATCTTATAATATGTTTCATTTATTGAAGTCTTCTTTAATTCTTTAGTAGAATTTTGTAGTTATCTTAATTTGGCCATTCACATTAATTTTATAATTTTGTATTTTATGTTTTATGTTAATATTGTTAATATTTTTTTCATTTTATTATCAAATGGATTATTGTTGAAATAAAAAATATATTGATTTCAGTATATTATGTATTATGGTTTTAGACTTTGTTCTCTAGGGCTTTACAGAGAAATTACACCATCTACAAAACATGAAATTTTCCTATTTTTTATTTATGTTTAATTTGTACATTTATATTTTATGAACTCTGACAAACATGTCTATAGTACATTAAATAATAGAAATAAGAGTGGACAATTCTATTCTTCTGAATTTTAATGGGAATGTTTCTGGTATTTCTTAAGTTTGATGCTAGCTTTGAAACTGTATTATTTATCATGCAAAAAAATTTATTTCTATTTTACCAGGAATTTTCTTTAGGAATGTCTGTGGAATTCCACACCCCCCACCAAAACCTATTTAAGAATCTATTCAAATATTTTTTCCTTGACCTGTTATTATGAATTATTATTAGTTTCTTAATATTGAGCCATCTATGCACTAATATTATAACCTTTACTTAATCATCAAATATTATTGTTTAAATATATTTCTGGATTAATTTGTTTGCCATTCAGGATTTTTGCACCAATATTTAATATTGATGTTGAATAGTTGCTTTCTATTTTTCACTGTCAAATTAAAAAAAAATTATACTAGCTTTATAAAATAGTTTGGGAAGCTTTCTTTCTCTATAACCTGTTACTTGGATGTTTGAAATAACTTACAATTACAATGCAATTGCCTTGACAAATGGCTTTCTACATAAAAGGGGCTTTCTGTAACAACTCTCATTTATAATCAAGTTTTCTACCTCTACTTGGGTTGATTTTAATAGTATTTCCCCATATACTCATTTGTTACATTGAGATTTTTAAATTATTTTTGATGTTTGCTACTTTTGATGTTTATTAAGTTTTTTTTTAACTTTAATTCCAGTATGGTTAAAATACAGTGTTATGTTAGTTTCAGGTATACAATAGAGTGATTCAACAATTCTATACATTACTCCATGTTTGTCATGATAGGTGTACTCTTTAATCTTCATCATTTATTTCACCCATTCCCCACCCACCTTCTCTCTGGTAACTATCAGTTTGTTCTCTATAGTTAAGAATCTGTTTCTTTCTCTCGTTCTCTCTCTCTCTCTCCTCCTCCTCTGTATATTTCTTTGTTTTGTTTCTTAAATTCCACATCTGAGGGAAATCATATTGTGTTTGTCTTTTTCTGATAGACTTATTTTGCTTAGCATTATACTCTCTAGCTCCATCCATGTCAGCGCAAATATCAAGATTTCATTCTTTTTTATGACTGAGTAATATTTCATTGTATATGTGTATATATATACTACCTTTTCTACATCCATTCATTTATCAATGGACACTTGGACTATTTCCATAATTTGGCTCCTGTAATAAATACTGCAATAAACATAGGGGTGCATGTATCCATTTGAATTAGTGTTTTTGTATTTTTTGGGCAAATACCCAGTAGTGCAATTATTGGATCATAGGGTAGTTCCATTTTTAACTTTTTGAAGAACCTACATAGTGTCTTCCACAGTGGCGGCACCAGTTTGCATTCCCACCACCAGTTCATCTTCATGCACTCCACATATTTGTCAACACTTGTTGTTTCTTATGTTTTTTATTTTAGCCATTCTGATATGAGATATCTCATTGTAGTTTTGATTTGCATTTTCCTGCTGATGAGTGATTTTGAACATCTTTTCATGTGTCTGTTGTCCATTAACATGACACTGTGTGTTAATTATACTTGAAAAAAAAAGAAAGAAAATAGAATCAAGAAGAAAGAACCAAATAGAAAAGCAGGTTGAATAAAGAAATTGCCAGTAAAACCAATTAAATTTTTATTATAAAAATAAAATATTAACTTGGGGTGCCTGTGTGGCTCATTCAACTTAGCATTTGTCTCTTGATTTTAGCTCAGGTCATAATCTCATGGTTCATAGGATTGAGCCCTGCCTTGGGCTCTGTATTGACAGCATGAAGCCTACTTGGGATTCTCTCTCCCTCTCTCTCTGCCCTTCCCCTGCTCTCTCACTTTCTCTCTTTCAAAATAAATGAATAAATAATTTAAATAAAATACAATGTTAACTATTTTTGAGTTTTATAAAAAAAGCTGATGCAACAATAACAAAATGGGATCAATGCACATTAAGATCCTTATTGTCATCAAGAGAAAGAGAAATTCTAAATAACTTGTTAGAAAAAATATATATTGAAATATTTAAGGTCAACTTACATTTCTGTAAATGGACAGACTAGATAACCTGAAAATTCTTCAATCACAAAATGTGTAGAAATTCTGGAATAAAATATAACTAACAATTTTTGAAAATTACAGCATAGCGTGACATCATCAAAATGGTGACGTGTTGTGTCTGACTTCACTCCTCCTCATAAGAACAACTGCCATATATTTGAGAACAAGATCCACTGAGAGAATCCTAGAACATGAGAGTGAGACTGAAGCACCTCTATGCACCACATAGAGACCAAGACTGACTACATTAGGAGAGTAAGAAAAGTAGTTCCAGACTGACAATATTGCCTTTCTCCCAGGCCCATGCAGTCCCACAAAGACAGGTCTCCCCTGAGCCTCTACTTCCTCCAATGAGGTAAAAGACCCCTGGGGAATCACCAGCCACCCCCAGTATTGTGGGTCATTTTGTGGGAGACTTTACTCTGATTTCACAGCACAGGGATTACAGGGGAATCTGCAGGGCCCAGCTACTTGGAATCTATGATGGACAAGTGTAGATGGCTTGCAAAACCAGCACAAAGACCTTGGCAGATCCATTTCATATTTGCTGTGCCCAAGTAGTGATCATAGCTTGGTTCATCTGAACTAAGTCAAGGGTACACTCTGACCAGGAAACTTGGCAGGGTACAGGTGTGCCTGATTCAGATCCTCAAATGAGGGGCATTCTTGGACCCAGAGCCCAGATCGCCCATGCCCAGGCAAAGTGCTGAGTCACAGCCCCACCTGCTGTGGAGAGTGCCTTCCAGTCTTATCTGGCCAGAAAGACTAATGAAAATTCTTTGAAGCTGTGTGGCCTACTGGCACTCAAGCCAAGAGGTGCACAGGCAGAGCTGATCACCCTAGAGCAAAGTCAGTACTGAGCACAGAAACTTGCCATGCTATGCACAGGCAGGGAGATTAATTCATAGCCAAGGCTGAGAGTAGCACCTGGACCTTCTCAGAGAGCCTATTTAGGAAATTGGGAGGAGCCTACAGCAACCCCTCCCTCTCCTGCCTAAGCAAGGGGAGTGAGACATAACCTCACCTGCTATGAAGAGTGTCTCCTGGCCTCACCTGATCAGAAAGGGAAACTGTGCAGCCCAACAGCATTTGAGCCAAGAGGTAGGCAGACAGAGCCAATAGTTTGAAGAATAAAGCCAATGACTCTGTTCAGCCAGGGAACTTGGGGTGAGGCATTAGTTTAAGACAATAAAGTGCCATACAAGTTTTAGAGCTGCTTCTCCTGCTTCACCTGGGCATGGAACTTAATTCATGAATCTGCTCATTGCTGAATACAAACTTCAGCCTGTACAACTAGGGAACCTAACTAAAGCACCCAGGAAGCTATGTAGCCTACTCCAATAACTGACCATAAAGAAATGGAGATCTATGAACTTTCAGAAAAAGAATTAAGAATAATCCTCTTAGGGAAATTTAGTAAACTACAAGAATACACAGAAAACTAAATGAAATTAGGAAAACGATGCAGGAACAAAACGAGAAGTTTGACAAAGAAATAACAACCATCTAAACAACAAATGAATAAAAAGAAATCCTAGAGATTAAAGATACAACTGAAAAAAGGAATTCAATAGTTTCAAAAGCAGACTCAACCACTCAAAAGAAAGAATCAGAAACCTGGAGGATAGGACATTGGAAATTTCCTAGTCAGAGGAACAAAAAGAAAAAAAGAATGAAAAGGAGTGAGGAAAGCCCATGGAAATTATGAGACACAATGAAAAAAAAATCACATTGTGGGAATTCCAGAAGGAGAAGAGAACGAGAAAGGGACGAAAAGTATATTTAAAGCAATAACAGCTGAAAATTTCCTGAACCAGGGAAAAGAAATTGACATCCAGATCTATAAGTACCCCAAAAACCCAAATAGGGTTGAACCAGAATAGGGCTATACCAAGACACATTATAAATAAATTGTCAAAAGTAAGACTTAGAAAAAGTATTAAAAACAGCAAGAGGAAAGAAAGAAGATATATATAAGGAAATCCCAATAAGATTTTCAACAAATTTCTCAACAGAAACTATTTGGGCCAGGAGAAAATGAGTAACATATTCTAAATATTGAAATAAAATATTCATCAACCAAATAAGACAAATAAAGACTACTTAATGAGCAAAAGCTGGGGGAGAACATTGCCATCAGACTTGATTTACAAGAAATGCTAAAGGGAGTTAGTTCATTGAGTGTAAGTAAAATAGCACAAATTAACATAAAACTACCAAAGATAATGTATATAGTCATAATTAGATTCTGCAATATGTTAATAGTGGTGTATAAGTCTCTTCCAACTATAGTTTAAATATTAAAAAATGAACATAGCAAAACTAACCATAGATACAATATTCTGTTATTAGTTACACAACATAAAAAACATGTAAATTGTAACAATAACCTAAAAGGTGAGGGGAACAAGTAAAAGTGTAAAGTATAAGAATTCTTTTGAAGTTAAGCTGCTATTAGTTTAAAACAGGGTGCTATAAGTTTAGCATACTTTATGTAAGACTCATGATAGCCACAAGGGAAAATATTGTGTTAATTACACAAAAGAACATTATAAAGAAGTCAAAGCACACTGATACCTAAAGTCATCAAAGCACAAAAAATGACAGGAGGATAAGGAACACGGATCAATGGATATAAAAAACAACCAAAAAAATAATGAACAAAATAACAATAGTCTTTACCTATCAATAATTTAAATGAAAGTGGATTAAATCCCCCAATTAAAAAACATAGAATGGCTGAATGGATTAAAAAAAAAAAAAAAGGAACCAACAATATGGTGTCTACACAGAAACTGAGAGTAAAGGGATGGAAAAAACATTTCAAGCAAATGGTAACCAAAAAATATCAGTAGTAGCTATATTTATTTTGGAAAAAGTAGACTTTAAACTAAAAATGATAAAAAGAGAAAAAGAAGGTCATTATATAATGATAAAAGGCTCAGTACAGCAAAAAGATACAATAATTATAAATCTTAAGCACCAAACATCAGAGTACTTAAATATGTAAAGCAAAAATTAACAGAGCTAAAAGGAGAAATAAATAATACAATAATATTTGAGGAATTTAATATTCCATTCTCAACCATAGGTAGATCATACAGAGAACTGATAAGAAAACAGCAAATTTGAACAATATTGTACACCAAAGGGACCTAACAGACATATACAGAACATTCTATTGAACAACAGCAGGATAACATTTTTGTCAAGTGCACATGGAACATTTTGAAGGACAAACCATATGTTAGGTCATAAAAGAAGTCTCAGCAAATTGAAGAAAATTGAATCATACCACATATCTTCTCTGATCACAATGGCATGAAACTAGAAATCAATCACAACAGGAAAATAAGAAAATTCACAAATACATGTAAATTAAACAACAATTTCCTGAGCAACCAATGGATCAAAGAAGTTACAGGAGAAATTTAAAATTTCTTGAAAGAAATGAAAATGGAAGCACAACTTATCACAACTTATGGGTGCAGTTAAAGAAGTTCTAGATGGAAATTTATAGCAATAAATACCCACATTAAAAAGCAACAAAGATCCCAAACAACCTAACTTTACAACTTAAGGAACCAGAAAGAGAAGAAAAAACTGAGCCCAAAGTTATTAAAAGAAAGGAAATAATAAATATTAGAGCAAAAATAAATGAAATGGAAGACAGAAAAATAATAGAAAATATTACCTAAACTGAGAGTTAGTTCTTTGAAAAGATAAAAATTGACAAACACTTAGCTAGATTAACCAAGGGGAAAATAAAGACCCAAATCAACAGAGGTATAAAGGAAAACAGACATTACAACTGATAACACAGAAATTCAAGGGATCATAAGAGGGTACTATGAACAACTATATAACAACAAACTGAACAGCCTAGAGGTAATGGAAAAATTCTTGGAAATATACAACTTACTAAGGTTGAACCAGGAAGAAATTAAAAATATGAATAGACCAATTTCTAGTAAAGAGATTGAATCAATAATAAAAAATGTACCAAAAAAGAAAAACCCAGGATCAGATGGCATCACTGGTGAATTTTGCCAAATATTTAAATAATTAAAACCAATTTGTCATAAACTCTTTGAAAAAAATCAAAAGCAGGGAACATGCCCAACTAATTTTGAGACTAGCATGATACTGATACTAAAACCAGAAAAGGACACTACTAGAAAAGAAAACTATAGGCAATAACTCTGTTGAATATAGATGCAAAAAATTTCAATGAAAGCCAAGCAAATCAAATTCAGCAGCACATTAAAAGGATCATTCATGATGATCAAATGGGATTTATCCCTGGAATGCAAGGATGGTTCAACAAATGCAAATCAATTGATATAATATATCACATTAATAGAATGAAAGAAAAGTATGTTTTTCTCAGTAGAACAGAAAAATCATTAGACAAAAATCAACATCAGTTCATGATAAAAGGCTCTTGACAAATTAGGCATAGAAGGAACATATTTCAACATAATAAAGGCCATATATGACAAGCCCACAGCTAATATCATACTCAATGATGAGAGGATGAAATATTTTTCTCTAAGATCAGGGCAAAGGAAAAGCTACCCAGTTTCACCACTCCTATTAATACTAGAAATCCTAGTACTGAAAATCTTATAGTACTGTAAGTCCTACCATAGCAATCAGGCAAGAAAAAGAAATAAAATACATCAAAATTGGAAAAGAGAAGGTGAAATTGTCTCTACTTGCAGGTGATATTATTTTATATATAGAAAATCTTAGAAATTCAACTAAAAAATATCAGATCTAATCAGTGAATTCCCTGAAGTAGCAAGATACAAAATTAAAGTACAAAAATAATTAGCATTTCCATATACAAACATTAAATTTCTGAAAAAGAAATAAAGAAATTAATCCCATGTATAATAGCATCAAAAACAATAAAGTACTTAGGAATAAATTTAACTAAGAAGGTTAAAGATCTCTATACTAAAAACTTCAATACAATGATGAAAGAAATCAAAGAAGAAACAAATAAATGGAAAGGTATCCTGTGTTCATGGATTGGAATA
This sequence comes from Panthera pardus, assembly GCF_024362965.1. NCBI lineage: Eukaryota > Metazoa > Chordata > Mammalia > Carnivora > Felidae > Panthera > Panthera pardus. The sequence goes on along the minus strand of NW_026526843.1, from coordinate 50,815,577 downwards.
ATTGATATTTTTAAAATGTCAATACTACCAAAAGCCATCTATAGATTCAATGCAATCTCTATCAAGATTCCAATGACATTTTTTTTATGGAAGTAGAAAAAGTACTCCTAAAATGTATATAAAACCACAAAAGACCCCAAATATCCAAAGATATTCTGATGGGGCACCTAAGTGAGTCAGTCAGTTAAGTGTCTGACTTTGGCTCACATCATGATCTCATGGTTCGTGGGTTTGAGCCCCACATCAGGCTCTGTGCTGACAGCTCAGAGCCTGGAGCCTGTTTCAGATTCTGTGTCTCCCTCTCTGTTCTCTCTTCCCCTTCCCATTTGCTTGCTCTCTCTCTCTCTCTCTCTCTCTCTCTGTGTCTCTCTGTCTCGAAAATAAATAAACGTTTTTATAAAAAGAAGAAATTCTGAGGAAAAAAACAGGAGGTATCACAATTCCTGATTTTAATCTATAATATAAAGATATAGTCTTCAAAACAGCATGGCAGTGGCAGAAAAACAGAACAAAAGGCCAGTGGAACAGAATCAAGAGCCTACAAATAAACCCAAGCATATACAGTCAACTAATATTTATCAAGGGAGCCAAGAATACTCAGTAGAGAAAACGCAATCTCTTCAATAAATGGTGCTGGGATAGTTGGGTATTTACATTTAAAAGAAAAATATAGGGGGCCCCGGAGTGGCTCAGTCAGTTAAGCATCCAACTCTTGGTTTCAGCTCAGGTCATAATCTTGCAGTTTCGTGAATTCAAGCCCCACATCAAGCTCTGTGCTGGCAGCATGGAGCCTGTTTGGGAATCTCTGTCTCCCTCTCTTTCTGTCCTTCCCCCATTTGTGCTGTCTCTTTCTCTCTCAAAAATAAATAAATAAACTTAAAAAATTAAATTAAATTAAATTAAAAGAAAAAAAGGGATACATTACTTACACCATGCACAAAAATTAATGCGAAATTGATTAAAGACTTAAGTATAAATTCTGAAACCATAACATTCCTAAAAGAAAATAAGAACAAATTTCCTCAACATGAGTGTTTCTTGGTAATGATTTTTTGGATATGACACTGAAAGCACAAGCAACAAAATAAAAAATAAAAAAGGGGACTACATCAAATTTAAAAGTTTTTGCATAGAGAAGCCTGGGTTGCTCAGTTGGTTAAGTGTCCAACTTGAGCTCAGGTCAGGATCTTGCAGTTTGTGGGTTTGAGCCCCATGTCAGGCTCTGTGCTGACAGTTTGGAGCCTGGAGCCTGCTTTGGATTCTGTGTCTCCCTCTCTCTCTGTCCCTCCCCTCTCACTCTCTCTCTCTCTGTCTCTCAAAAATATAAACACACAAATAATAATAGTAGTAATAATAATAATAATAATAATAAATAAAAGCTTTTGCACAGCAAAAGAAAACACCAAAGTGAAAAAAACTATGGAATGGAAAAAAATATTTGCAAACTATACATCTGATAAGGGGATAATGTCAGAACATATAAAGAACATAAACTCAATAGCAAACAAACAAATAACCCATTTTAAAATAGTCGAAGGACACTTTTCAAAGAAGACCTAATCTTAACTCTGAGAATGTCAGTTACTGAACACATAAGAAAATCAGTTACTGAGCACTCAATAAGAAAAACAGCTTAATTATTCTGCAGAAGACCCCAAATATTTAAGAACTGGTAATATTTCTGAAAATGGGTGTGAAGATAGAAATAAAAACATAAGTAACAATAGAATATTGATTTATCTAGAGTCCCAAATCCCCTTCTTGCCTCAGCTTGGTAGATGGCTGCCATGTACATTCTAACCCCTGGAGATTTCTGGGGTTTTATTCTCTGCAGAGGTCTCTGAACTGGAACATAAACTAACCTGAACCCTATCCTTAACCCCGAATCCCTAACCCCTAACACCTACTACCTACTCCTAACTGTAAAACTAACTCTCTGGAGAGGTCTCTGAAATGCAGGATACCAGTCATATATCCTCACTTTGGCCCTAAACCTAACTAACCCTAACCGAAGATCTCAGGAAAAAAAAGATGTAGTATATCTATACAATAGAATATTGCTGTTATAAAAAGGAATGAAATTGGCCCAGGGAGTTATGATGGCAAGATAGTAGGAGCACCCTATGCTTGCCTCATCCTTTGAACACAACTATATATATCAAATAATTCTGAACATCCAGGAAATTGATATGAGGACTAAGAGAACAAACTGAACTGCAAAACCAGGGAAAAGAGGCCACATCATGGAAGGTAGAAGGTATGGAGACATGATTTGGGGAGAGAAAAGAATCACTGATGTTGTGGAGGGGGGAGGGAGCTCTGATAAGGGAGAGAGGAGAGAAAGACAACACAGAGAGGAACAGAATCTAGGATATTTCACAAGAAAAACACTTCCCCAAAAACATTGACTGGGAAAACAAGAAGGCTGATTATCACAAATTTGTACAAGCAGTGGAACTCAAAGTCTGAAGTTTTAGAAGTCCATGCCACCATTGGGTGAAGTCTGGAAAACATAGAGGTGCATCTCTGGAGAAGGTCAGAGGCCCAGGAGCAGACAATGTGGTCTGAGGATCTCCTGGGTTGCACTGGGAGAAACAGTTCACCTTCCTGGAGTGCATTTTGGAGAGGTGGAACTGCCTTTCTAGGGATAAAAGAGCCTGACAGGTGCCATTGAGCTTCCCTGTTCATTTGCATAGGAACAGAGGGTCCTTCTGAGGGAAGCAAACCTGGAATCAAGCTTTTTCCTGTGCTTTGCCAAAAATCCCATGACCCTGTGTGTTCATGTGACTGACCCTATGGGAGAAATCAGCTTCAGCCACAATGCGGAGATACCCTCCTGCAAATGATCAGCACAGACTTGTGCTGGGCTGGGTCCCTAAAATTTGGAATTTTGAAACCCAGACAGCACACCTGAGATAAAACACATGGACACAGTACTAGTGGGGGGCAGGGGGGCAGACAGCTTGGGCACAGACAGGGTGAAGGCAGGGATCTGAGGGGTACCTGGGAGAAACAAAGGGAGATTGTTCACTCTTCTGTGAGGGTTTCCTGAACATTAGCATGTGGGAACTCCACTCTCCAGGGAAAATATAGCCAGTTGATACAATTTTATCTTGGCACATAAGCACTAATGAAATTCAGTGAGCAGCACAGCACCCAAAGTGAAGTCTTGAGCTGCTTACACCAAGTCCTGCCCCCCACCACCACTTGGCAGGTGTTTTTTTTTCTCCCTCTAGGGAAAGTGTGCCTAAGAGTCAGTGTAGTAGCAGTCCTCTACTCCAGAAGACCAGTACAAACCCAGCATGCACCAACTTTACTGACCATAGAGTGCTGCAAAGCTTGAGCTCTAGAGGAAATTGGATCTACCCTTTTTAACAAGCAGATGAAAACACACCTACTTAAAACTTGCCACACAGTGAACAAGGACCAAACACCCCCCACTGCAAGCAAGGATAAACAGTATACAACTTACCTAAATGAAAGAGCAGCCAAAACCAAACACCAGAGTGCACACAACATACACCAGAAACACTTCCTGAAGAGTCAGTCACTGGATAGTATATGACCTCTTCTTAATATAGCCATTACTCTCAGGAGCAGGAAACATAACAGGCTTTGATAACACACAGAAGACAGAGACTTAGACAAAATGCCAAGATGAAGGAAATCAAGAAAAAGAGGTAGTCACAGCCAGAGATCTAATCAACACATATATAAGAAATATACCTGAACCAGAATTTAAAACAACAATCATAAAGATACCAGCTGGGCTTGAGAAAAGCATAAATTACACCAGAGAGTCCCTTATCACAGAGATAAAAGACCTAAAACTAGTCAGGCCAAAATAAAAAATGCAAAATTTGAGATTTGAAACTGAGAGTATTGTTGACCCCAAGGATGGAAGAATTGGTAGAATTAATAAGTAATGTAGAAAATTAAATTATGGAAAATAATGAAACTAAAAAGAAGAGTCAAAGGAAAACATTGGATTTTGAAAGTAGACTTAGGGAATTCAGTGATGCCAGAAAGCTTAGTAATATTAATACCATAGGAGTCCCAGAAGAGAGGGAAAAAGAGGCAGAAGATTCATTAGAGCAAATTATATTTGAAAACTTCCCTAATCTGGGGAAATAAACAGGTATCAAAACCCAGGAGACACAGACAGCACCCATCAAAATCAACAAAAGCAGGCCAACACCAAGACATATTGTAGTAAATTTGCAAACTGTAAAGAAAAAATCCTGAAAGCAGCAAGGGAAAAGAAATACCTAAACTAAAAGGGAAGACAAATAAGGTTAGAAGCATATCTCTCCACAAAAACTTGGCATGCCAGAAGGGAGCAGCATGATATATTCAATATGCTGAATGGGAAAAATATGCAGCCAAGAATCCTTTATCCAGCAAGGCTGTATTCAGAATAGAAACAGATAAAGTTTCTCAGACAAACAAAAGCTAAAGGAGTACATGACAAGTGAATTAGCTCAGCAAGAAATAGTAAAGGGAACTCTTTGAGTGGGAAAGAAAGACCAAAAGCAGCAAAGACTACAAAGGAACAGAGAAAATCTCCAGAAACACTGACTTCACAGTTATTACAATGGCACAAAATTCATATCTATCAGTAATCACTCTGAATGCAAATGGACTAAATACCCCAATCAAAAGACAGGGAATCAGAATGGATTACAAAAAAGAACAGGGGCACCTGAGTGGCTTAGTCAGTTAAGTGCACCACTCTTGATTTTGGCTCAGGTCATAAACTTACTGTACATGAAATCGAGCCCCATGTCAGGTTTGGCGCTGACAGCTTGGAGCCTGCTTGGAATTCTCTATCTTCCTCTCTCTCTTACCTTTCCTGGCTCAAAAATGCTCTCTCTCTCCCCACCTCAAAATAAATATTTTTTTAAAAAAAGAAGACCCATCCTTTTGCTGCCTACAAGAAACTCATTTTAGACATGAAGACACAAGCAGATTGAAAGTGAGGAGATATAAAACCATTTATCATGCTAAGGGATGTCAAAAGAAGGCCAACATAGCCATATTTCTATCAGAAAACTAGATTTTAAATCAAAGGCTGTAATAGCAGATGAAAAAGAGCACTGTGTCATAATAAAGTGGTCTATCCGACAAGAATATCTAACAATTGTAAATATCTATGCCCCCAACTTTGAACATGCAAATATAAATCAATTAATAGCAAACATAAAGAAACTCATTGATAATAATACAATAATAGTGGGGGACTATAACACCCACTTACAACAATGAACAGAACTAAGCAGAAAATCAACAAGGAAACAATGGCTTTGAACAACACACTGGACCAGATGGACTTCACAGATATATTCAGAACATTTCATCCTAAAGCAGCAAAACACACATTCTTTTCTAATGCACATAGGACATTCTCCAGAATAGATTACATACTAGGTCATATATCAGGCCTCAACAATTATAAAAGGATTGAGATCATGCCATGAATATTTTGAGACCACAACACTATGAAACTTGAAGTCAACCACAAGAAAATATTTGGAAACATCACAAAGACACGGAGTTAAAGGACATTCTACTAAAGAATGAATGTGTCAATTGGAAATTACAGAAGAAATTAAAAAATACATGGAAAGCTTTGGGATGCAGAAAAAAACAGTTATAAGGGAAATATATAGCAATACAGGCTTATTTCAACAAACAAGAAATGTATAAAGTACACAAACATAACGTCACAGCTAAAGGAGCTAGGAAAAGAACAGCAAATAAAGCCTAAAGCCAGTACAAGAAGGAAAATAATGAAGATTAGAGTTCAAATAAATGATAGAGAATAAACACAATAGAACATATCAATGAAACTAGGAGATGGCTCTTGGAAAGAATTAATAAAATTGATAAACCTCCAACCAGGCTTATCAAAAACAAAAGAGAAAAGACCCAGATAAATAAAATAATGAAAGAAAGAGGAAAGATCACTATCAACATCACAGAAATACAATTATAAGAGAATATTATGAAAAATTATATGCCAACAAATTGTACAAATCTGGAAGAAATGGATAAATTCCTAGAAACGTAGAAACTACCAAAACTGAAACAGAAATGGAAAATTTGAACAGAATCATAACCAGCAAAGAAATTGAATCAGTAATCAAAGATCTCCCAACAAACAAAAGTCCAAGGCCAGAAGACTTCTGGGGAATTCTACCAAATATTTTTCATTTAAAAGATAATACCTATTCTTCTCAAACTGTTAAAAAATAGAAATGGAAGGAAAACTTACAAACTCATTCTCTGAAGCCAGCATTACCTTGATTCCAAGACCAAAGGCCCCACTAAGAAGGATATTTAGAGGCCAATATTCCTGAAGAACATGGATGCAGAAATTGTCAACAAGATACTAGCAAATTGAATCCAACAGTACATTAAGTGAATCATTCACCATGATCAAGTGGGATTTATTCCTGGGCTGCGAGCGTGGTTCAATATTTGCATATCAATCAATGTGATATACCACATTAATAAAACAAAGGATAAGAACCGTATGAGTCTCTCAATAGATGCAGAAAAAAAATATTTGACAATATACAACATCCATTGTTGTTACAAACCCTCAACCAAGTAGGAACAGAGGGAACATGCCTCAACATTATAGAGGTGATATACAAAAGACCCACAGCTAATATCATTCTCAGTGGAGAAAAACTGAGAGCTTTTCCACTAGGAATAAGACACAGGTGTCCACTGACACCATTCTTATTTAACATAGTACTGGAAGACCTAGCCTCAGCAATCAGAAAACAAAAAGAAATAAAAGTTATCCAAATCAACAAGGAAAAGATCAAACTTCCATTATGTGCAGACAACACAATAATCTTTGTAGAACATACAAAATATTCCACCAAAAAAAATGCTAGAACTGGCAGGCAAATTCAAAAAGTCATGAGATTCAAAATCAGCATAAATAAATCTTTTGCATTTGTATACACCAATAATGAAGCAGCTAAAAGAGAAATCAAGGAATCTATCCCATTTACAAGTTCACCAAAAAATCATGAGGCAGTAAAAAATCTGTATCTGTAAACTATAGACCACTTATGAAAGAAATTGAAGATGACACAAAGAAACGAAAAAACATTCCATGCTCATGCAATGGAAGAACAAATATAGCAGCACTATCAGCAATAGCCAAAGTATGGAAAGAGCACAAATGTCCATCAATGGATGAATGGATAAAGAAGATGTGGTATATATATATATATATATATATGTATATATATATATATATACATATATATATATATATATAATGGAGTATTACTCGGCAATCAAAAAGAATGAAATCTTGCCATTTGCAACGACGTGGATGGAACTGGAGGGTATTATGCAAAGTGAAATTAGAGAAAGACAAAAATCATGTGACTTCACTCATACGAGGATGTTAAGAGACAAAACAGATGCACATAAGGGAAGGAAACAAAAATAATATAAAAACAGGGAGGGGGACAAAACAGAAGAGACTCATAAATATGGAGAACAAACTGAGGGTTACAGGAGGGATTGTGGGAGGGGGGATGGACGAAATGGGTAAGGGGCACTAAGGAATTTACTCCTGAAATCATTGTTTCACTATATGCTAACTAATTTGGATGTAAATTTAAAAAGTAAAAAATAAAATTAAAAAAATATTTTTAAAATGTCTATACTACCCAGAACAATCAACACATTTAATGCAATCCCCATCAAAATACCACCAGCATTTTTCACAGAGCTAGAAAAAACAATCCTAAAATTGGTATGGAACCACAAAAGACACCGACTAGCCAAAACAATCTTGAAAAAGAAAATCAAAGCTGGAAGTATCACAGTTCCAGACATTAAGCAATATCACAAATCTGCAGTCATCAAGACAGTATGTTACTGTCACAGAAACACACACATAGATCAAAGGAACAGAGTAGAGAAACCAGAAAATGACTCACAACTATATGGTGAACTAATCTTCTACAAAGCAGGAGAGAATATCCAATGAAAAAAAGTCTCTTGAACAAATGATGCTGGGAAACCTGGAGAGTAACATGCAGAAAAATGATACTTCAACACTTTCTTACATCATACACAAAAATAAAATCAAAATGGATGAAATATCTAAATATGAAAGATGAACCCATCAAAATCCTAGAAGAGAACATAGGCAGCAACCTCTTTGACATCAGTGTCTTGCTAGACATGTTTCCTGAGGCAAGGGAAAGAAAAGCAAAATGAATTATTGGGACTTCATCACTTTTGCACCATGAAGCTTCTACACAGTGAAGGGAACAATCAACAAAACTAAAAGACACCTACTGAATGGAAGAAGATATTTGCAAATGACATGTCTGATAAAGGGTTAGTATCCAAAATCTATAAAGAATTTATCAAACTCAACACGCAAAAAATAAATAAATAAATAAAATAACCCAGTGAAGAAATGGGCAATAGACATGAATAGACACTTTTCCAAATAAGGCATCTAGATGGCTACCAGACACATGAAAAGATGCTCAACATCACTCATCATCAGGGAAATACAAAGCAAAACCACAATGAGATACCACTTCATACCTGTCAGAATAGCTAAAAATAACAACAGATGTTGGCAAGGATGTGGACAGAGAATAACTCATTTGCACTGCTGGTGGGAATGCAAACTGGTGCAATCACAATGGAAAACATATGGAGGTTCCTCAAAAACTTAAAATAGAACTACCCTACAATCCAGCAATTGCACTACTAGGTATTTATCCAAAGGATACAGGAGTGCTGATTCAAAGGGGAACATGCACCCCAATGTTTATAGCAGCACTATTAACAATAACCAAATTGCGAAATGAGCCCAAACATCCATCGACTGATAAATGGATATAGAAGAGGTGATATATATATAAAATATATATATATATATATATATATTATATATATATATTGGATTATTACTCAGGCATCAAAAAGAATGAAATTTTGCCATTTGCAAAAATGTGGATGGAACTAGTGTGTATTATGCTAAGTGAAATAAATCAGAGAAAGACAAATACCGTATCATTTCATTCATCTATGGAATTTAAGATGAAAAACAGATAAACGTAGGGAAAAGGAAAAAAGAAACAGAGGGAGACAAACCATAGTAGACTCAACTATAGAGAACAAACTCAGGGTTGCTGGTGGGCAGGTGAGCTGGGGCTGGGCTAAGTGGGTGATGGGTATTTAGGAGGGCACCTGTTGTGATGAGCACTGAGAGTTATATGTAATTGATGAATCACTAAATTCTACTCTTGAAACCAATATTACACTACATGTTAACTAATTATAATTTAAATAAAAACTCACAGAGGCCCCTGAGGGCTCTCTTGCCACTTCCATCATATGAGGTTAAAGCAAAAACTCAGCCATGTTGGAAAGCCGACCCTCATTATACACCAAACTTGTTGGCACCATGATCTTGGACTTCCCAGCCTCCAGAAATTTACTAAATAAGTTTTTGTGATTTTTAAGCAAAAAAAAAAAAAAAAAAAAAAAAAGAAATCTTGCCATTTGCAACAACATGGTTAGAGCTAGAAAGTACAATGCTAAGTGAACTAAGGCAGTCAGGGAAAGACAAATACCATGTGATTTCACTCATATGTGCAATTTAAGAAACAAACAAACAAGCAAAGAAAAAAGAGGCAAACCAGGAAACAGACTCTTAACTATAGATAACAAACTGATGGTTACCTGAAGGAAGGTGGGGGAATGGGTTAAATAGGTGATGGGGATTAAGGAGTGCACTTGTAATGAGCACCAGGTGTTGTATGAAAGTGTTGAAGCACTATATTGTACACCTGAAACTATTATTAACCTATATGTTAACTAAGTGGAATTTTAATAAACACCATTAAAAACAATAAAAAAAGCCAACATGTACAAGAAAACATCACTAGTCAGTAGGAAAATGCAAATTAAAACCACAATGAGTTATCATTTCACTTGTTAGAATGAGTGTCATCAAAATATATGAGATAACAAATGTTGGCATGGATGTGGAGAAAAGGGAACCATTATACACTGTTGGTGGAATTGTAACTTGATACAGCTACTATGGAAAACAGAGCAATTCCTCAAAGAATTAAAAATAGAACTACCAGGGGCACCTGAGTGGCTCAGTCGGTTAAGCATCTGACCTCACCTCGGGTCATGATCTCATCACCTGTGAGTTAGAGCCCTGCGTTGGGCTTGGTGCTCACAGCTCAGAGCCTAGAGCCTGCTTCCAGTTCTGTGTCTTCCTCTCTCTCTCTGCCCCTCCCCCACTCATGCTCTGTCTCTTTCTCTCAACAATAAAGTTTAAAAAAATTAAAAAAAAAATAAAACTACCATATGACCCACCAATTCCACTTTTAGGAATATATCCAAAGGTAAATGAAATACTGACTTGGAAAGATACCTGCACTTTCGTGTTCATAGCAGCATTGTTTACAATAGGTAAGACATGAAAACAACCTAAGTGTCCCTTGATGGATAAATGGATAAAGAAGTTGTGAGATATATATATATATATATATATATATATATATATATATATATAAACACAGTGGAATATTATTCAGCCATAAAAAAGAAGAAATCCTATGATTTACAAAAACATGGCATGAAGACCTTGAAGGCATTATGCTAAGTGAACTAAGTCAGACAGAGAAAAATAATTATTATATTATCTCACTTACATGTAGAATCTAAAAAAAAAAAAAAACAAAAAACAAAAAGCAAACCCATAAAAAGATCAGACTTATGAATACTGAGGAGGAGATGGGAGTGGGCAGGGAGAATTGGAGGAAGGTGGTCAAAAGGTATAAAATTCCAGTTAAAGGATACATAACTATTATGAATGTAATGAGTATAACATGATGACTATAGCTAGCAGTGCTATATGATATAGAGGAAGTTGTTAAAAGAGTAAATCCTAAGTGTCATCATCACAAGAAACATTTTTTTTCCTTTTTTTATTTTCTTCTTCCTATTCTTTACATTGTACCTGTATGAGAAGGTTAATGTTAGCTTAACCTATTGTGGTAATCTTTTCACAATATATGTAAATCAAACCATCATTCTGCATACCTAAACTCATACAGTGATGTGTGTCACTTATTTATCAATAAAATATAAAATAAAAGCCACACATTCAGTTAAAAGAAGCAGATCTGTGCTTCAATGAAAGGACAGTAGATGAATGGCAAAGAATGAAGTAAAAACTAAGAGCCAGAGAAATAAGCTTCTGAGGTGACACGAAAAGAGAGTTAAGGAATATTGCTAGTGACAACAATTTAAAAGTCTGGGTTTTAAAGTCCAAGTAGTATTTACCCAATGAATACGAAAATACTAACTCAAAGGGATACGTGCACCAGGATGTGTATAGCAGCATTATCTATGATAGCCACATTATGGAGATAGCCCAAATGTACACTGATGAATGGATAAAAAAAGATGTTTGTCTCCCTCTATTTCTCTTTCCTTTACCCCATATTTATCTGTTTTGTGTCTTAAATTCCATAGATGAGTGAAATGATATTGTATTTGTCTTTCTCTGATTTATTTCAGTTAGCATAATATACACTAGCTCCATCCTATGTATATATATATATATATACACAGTCATTTTTAAGCCATTGTATATACAATGGAATATTACTCAGCCTTAACAAAGAATGAAATCTTTCAATTTGCAATGACATGGATGGAGCTACAGAGTATCATGCTAAGCAAAATAAGGCAGTTATAGAAAGACAAATATCATACAATTGCATTCATACATGGAATTTAAGAAAAAAAACCAAATGAACAAAGAAGAAAAAAAAGACAAATCAAGAAAAAGACTCTTTTTTTAATGTTTATTCATTTTTGAGAGAGAAAGAGATCGAACATGAGCAGGGGAAGGGTAGAGAGAGAGGGACACACAGGATCCAAAGTGGGATCTGCACTGACAGCAGAGAGCTCCAGGTGGGGCTTGAACTCACAAACCACAAGATCATCACCTGAGCCGAAGTTGACCAGTTAACCAACTGAGCCACCCAGGTGCCCCAAGAAACAGACTCTTAATTATAGAAAACAAACTGATGGTCACCAGAGGGGAGGTATATGGGGAGATAGGTTAAATAGGTAATGGGGATTAAGGAGTGCACTTGTGATAAGCCCAGGGTATTGTATGCAAGTGTTGAAGGACTATATTGTACATCAGAAACTAATATTACACTGTATGTTAACTAACTGGAATTTAACAAAAACTTTTTAAAAAGTACAAATGGTATAGTATATGAAGACTAGAGTATACATTAAGTGTGGAGTTGAAACTGAAAAATCCCTCACAAAGAGTAGGTCCAATAGCTATAATTTTAATAAAAGGAAGAAACAGAAGAATGTAAACAACTAGCAAAAGGAGAATGTAAAAACAATTGTTGGTGTTGTCTTCCTTTCCTTTTGGCGAGGTGGGTAGGCATAGAGTCTTTTCTAAAAATTCCTAACCATAGGTCTGCCTTTAAACAAGGAGTTTGTGGTTTGAATTTACATTGTCTGTTTGATCTATTTTAAAGTAGTTACAGAGGCGGTAAAATCCAAAACCTCCATCGTGGGCTGGTAGTCTGGAGACTCAGTGAAGAAGTAATGCTGCAGTAAAAGTCTGAAGGCCTGTAGGCTGAAGAGCCAAAAAAGAACAAATGTTACAGTTCAAGTCCATAGGTCATCTGCTGCAGAATTCCCCCTTGCTCAGGAAAAGATGAATGTTTAATTTAATGAAACCTTTTACTGATTGGATAGGGCCCCCACGTTATGTAGAGTAATCTGCCTTACTCATAAATATACTGATTCAAACGTCGATCCCATCCAAAGACACCCTCATAGAAACATCCAGAATATTTGACTACATACCTGAACACTGTGCTCCAGTGATATTGACACATAGAATTATCCATTACAGTTGGCTAACTCAATAGGCATCACTAGATTTGTCCTCCCTTGTATCTTACAGACAAATACTAAGAGGCAAGAGAAACTAAATGCTTGCTTTTCTAGTCTTTAGAAATGGCTATATGACCCAGCTCTGATCACCAAGAATTACCTGGAAATTTGCTGTTATAAAGTGAGTGATTTCTTTTTGGGGTGATAATAATGTTCTAAAATTGATTGTGGTGATAGTTACACAATTCTATATGTTATTTATATACTATATACCATTTAATTGTACACTTTATTTCTTTAAGTTTTTATTTGAATTCCAGTTAGTTAACATACAGTGTTGCCTTAGGTTCAGGCATACAATATACAGTGATTCGACACTTCATAAACATCCGGTGCTCATCACAACAAATGTAATCCTTAATTCCCATCACACATTTAACATTACACCCCACCACCTCCACTCTAGTAACTATCAGATTGTTCTCTAGAATTAAGAGTCTGTTTCTTGATTTGTCACTCTTTCTCTCTTTTTTCCCCTTTACTCATATGTTTTGTTTCTTAAATTCCATATATGAGTGAAATCATATGGTATTTGTTTTGCTCTGACTGGCTTATTTCCTTAGCATTATACTCTCTAACTCCATCCATGTTGTTGAAAATGGCAAGATTTCATTCTTTTTATGACTGAATCACATTCCAGTGTGTGTGTGTGTGTGTGTGTGTGTGTGTGTGTGTTCTTTGTACATTCATCAATCAATGGACCCTTGAGCTGCTTCAATATCTCGGCTATTATAAAAAATGGTGCTATAAGCATAGGGGTACATGCATCCCCTTGAATTAATGTTTTTGTATTCTTTGGGTAAATACCCTGTAGTACGATTGCTAGATATTAGGGTAGTTCTATTTTTAACTTTTCAAGGAACCCCCATACTATTTTCCACAGTAGCTGCACAAAGTTGCATTCCTACCAACAGTGTAAAGGTTCTCCTTTTTCCACATCCTCATCAACACTTGATGTTTCCTGTGTTGTTAATTTTAGCTATTCTGACAAGTGTGAGGTGACATCTCATTGTACTTTTGATTTGCATTTCCAAGATGATAAGTGATGATGAGAATTTTTTCATCTGTCTCTTGACCATCTGGATGTCTTCTTTGGAGAAATGTCTACTCATGTCTTCCACCAATTTTTTACATTGGATTGTTTGGTTTTTGGGTGTTAAGTCTTATAAGTTATTTATATATTTTGGATACTAACCCTTTATCCTATATTTCATTTGCAGATATATTTTCCATTCAGTAGGTTATCTTTTAGTTTTGTTGATCCCTTCACTGTACAGAAGGTTTTTATCTTTTTTTTTTTAATTTTTTTTAACGTTTATTTATTTTTGAGACAGAGAGAGACAGAGCATGAACGGGGCAGGGTCAGAGAGAGAGGGGACACACAGAATCTGAAACAGGCTCCAGGCTCTGAGCTGTCAGCACAGAGCCCGACGCGGGGCTCGAACTCACAGACCGCGAGATCATGACCTGAGCTGAAGTCGGACGCTTAACCGACTGAGCCACCCAGGCGCCCCCAGAAGGTTTTTATCTTGATGAATTCCCAATAGTTTATGTTTGTTTTTATATCCCTTGTCTCAGGAAGCATATCTAGAAAAAAGTTCCTACAGTTGATGTTTAAGACATTACTGTATATTTTCTCTTCTAGGATTTTTATTGTTTCAGGTCTCAGATTTAGATCTTTAATCCATTTTGAATTTCATTTTGTTTATGGTATAAGAGAGTGGCCCAGTTAGTTTTTTTGCAAGTTGCTGTTTAGTTTTTTCAACACTATTTGCTGAAGAGGATGTCTTTTTCCTGTCCTTTCCTGTTTTGTTGAAGATCAACTGAACATACGATTATAGGTTTGTTTCTGGGTTTTCTATTCGTATCTATTGATCTATGTGTCTATTTTTGTGCCATTACCATACCGTTTAGATTACTACAGCTTTGTAATATAATTTGAAGTCTGGAATTGTGATGCCTCCAGCTTTGATTTTCTTTTTCAAGATTGCTTTGTACATTCAGGATCTTTTGTGGTTCCATACAAATTTTAGAATTTGTATATTCAAGATCTTTTGTGGTTCCATACAAATTTTAGAATTGTTTGTTCTAGTTCTGTGAAAAAAGCATTTGGTATTTTGATAGGGGTTGCATTAAATGTGTAGATTGCCTTGAGTAGTATAGACATTTTAGCAATATTTGTTCTTCCAATCTATGAGCATGGACTGTCTTTCCATTTCTTTGTGTCCTCTTTGATTTCTTTCATCAGTGTTTTATAGTTTTCAGAGTACATGTCATTCACCTGTTTGGTTAAGTTTATTCCTGTGTATCTTATTTTTGGCGCAATTATGAATTGGATTGATTACTTAATTACTTTTTCTGCTGCTTCCTTATTGGTGTATAGAATTTCAACAGATTTCCATACATTGATTTTGTATCCTGCAACATTACTGCACTCGTTTATTAGTTCTAGCATTATTTGGTAGAGTCGTTGAGGTTTGCTATATATACTATCATGTCAGCTGCAAATAGTCAAAGTTTTGCTTCTTCTTTACCAATTTGAATGTGTTTTATTTCTTTTTGTTGTCTGATTGCTGAGGCTAGGATTTCCAGTACTATGTTAAGTGACAGTGGTGAGAGTGGACGTCCTTGTCTTGTTTCTGATCTTACAGGAAAAGCTCTCAGGTTTCCCCCATTAAGGACGATGCCAGTTGTGTGGTTTTCATATATGGCCATTACTATCTTGAAATATGCTCCCCCTAAACGTACATTGTTGATGGTTTTTATTATTAATTGATGTTATACTTTGTCAAATGTTTTTTCTGTATCTAAAATGATCATAGGGTTCTTGTCCTTTCTCTTATTAATGTCATGTATCACATTGAATGTTTTGCAAATATTGAACCACACTTTCATCCCAGGAATAAATCCCACATGACAGTGGTGAATAATTTTTTAATGTATTGTTGAATTCGGTTCACTAAGATTTGATTGAAGGTTTTTGCATCTGGGTTCATCAGGGATATTGGCCTGTAGTTCTATTTTTACTGGTGTCTTTATCAGCTTTTGGTATCAAGACAATGCTGGCTTCATAAAATAAATTTGGAAGTTTTCTTTCCTTTTAGATTTTTTGGAATAGTTTGAGATGAATAGATATTAGCTAATCTTTAAATGCTTGGTATAATTTGCCTGAGAAGCCATCTATTCCTTGACATTTCTTTTTCAGTTTGATTATTAATTCAATTTCCTTGCTGGTATTCAGTCTGCTCAGATTTTCTATTTCTCCCTGTTTCAGTTTTGGTAGTTTATATGTTTCTAGGAATTTATCCATTTCTTCTAGGTTATCCAATTTGTTTACATATTTTCATAATATCCTCTTATAATTATATTTGTGTGGTTTTGGTTGTGTTTCTCCTCTCTCATTTGTGATTTTATTTATTTGAGTGCATTTTCTTCTTTTCTTGAAATGTCTGGCTGGAGGTTTATCAATTTTATTGATTTATTTTAAAGAATAAGCTCTTGGTTTCATTGATCTGTTCTATTATTTTTATAGTTTCTATATCATTTATTTGTTCTCTAATCTTTATTTCCTTCCTTCTGCTGGCTTTAGACTTCATTTGTTGCTCTTTTTCTAGCTCCTTCAGGTGTAAGTTGATGTTGTTTATTTGAGATTCTTCTTGCTTCTTAATATAGGCTGTATTGTCATAAGGTTCCCTCTTAGAACCACTTTTCTGCAGCCCAAAGACTTTGAACCATTGTGTTTTCATTTCTCTTTGTTCCCATGTACTTTTAAAAATTTCTTCTTTTATTTCCTGGTTGACACATTCATTGTTTAGCAGCATGTTATTTAACTTCCATGTATTCGTGGTCTTTACAGATTTTTTTCTTGTAATTTGATTTCCTGTTTCATAGCATGGCGGTTAGAAAAGTTTCATGATATGACTTTAATCTTCTTGAATTTGTTGAGGCTGGGTTTGTGGGGTAATATGTGATCTATTCTGGAGAATGTTCCATGTGCACTTGTAAAGAATGTGTATTCTGCTGTTTTAGAATGGAATTTTGTAAATATATCTGTTAAATTCATTTGGCCTAGTGTGTCATTCAAAGCCTTGTTTCCTATTGATTCTCTGTTTAAATGATCTATGCATTGATGTAAGTGGGGTGTTAAAGTCCCCTGCTATTATCATATTATTATCAATTAGTTCTTTTATGTTTGTTATCAACTATTTTATCTATTTAGGTGTTCCTATGTTGGGTGCACAAAAATGTATAATTGTTATATCTTCTTATTGGATTGTCCCTTTTGTTGTCATATAATGTCCTTCTTGTCTCTTGTTACAGCCTTTGTTTTAAAGTCTATGTTGTCTGATATAAGTATTGCATTCGTGCTTTCTTTTGACATCCATTTGGATGATAAATGTTCCACCATCCCCTCATTTTCAATCTCCAGACGTCTTCAGGTCTAAAATGAGTGTCTTGTAGGCAGCAAATAGATGTGTCTTGGTTTTTTATCCATTCTAACATCCTAAGCCTTTTGATTGGAATGTTACATCTATTTATATTCAACATAATTATTCGTAGATATGTATTTATTTTCATTTTGTTCTTTGTTTTGTCATTGTTTCTGACAATTTCCTCTGATCTTTTAATGTCTTTCTCTCTTCGTATTTTTCTTATTTTCTCTAGTGATATATTTGGATTTCCTTCTCTTTACTCTTTGCATATGTATTAGTGGTTTCTGATATATGGTTACCATCAGGTTTCTATATAACATTTTCTGCATATTAGTAGTCTATATTGAGTTGATGTTTGTTTAAGTTTTAACCCATTCTTTACTCTTCCCCACGTTTTGGGTATATTTTGTTATATTTTATTTTGTTATTTCCTGGAGTGATTTTTTTTACAGAAATATTCATTTTCACTGCTTTTGTGTAAAATAACTGTCACTTTTTGTTTCCCCTTTCCACTCAAAGCATCCATTTAATATTTCTTGTGGGGCTGCTTTAGTGATCATTAACCCCTTTAGTTTTTGTTTGTTTAGGAAACTCTTTAGTTCCCTCTATTCTTAATGATAGTTTTGCTGTATAGAATATTTTTGGCTGCAGATTTTTCCCATTCAGCACTTTGATTATATCATGCCACTCCCTTTTGGCTTGCAAAGTTTGTGTTGAAATATCTCCAGTTAGCCTTATGGGTTTCCCCTTGTAATTTAATGACTTCTTTTGTCCTGCTGCTTTTCAAATTTTTTTTGTAACTATATTTTGTAAATTTAATTACCATACACCTTGGTGTGGTTCTGCTTTTGTTGATTTTGACGAGAGTCCTCACAGTGGCAGCTGTGCAATAGCAGTTGGGCAGGGTATGGACACAGCTTTAACAAAATTTGCTCTGATCCATAGGTGGAGGCTACAAGTGTCTGTGCATCCCAGCCTCCCACAGGTGATTACACAGGGGGCGGGAGGGGAAAATGGTACCTGCTAGTTCCCTTGTTTTTAGAGAAGTCCCCCCAACATGTTCCAACATCAATATGAACAGATCTGTGTCCCATTTGCCCCCAGTTTTGTGTAAATTGTCGTTTTTATGTTGCCTCTCATGGAAGCTACTGTCTCTTTAAGGGCTGCAGCCCAGTTATTATTCACCCTTCCATTCACTTAGTGGTGAGTCAGCTGAATTTTAAAACTCCATTCTCCAAGTCCCACTAGCTGTGTCAACTCATGGAATTTAGCCCCTCTGGTTTGTAAAGCCAAATATTATAGGGATTAGACTTCCCTGTGTGAGCTCCCCACTGTGAGGGCCCATTTATAGGCCCTCTTCACCTGCACAGCTCCCTCTCTCCTGCATGCAGCCTACTTCTACCTTCTGAGCTTCCTAACCTATCAGATGCAGATTATTCTCTATTCTTAGTTTTGGAGTTTGTTCTGCCAGTCTTCTGATAGCTCTTCAGTTTATTGACTTGGATGTGGACAATATGTAGTTATAAATGTTGTACAAGGTGAGTTCAGCGTCCTCCCATGCTACCACTTCCCCAAGCTCCCCACCAAATTGTACACTTTAATCTTTATATCTGAATGATATCTCAATAAACGGTCACTAAGAAATACATAATGAAAGAAAAATGTTTCTTCTCATCATTTTCTACTTTCTTCATACTATCATAAAAGTACAAATATCCCTACCCCTTACAACAAAAGTAAAATAAAATAAGAAGTCACTTCTGCCAATTCTATAAAGACCCTTATGAAAGAAAAAATCCAAAACAAACTATTTCCAGTTTTCTATGTTAGTAGATAAACTGAAAATACAAAATATCAGATTTAATTGCCTTGTATTTTTTATACTTTGCTGCCTATCTTCCAGCTGACACCCTTACTAATATGCGTTGCAAGTAACTCATTCTCAGGACAAAGAAAATCATCTATATTTAGAAAAGAGTGGGGGAGTCAATGGGCAAAAGAAAGCAACCTGTTTTTTCTTTATTTTTGGCAAATATATATTAGGCAGATAAGGTTCTTTCATTCCTTGTATAGGATAGGTTTCAAAGATAACAGGAATGTACAATGCAATTTCAAAAATAAAACAATAGACTCTAGAGAAATTCCAGACTGGCTGCTTTAGACTATGCTGAAAGAGTTACTAATTAGTGCAGATGTAGTAGACAGCTTCTAAAATGGCCCCCAGTGATCTCCTCTTGATATTCATACCTAATGTAGTTCTCTTCCCTTAGGTGTGGGCTGTACTTAATGACTTTCTTTCAACACATAAAATGTGCCATCACACGTTAAATGTGCCAGAAATGATGGGATGCCACTTCTGAGATTAGGTTACAAAAAGACTGTTGCTTCCTCTTGGAATCTTCCTCTTTATTGCTTCAAGGGAAGCTAGGTGCCATATTGTGAGCTGCACTATGGAGAAGCTCACATGCAAAGACCTGAGGCCTGTCAACAGCCATGTGAGTGGGCTTGGAAATGGACATTCTCCCAATTTAACCTTGAGGTGACAGCAGCCCAGTTTTACACCAGTTTTATGATAGACATTGAGCCAGAGATACTCAGGTAAACTTCACATAGATTTTTGACCCATAGAAACTGAGATAATACAAGTTTTTTGCATAAGACTCTGGGATTTGGGGCTATTTGTTAAGCAGCAATAGGTAACTGGTATAGCATGAAAAAATAATACTTTCCATTCATTGAAGTACCAAAAAACCCTATTATGATCCCTTATTTTTAAATTTGATTCAACACAAAGGAAGAGAGAAAGAGGGTGCCAGCTTACTTTAAAGATTTTGAGGATGTGCTATACTTTGTAATGCTTTCGAAATTGAAAAAGAGAAGACTCAGTCCTTATTTCCTCTCTTTTAAATTTGGGGATGATCACCAGCCAATCATGAGCTCTTTGTTGCCTTAAGAGTGAAATGTCCAATATTAACTAATAATACGAATAATCTTATTGTCCTCAATTTTTCTAGGACTAGCTATTTAAATTTTAGGGAATGCCCCAGAAAATGCCAGCATTTTATTATGCTACCCTCCACCCCTTTCCACAAAAGTAGTACAGAGCTACGGTACAGTTTCCTTGTTCTTGTTATGACAATGATCTTAATTTTTTAATACTTCATATTGTTGGGCACCTGGGTGGCTCAGTCGGTTGAATGTCTGACTTTGGCTCAGATCATGATCTCATGGCTTGTGAGTTTGAGCCCTGTGTCAGGCTCTGTCTTGACAGTTCAGAGCCTGAAGCCCGCTTTGGATTCTGTGTCTCCCTCTCTCTCTCTGCCCCTCTACCACTCGTGCTCTGTGTGTATCTCTCTCTCTCAATAATAAATAAACATTAAGAAAATTAAAAAAAAATACTCCATATTGTGAAAAGCCATTTATGTAATGTCACATACTGTGCTTAAAATTAAACACTTTTGGACACCATGTTTACAAATCCTACCCTTGCATAGAGGAGTGTGTGAACCTATATTTACATAGATGTTAAAATTGTACTACATATTTTTTTAATATTTATTTATTTTTGAGAGAGAGAGAGACAGAGTGCGAGCGGGGAGGAACAGAGAGAGGGAGACACAGAATCTGAAGCAGGCTTCAGGCTCTGAGCTGTCAGCATAGAGCCCGATGAGGGGCTCGAACTCACAGACCGAGAGATCATGACCTGAGCCGAAGTTGGACGCTTAACCGACTGAGCCACCCAGGCGCCCCAAAATTTTACTACATTTTAAAAACAGGGTGGGAAAGATATCTAGTGTGGAAAAAAAAAAGACCAAATGTTTAAGTATTTTCCAAAATACATGTTTTCTGCCTTTAGGCATATCATTAAGAAAGTAAGATACAAATGATAATATATATCAAGTAAAATATTCATGACATATTGATCATAATCAACTACATTACATAACATTACATTGCATTAAAATATTGGCACACTCAGATCAAGAAACTGTTTTTCATGTGTTTTAAGTTTCTGCATGATGATTCCATAAACTACTGAATTCTGATTCCTCTTAATCTTTAATTAGACCTTAAAGTTCTAAGTCAAAGAAATTTTAAATTTTTTCTTCAGCAAAAAATTATGCTAAGCCCAAATTATTAAAAAATTTATGTTTAAAGTGACATTTTATTAACAAATATGTTCTGAAAGTTCTCACATAGAAACTGATTTTAAGTTTCATTTGCTTTCCTTTTTTTTAAATATCTTTCAGCCTATGAGAAGGCAGAAAATTAGTGGTATCATCTACATTAACACAGAGAGTGTGAATTTGAGTAGCAACAAGTGAGCAGGTAGTGTACATACTAGACTTAGTATGCTTTGTATGACTTACAGAAGTGTGACTAATGTATGTTCAACAAGATGTTTAATTCTAGCTAAAGTTTTGGAATAGAGGGTAATGCATTACAACTTACTGACATATACAGATACATAAACAATATAATTGGCTATGTGCATCGGTATCCTTTACACAATCCTCTACAAACTCAACACTGATGGGAGCAGAATGGTGACCTTTACCTTTAATTTTACACAAATTTAGTGCTCTTAGCATTTGTCTCAGCATTGCTGTTTGATCCTCTCCCTCAATTTAACATTCATTCAACTTAAGGGAGTAATTTTTCCATTGTTAAGAAATATATATATGGGGGATTTAAGATGGAGTCATAGACAACCCTACAGTTGCCTTATTCCTTGAAAACAGCTATATAGCTAACAAATCATTCTGAATACCCAAGCAATTAACCTGAGGACTGACAGAACAAATTGCACAACTAGAGAAAGAGAAGAGGACACACTGAGAAAGGTAGGAAGTGCAGAAACATGGTTTGGGGGGAGAAAGGGATCAGACCTGCTGTGGAGACGAGAGAGCCCTGGTTGCAGAGAGAGGCAAAAGAGAGGAACACACAGGGGATCACACAGGGAAAACACTTCACCAAATCACTGGTTTGGAAAATGAGAGGAGCTTATTTTTGTGAGTATTTGCAACCAGCAGGGCTCAAAGACTGGAGTTTTAGGGGTTCTTGACATGTCTGGGACAGAGCCCTAAGAGTACTTCCCTATTTCTGGAAGAAGGCAGGCAGGTAACCCAGGGGCAGACAGCATGATGTGAGGATCACCTAAGACATATAGGGAGAAATTGTTACCTCTTCTTGGAGTGCGTCTGTGAGAGGTGGCATTGCCTCTCCAGGAAAAAAGAGTTGGCAGGCACTATTTTCCTCCCCCACACCTCAGCATAGGTTCAGAGACATGTACTGAGGGCAGCTAACCCAGACACTGGCTGTTTAGTTTGCTTGACCCAAAACCATGTTCCTGCACTCTGGCATGACTGCCCATCTCCAACAAACCTACATCAATTCCACCATGGCAATACCCTCCCCCAGAAGACCAGTGCAGGTCCCTGCCACACCAAGTGCCTAAAGTTTGGATTTTTAAAAGTCAGCAGGCTTGGCTGGGATAGGGACAAAAACACACTACACTACTCTAGTAAGCAAGTAGCCCAGAGACAGTGTGAAAACACTGATCTGAAAAATGCCTAGTACACAAGAGGGGAAATTACTTGCTTTTCTCAGAGGACTTCCATGAGAGCAGGAAGCATGGACACCCCTCTCCTGGGACAAAGGAGTTTCCTGGTGCCATTTCCTTTGGCTGGCCCTCAGCACAAAGCAACTTCAGTAAAGAGCACATTGCCCACACTGACTGCCTAAACTGTTTCCATCAAGTACCGCCCCCACCCTGTGCTCTGCTGGTTCTACTTTTCTCAGGCAAGTGTGCCAAATGATCAGGGAGGCAGACTCCTTCCCCAGTAGACCAGCACGCACCACGCACACACCATGTCTACTGATAATAGAGTTCTGCAAAGATTCGGTTCTAGTGGAAATAGCATCAGATCTCATTTAACAAGCAGACTAGAGCACACCTAGTTAAATATCACCACACTTGGGCCCAGTCCAAACACTCTGTAGACGACTGACCTGAGGTATAGAGCAACCAAAACACAGCACCAGAGTACATACACACAGCACACACCAGAAATACTTCCTGAAGCACAAGGCCCTGGACATTATACGACCTCTTCTTCACCAAGTCATTACTCTCAGAAGCAGAGAACGTAAAAGGATTTTCTAACACAGAGAAGACAGAAATCTAGACAAAACATACGAAGATGGAGGAATTCATCCCGAAAGAAAGAACAGGGAAATGTCATAGCCAGAGATCTATTCAAACCAGATATAAGTGATGCCTGTTGCAGATTTTAAAGCAACAGTCATAAGGATACTCTCCAGGCTTGAGAAAAACATGGAAGAAATCAGGGAGACCCTTACTGCAAAGACAAAAGAGCTAAAAAATATCTCATAGACATGAAATATGCAAAAACTGATATTTGAAACTGGCCAGATGTAATGACCACAAATATGGAAAAGCAAAGAAAATAATAAGTGATAGAGAATATAGAATTATGGAAAATAATGAAGCTGAACAAAAAATAGAGAAAGAAGACTTACAAGTCACAAAAGTATATTTAGAGAACACGATGATCACATCAGACATAATAACATTCATATCATAGGATTCCCAGAAGAAAATAAAAAGAGGATATGGGTTACTTGAGGAAATAATTGCTGAAAACATCCCTAATCTAAGAAAGGAAAAAGACATCCAAATCCTGGAGGCTTGGATAACTCCCATTAAAATCAACAAAAGCAAGCCAACACGAAAACATATTGTATAACAGATAAAGAAAAAAATCCTAAAAGTAGCAAGACAAAGAGAATCTCTAACTTATAAGGGAAGACCCATAAGGCTAGAGGCAGATTTCTATACAGATACATGGCAAGCTAGAAGGGAGTGACATGATAGATTCAACATGCTGAATGAAAAAAAAAAAATGTGCACCTAAGAATACTCTATCCAGCAAGGATATCACACAGAATAGAAGCAGAAATAGATTACCTGACAACTAAAAATGAAGGAGTTCATGACCAGTAAAATAGCCCTTCAAGAAATATTAAAGGGGACGCTCTGAGTGGAATGGAAAGACCAAAAGTGACAAAGACTAGAAATGAACAGAGAAAGTCTCCCAAAACAATGAGAAAACAAGTAACAAAATGGCGCTAATTACATATCTATCAATAATTACTATGAATGTAAATTGCCTTAATGCTCAAATCAAAACACGTAGGGTGTCAGAATTGGTTTTAACAAAATCTACATGCAGCCTATAAGACACTCATTTTACAGTCTCTTGAAAGATCAAAAGTGAGGGGATGGAAAAGCATTTATCATATTAATGGACATCAAAAGAAAAACAGGGTAGCAATACTTACATCAGACAAACTATGTAAGTATTTTTACTTACATAGACTGTAACAAGAGATGAAGAAGGGCACTATAGACTGTAACAAGAGATGAAGAAGGGCACTATATCATAACAAATGGGTCTATCCAGCAAGAAGATCTAGCAAGTGTAAATATTTATGTCCCCAACTTGAAAGCAACCAAATATATAAAACAATTACTAACAAACATAAAGGAACCCATTGATAATAATATAATAATAGTAGGGGACTATAACACCCGGCTTATATCAATGGACATATCATCCAAGCAAAAAATCAATAAGGAAACAATGGCTTTGAATGACACAGTGGACCAGATGGACTTCACAGATATATTCAGAACATTCCATCCTAAAGCATCAGAATACACATTCTTTTCAAGCTTACATATCGCATTCTTTAGAATAGATCGCATACTGGGTCACAAATAGGCCTCAACAAGTACAAAAAGACTGAGATCATATCATACATATTTTCTGATGATAATGCTATGAAACTTGAAGTCAACCACAAGAAAAAAATTTGGAAAGACCACAAAGACATGGAGGCTGAAGAACATATTAGTAAAGAATATATGGATCAACCAGTAAATTAAAGAAGAAATAAAAAACACATGGAAACAAATGAAAATAAAAACATGACAGTCCAAAGCCTTTGGGATGAAACAAAATCAGTCATAAGAAGGAAGTATATGGCAATACAGGATTACCACATGAAGCAAGAAAAATCTCGAATAAACAACCTAATAGTATACTTAAAGTAGGTAGAAAAAGAACAACAAATGAAGCCTAATGCCAGCATAAACAAAGACATAAACAGATGACAGCAGAAAAAAATGATATAGAAACTAAAAAGATAATAGAACCAATCAGTGAGACCAAGAGCTGGTTCTTTGAAAAAATTAATAAAATAGATAAGCTCCTAGCCAGACTTATCAAAAAAGAAAAGAGAAAGGACGCTAACAAATAAAATCACAAATGGGAGAGGAGAAATCACAACCAACGTTACAGAAACACAAACAATTTTAAGAAGATATTATGAAAATTTTTATGCCACCAAATCAGACTATCTGGAAGGAATGAATAAATTCCTAGAAAGATATAAACTACCATAACTGACACAGGAAGAAGTAGAAAACTTGAACAGATTAATAACAAGCAAAGTAATTGAATCAGTAATCAAAAATCTCCCAACAAACAAAAGTCCAGGACCATATGGCTTTACGGGTAAATTCTAACAAACGTTGGCAGAACAGTTAATATCTATTGTTCTCAAACGATTCCAAAACATAGAAACGGAAGTAAAACTTCCAAACTCATTCTCTGAGGCCAGCATTACCCTGATTCCAAAATCAGATGAGTCCACTAAAAAAGAGAGCCATAGGTCAATATCCCTGATGAACATGGATGCAAAGATTATCAATAAAATACTAGCAAACTGAATCCGATAATACATTGAAAGAATCATTTACCACGATCAAGTGTGATTTATACCTGGGTTACAAGGGTGGTCCAATATTTATGAATCAACCAACATGATACACAATATTAATAAAAGAATGGGTAAGAATCATATGATCCTTTCAATACATACAGAAAAATCATGAGACAACATCCATTCATGATGAAAACCCTCACATACCACAAAGTCATAAAGACCATATAGGAAAAACCGAGGTCTAATATCATCCTCAATGAGGAAAAAGTAACAGATTTTCCTCTATGATCAGGAACAAGACTGGGATGTCCACTCTCACCACTGTTATTTAACATAGTACTGTAAGTCCTAGCCTCAGCAATCAGACAACAAAACGAAATAAAAAGCATCCCGATCAGCAAGGAAGAAGATAAAATTTCACTATTTGCAGATGATATGATACTCTACCTAGAAAACTCAAAAGATTCCACCAAAACATTGCTAGAACTGATACACGAATTCAGTAATGTTGCAGGATACAAATCAATGTACAGAAATCTGTTGCAATTCTATACAACAATAATGAAGCAACAGAAAGATAAATCACGAAATTGATCCCATTTATAATTGCACTAAAAGCCCAAACATACCTAAGAATAAACTTAACCAAAGAGGTAAAACAGATCTTCACTCTGAAAACTATGAAACACTGATGAAAAAAGTTGAAGTTGACACAAATAAATGGAAAAACATTCCATGTTCATGGATTTGAAGAACAAATATTGTTAAAATGTCTATACTACCCAAAGCAATCTACACATATAATGCAATCCTTATCAAAATACCACCAGCATTTTTCACAGAGCCAGAACCAACAATCCTAAAATATGTGTGGTACCACAAAAGACACTGAATAGCCAAAGCACTCTTGAAAATGAAAAGCAAAGCTGGATACATCAAAATGCCACTCTTCAAGTTATATGACAAAGTTGTAGCGATCCAAACAGTATGGTCCAGGCACAAAAACAGATGCATAGATCAATGGAACAGAATAGGAAACCCACAAATGAACCCACACTTTGTGGCTAGCTATTCTTCAATAATGCAGGAAAGGATATACAATGGAAAAAAGAAAGTCTCTTCAACAAATTGTGTTGGGCAAAGTGGACTGTAACATGGAAAAGACTGAAATTGGACAACTTTCTTACACCATACTAAAAATTAATTCAAAATGGATGAAAGACCTAAATATGAGACAGATAAATATAAAAGTCCTTGAAGAAACCATAGACAGTAATTCCTCTGACATTGGCCTTAGGAACTTTTATTCTAGATAGGTCTCCTGGGGCAAGGGAAACAAAAGTGAAAACAAGCTATTGGGGCTTCATCAAGATAACAAGCTTCTGTGCAGCAAAGGAAATAACAAAACTAAAAGGCTACCTTTGGAATAAGATATGATATTTGCAAATGACATATCTGATAAATGGTTATTACCCAAAATGTATAAAGAACTTCTAAAACCCAAAATAACCCACTTAAAAAACCCAAATAACCCAGTTAAAAAATAGGTAGAAAACATAAATAGGCATTTTTCCAAAGGAGACATCAAGATGGCCGACAGACACATGAAAAGATGCTCAACATCACTCAGCATCGGGGAAATATTTATTAAAACTACAATGAGATATCACCTGACACCTGTAAGATTGGCTAAAATTAACAATACAGGAAACAACAGGTGTTGGTGAGGATACAGAGAAAGGGAAACCCACTTACACTGTTGGTAGGAATACAAACTTGTGCAGGCATTCTGGAAAACAGTATGGCAGATCCTCAGAAAGTTAAAAATAGAACTATCCTATGATCCAGCAACTGCACTACTAGGTATTGACCCAAAGGATACAACATCCTGTTTTTAAGGGATACGTGCATCCTGATGTGTAAAGCAACATTCACCAATAGCCAAATATGGAAAAAGCCTAAATGTCCATTGACTAATAAATGATGAAACACACACACACACACACACACACACACACACAATGGAATATTATTCAGCCATAAAAAGAATGAAATCTTGCCATTTGCAATAACGTGGATGGAGCTACAAGAGTATTATGTAAGCAAAATAAGTCAGCCAGAGAAACACAAGTACCATATGATTTCACTCATATGTGGAATTTAGGAAACAAAACAGATGAACATAGGGGAAAAACGATAGGCAAACAGAAAATAGACTCTTAACCATGGAGAGCAAGCTAAGGGTTGCTGGAGGGCAAGTGGATGGGAGACGAGATTAAATGTGTGATGGGTATTAAGGAGGGAACTTGTGATGCATAGGGTTGCTGTATGTAAGTGATGAATCACTAAATTCTATACCTGAAACTAATATTGCACTGTATGTTAACTACCTGGAATTTAAATAAAACCCTAAGAAAAAAGGGGCACCTGGGTGGCTTAGTTGTTTGAGGATCCAACTTTGACTCAGGTCGTGATCTCTTATTTCATGAGCTCGAGTCCTGCATCAGGCTCTCAGCTGTCAGCACAGAGACTGCTTCAGATCCTCTGTCCCCCTCTTTCTTTGCACTTCCCCCTTTCGTGTTCTCTTTCTCTCTTGCTCAAAAATAAATAAACATTAAAAAAAAATCCTTGGGAGAGAGAAAAAAGTATTATATATAAACTGATTATTTTTGTCCTACAGATACTCTTAGTGAATTATTCAGGAGTATGCCAAGGAAGTTATAATGCTGTTATTCCAAATAAATTGTTCAACCGACAGACCTGGACTGATGTAAAAGTATGCTGTGATTGTAATTCATTTCGGGATCCTCTGGGATGAAGCATAAATATAACAATGTTATATCATATGAGAACAGGTATGAACAAGAATGAAAGAACATATGAAGTGTTAATCATTAAATATTATTCTGATTCCCATGACAAATATTACCTTTATTTTGACATCAAATCCATGTATAGTTGATAGGTAGAAAGTATACAGCTGTTTTATATTTTCCCTGCCTTTTTTCTTCAGATTCATTAGTTAATAGTAAGTTGGCTCACTTCTTTACAAAAGACATAACTACATCAATAGATATCATCAATGAAATGAAATAGATCATACTCTAGAGAAATCGATATTCCCCAGATACTCTTAAAATCCCCACAGTGGCCAATATAGTGTCCTACCCTCTCCTTCTTTCACAGGGATAATAAATTGCTTTCTTTTTTTAATTCAACAGAGATTTGGCTTTTTGTAAGGCAGCCCTCTGGGACATTCTGAAAGCTTTCTTAAGATCATATCATTTATTTTTCTGCCACAAAGAAATGCAAGCAAAAAGCCAAGCTGTAAGTGTAAGTGACAACTAGACATTACATCAGATACCCCCCTCCTTTCCTCCAGGCTGGGACCTGGCTGTTAGTTTGTAACCACAGAGTAAGTCATTGTTACTATTGGGTACAAGGAAGCAAACTGAGGGAAAATGAAGCAACCCATTTGGAGAAGAAGAAGAAAAATGATCACCTAAACTCAATCTTCTGCCTTTGAGGCTTTTATCTTCACTTTCAAGAATATATAAGGAAGTACTCATCTTTTCCTTCAATCGAG
Organism: Panthera pardus; assembly: GCF_024362965.1. NCBI lineage: Eukaryota > Metazoa > Chordata > Mammalia > Carnivora > Felidae > Panthera > Panthera pardus. Next base: position 50,785,733 of record NW_026526843.1, on the reverse strand, counting down.
TCAATGAAAATTTTCTTCATGTTGCTAATGAGAATTCTGAAAACACTTACAAATGAGTTTTACATCATCTTCATGATTAAAGAAATTACATTTAAATAAGTGCTGGAAAGATTGCGGCAAAATAAATCATTACAACAAAATTTAACATTTCAGCATAGTAGGCATCTCATATTAATGGATTAAAGACTCTATTTTTAATGTCTTGACTATTATTTAAGAACTACCAACTTCTGTGAAAAGGTTTATTTGAAAGATTTGATGTGGCTTCAAAGAACGTAGCACTCAGCACAGCATAAGTGTATGAGAGGAAAATTTTTCCCTTCTTCCATTCTAGTATCTTTGGTTGGTCTAACAATTCAATTGACATAAGACCGATTACAGGAGAAAAAAATTAATTTTATACATACGGGGGTCCCAAAGATATGAGGTTCAAAGAAGTGAACAAAGCAGGCAGCTTTTATACCCTTTAGACAAAACAACAACAACAGATTTCTGAAGAATTGACAAGACAAAGAAGTTTGGGTTTGGGGTAGTAAATTAGTGAGGAAGCAACGAGATTTGTTTGTACAGCCTTCTAAGCCTTGAAACCCAATCTCAGGTGATAAGGATGCCTTCTACCCTTCTGATATAGAAAAACTACCTTCATATGGGAGATTTATTTCCTGCTTTCAGGGAGACAAAGGAGGGTCACAGAGTCCTTGTTGCACCAGCTGTTTCTCAAGTAACTTTAAAATAATCAATATACCAAAGTGACATATTTTCGAATGGTAAAATTCTGCTCCCCTTCATAGGCAATCAATCTACTGGATGACTCAGTGAATTAAGGACACCAGATTTTATTGTTTGAAGAATTCATTTAATGATACTTTGCCACAAACGTGTATAAATCTGTATCTGCAAGCAAATATACACTGATAGCATATGTCTGCATGACTGAATAACATATGAACTATAGATAATTCTACTCTATCTTCAACTACATACGTTTCTAGGAAAACTTAGCTTCTTTCTTCATTTATCTTCCTTTTCAAAGACCACTTATCATGTTCTTCTTCCTTAAGATTTTGAATGTTATATACACTGATTTCCCTCCCATTATACCAGGCAATTCTTAAGGGAAGGTATATTTTATTTTGCTTTTCTTTCTTATCATTTCTGCTCTAGCATTGCACCCTGTGTTTAACTCCATCATTCTGTACCCTAATTGCTCATTTTCTTAGACATGGAACCACATTATTATGATTTCAAACATTAAATTCAGGCATTCCAGAAAATCTTTGTTATGCAAGTCAATAAATTCAAACAAATTTGAATTGTTTTTTTGTCCCTTGCAACCCAAATACTGCTATGAAAATTGAAATTTTTTCTTGATATCTAGAAAAGTGATATTGGAAAGTAACTGATCCCAAAACTGGAACTGATTGATTGCAATTGGAATGTGGAACACTGGATTCTCCTTCCTCCAGCCTGAATTTGCAAGCTCTATTTTGCACTAGCTTATTAAACTGCCCCCTTTTTTTTGGGGGGGGGAGAAGATGGTGGCATAGGAGGACGCTGGGCTCATCTCATCCTGCTGATTGCTTAGATTCCATCCATATCTGCCAAAATAACCCAGAAAGCCACCAGAAGACTAGCAGAATGGACTCTCTGAAGCCAAGCTTAGACAAGAGGTCAATGGAAGAGGGTAGGAAGGGCAGAGAGGTGGTGGACTGGCAGGAGGGAGCCAGGGCGGTGGAGGGGGCAGCCCGCTAGGCAAGACAGAGCCCCCAAAGTCTGGCTTGCAAAAGTGAAGTGGCCAAACTCTGTGAGTTCTGACAGCCAGCAGGACTTAACATCTGGAATGTTAAACGTCAACAGCTCTGCTCTAACAGAGTGGGGAGGGCAAGAGGACGCTGGGAGGGAGAGTTGTTGAGCCCCAGACACAGAACTCAGCTCAGCAGGGGAACAAAGGCACTGGCCAGCACCATTTCCCTCTCCCATCCCCTAGGCAAAATTCCAAAGGGAACAAGTTCCAGTCACTGAACTTGCTTGCACCTCGCAAATGCCCAACACTGTGCTCCTGTGGATCCATTCCTCCAACGGGCCTGCCTCCCTCCAAGTGCTGCAGGGCCCCTCCCACAGGAGATGACTGACAGCAAAGTGAACGAAGCCTCCCCTCCCACCTCTGTGCACCTTGCAATTCCACACTGGCTAATATTCCTGATCCCATCTAAGCAGCACAACAAGCCTGGCAGTGTGCAAGCAGGCCAGACAGGGGCCACAGCACTCCACAGTGAGTCCTGCCCCTGGGAGAGGGGGAGATAAGGTACACGCCAGTCTGACTGTGGCCCCAGCGGTGGGCTGGGGGCAGACATCAGGTCTGACTGCGGCCCCGCCCACCAACACAAGTTAGTCCAGACAGCACAAGGGAAGTGCCTTGCAGTTGGGAGCCACCCCAGGGACTATCCAAAAAGACAAAATGGAAGAATTCTCAAAGGAAACTCCATGAAGTAGACACAGCTAATGAATTGATCAAAAATGATTTAAGCAATATAACGGAACAAAAATTTAGAATAACAGTCATAAAATTAATCACTGGGCTTGAAAAAAAGCATAGAGGACAGCAAAGAATGTATTGCTACAGAGATCAAGGGACTAAGAAATAGTCAGGAGGAGCTAAAAAATGCTATAAATGACGTGCAAAATAAAATGGAGGTGGCCATAGCATGGATTGAAGAGGCAGAGGAGAGAATAGGTGAATTAAGAGATAAAATTATGGAAAAAGAGGAAGCTGAAAAAAAGAGAGATAAAAAAATCCAGGAGTATTAGGGAAGAATTAGAGAACTAAGTGATGCAATCAAACACAACAATATCTGTATAATAGGAATTCCGGAAGAGGAAGTGAGAGAGAAAGGGGCTGAAGGTGTACTTAAACAAATCATAGCTGAGAATTTCCCTGATATGGAGAAGGAAAAACACATTGAAATCCAAGAGGCACAGAGAACTCGCTTCAGATGTAACTTGAACCAATCTTCTGCATGACATATCATAGTGAAACTGGCAAATACAAGGATAAATAGAGAATTCTGAAAGCAGCTAGGGATAAACAGGCTCTAACTTGCAAGGGCAGACCCGTAAGACTACTGGAAGATGTATCTACTGACACTTGGCAGGCCAGAAAGGAATGGCAGGAAATCTTCAATGTGATGATACAAAAAAATATGCAGCCGAAAATCCTTTATCGAGCAAGTCTGTCATTCAGAATAGAAGGAGAGATAAAGGTTTTCCCAAACAAACAAAAACTGAAGGAATTCATCACCACTAAACCAGCCCTACAATAGATCCTAAGGGGAATTCTGTGAGTGAAATGTTTCAAGGACCACAAAGTACCAGAGACATCACTACACGCATGAAACCTACAGATATCACAATGACTCTAAACCCATATCTTTCGATGTTACCACTGAATGTAAATGGAGTAAATACTCCAACCAAAAGACATAGGGTATCAGAATGGGTAAGAAAACAAGATCCATCTACTTGCTGTCTGCAAGAGACTTATTTTAGACCTGAGGATACCTTCAGATTGAAACTGAGGGGATGGAGAACTATCTATCATACTACTGGAAGTCAAAAGAAAGCTGGAGTAGCCATACTTATATCAGACAAACTAGACTTTAAGGTAAAAGCTGTAACAAGAGATGAAAAGGGAATTATATAATAATTACAGGGTCTATCCATCAGGAAGAGCTAACAATTATAAATGTCTATATGCCGAATACGGGAGCCCACAAATATATAAAACAATCACAAACATAAGCAAATTTATTGATAAAAATATGGTAATTTCAGGGGACTTTAATACCCCACTTACAACAATGGATAGAAAATCTAGACACAGGATCAATGAAGAAACCACGGCCCGGATGATGCATTGGATCACGTGGACTTGACAGATATATTTAGAACTCTGCATCCCAAAGGAATAGAATATACTTTCTTCTCGAGTGCACATGGAACATTCTCCAAGATAGATCACATACTGGGTCACAAAACAGCCCTTCATAAGTATAAAAGAATTGAGATCATACCACGCATACTTTCAGACCACAATCCTAGGAAACTGGAAATCAACCACAGGAAAAAGTCTGGAAAACCTCGAAAAGCATGGAGGTTAAAGAACACCCTACTAAAGAATGAATGGGTCAACCAGGCAATTAGAGAAGAAATTGAAAAATACATGGAAACAAATGAAAATGAAAATACAACAATCCAAACTCTGGGATGCAGCGAAGGCAGTCCTGAGAAGAAAATACATTGCAATCCAGGCCTATCTCAAGAAACAAGAAAAATCCCAAATATAAAATCTAACAGCACACCTAAAGGAAATAGAAGCAGAACAGCAAAGACACCCCAAACCCAGCAGAAGAAGAGAAATAATAAAGATCAGAGTAGACATAAACAATATAGAATCTCAAAAAACTGTAGAGCAGATCAATGAAACCAAGAACTAGGTTTTTGAAAAAATAAACAAAATTGATAAACCTCTAGCCAGGCTTCTGAAAAGGAAAAGGGAGAGGGCCCAAAAAGATAAAATCATGAATGAAAATGGAATTATTACAACCAATCCTTCAGAAATAAAAGCAAATATCAGAGGATACTATGAAAAACTATGTGCCAACAAAATGGACAACCTGGAAGAAATGGACAAATTCCTAAGCACCACCAAAACTCAAACAGGAAGAAATGGAAAACTTGAACAGACCCATAACCAGTGAAGAAATTGAATCAGTTATCAAAAATCTCCCAACAAATAATAGTCCAGGACCAGATGGCTTCCCTGGGGAATTCTACCAGACATTCAAAGCAGAGATAATACATATCCTTCTCAAGCTGCTCCAAAACATAGAAGGGGAAGGAAAACTTCCAGACTCATTCTATGAAGTCAGCATTCCTTTGATTCCCAAACCAGACAGAGACCCAGCAAAAAAAGAGAACTACAGGCCAATATCCCTGATGAATATGGATGCAAAAATTCTCAACAAGATACTAACAAATCGAATTCAACAGCATAGAAAAAGAATTAATCACCATGATCAAGTGGGATTCATTCCGGGGATGCAAGGCTGGTTCAACATTTGCAAATCAATCAATGTGATACATCACATTAAGAAAAGATAAGAATCATATGATCCTGTTTTCGATGCAGAAAAAGCATTTGACAAAATTCAGCATCCTTTCTTAATAAAAACCCTTGAGAAATGTGGGTTATAAGGACCATATTGAAACATCATCAAAGCCATTTATGAAAAGCCCACAGCTCATATCATCCTCAATGGGGGAAAAACTCAGAGCTTTCCCCCTGAGATCAGGAACATGACAGGGATGTCCACTCTCACCGCTGTTGTTTAACATAGTGTTGGAAGTTCTAGCATCAGCAATCAGACAACAAAAGGAAATCAAAGGCATCAAAATTGGCAAAGATGAAGTCAAGCTTTCACTTTTTGCAGATGACATATGATACATGGAAAACCCGATAGACTCCAGCAAAAGTCTACTTGAACTGATACATGAATTCAGCACAGCCGCAGAATACAAAATCAATGTACAGAAATCAGATGCATTCCTATACAATGATAATGAAGTAACAGAAAGACAAATAAACTGATCCCATTGACAATTGCACCAAGAAGCATTAAATACTTAGGAATAAACCCAACCAAAGATGTAAAAGATCTCTGTGCTGAAAACTATAGAAAGCTTATGAAGGAAATTGAAGAAGATAGAAAGAAATGGAAAAAACATTCCGTGCTCATGGATTGGAAGAATAAATATTGTCAAAATGTCAGTACTACCGAAAGCAGTCTACACATTCAATGCAATCCCAATCAAAATTGCACCAGCATTCTTCCCGAAGATAGAACAAGCAATCCTAAAATTTGTATGGAACCACAAAAGGCCACGAATAGCCAAAGTAATATTGAAGAAGAAGACCAAAGCGGGAGGCATCACAATCCCAGACTTTAGCCTCTACTACAAAGCTGTCATCATCAAGACAGCATGGTATTGGCACAAAAACAGACACAGAGACCAATGGAATAGAATAGAAACCCCAGAATTAGACCCACAAAAGTATGGCCAACTAATCTTTGACAAAGCAGGAAAGAATAGCCAATGGAAAAAAGACAGTCTCTTTAAGAAATGGGGCTGGGAGAACTGGACAGCAACATGCAGAAGGATGAAACTAGACCACTTTCTTACCCCATTCACAAAAGTAAACTCAAAATGGATAAAGGACCTGAATGTGAGACAGGAAGCCATCCAAACCCTAGAGAAGAAAGCAGGAAAAGACCTCTCTGACCTCAGCCGTAGCAATGTCGTACTTGACACATCCCCAAAGGCAAGGGAATTAAAAGCACAAATGAACTATTGGGACCTCCTGAAGATAAAAAGCTTCTGCACTGCAAAGGAAATAATTAACAAAACTAAAAGGTCACCTACAGAATGGGAAAGGATATTTGCAAATGACATATCATACAAAGGGCTAGTATCCAAAATGTATAAAGAACTCGCCATATTCCATACCTGAAAAACAAATAATCCAGTGACAAAATGGGCAGAAAACATGCATAGACACTTCTCTAAAGAAAACATCCATATGGCCAACAGGCACATGAAAAGATGCTCAATGTCACTCCTCTGCAGGGAGATGCAAATCAAAATCACACTGAGATACCACCTCACGCCAGTCAGAGTGGCTAAAATGAACAAATCAGGAGACTAGATTCTGGAGAGGATGTGGAGAAATGGGAAACATCTTGCACTGTTGGTGGGAATGCTAACTGGTGCAGCCACTCTGGGAAATAGTGGGGAGGTTCCTCAAAAAAATTAAAAATAGATCTATACCCTATGACCCAGCAATAGCACTGCTAGGAATTTACCCAAATGATACAGGAGTGTTGATGAATAGGGGCACTTGTACCCAATGCTTATAGCAGCACTTTCAACAAGAGCCAAATTATGGAAAGAGCCTAAATGTCCATCAACTGATGAATGGATAAAGAAGTTGTGGTTTAGGGGCGCCTGGGTGGCGCAGTCGGTTAAGCGTCCGACTTCAGCCAGGTCACGATCTCGCGGTCTGTGAGTTCGAGCCCCGCGTCAGGCTCTGGGCTGATGGCTCGGAGCCTGGAGCCTGTTTCCGATTCTGTGTCTCCCTCTCTCTCTGCCCCTCCCCCGTTCATGCTCTGTCTCTCTCTGTCCCAAAAATAAATTAAAAAAAAAAAAAAACGTTGAAGAAGTTGTGGTTTATATATGCAATGTAATAGTAGTTGGAAATGAGAAAGAATGAAATATGGCTTTTTGTAGCAACATGGATGGAACTGAAGAGTGTTATGCTAAGTGAAATAAGTCATACAGAGAGACAGATACCATATGTTGTCACTCTTATGTGGATCCTGAGAAACTCAACAGAAGACCATGCGGGAGGGGAATGGGAAAAAAAGTTCGAGAAGGAGGGAGCCAACCCATAAGAGACTCTTAAAAACTGAGAATAAACTGAGGGTTGATGGGGGTGGGAGAGAGGCAAAAGTGGGTAATGGGCATTGAGGAGGGCACCTGTTGGGATGAGCACTGGGTGTTGTATGGAAACCAATTTGATGATAAATGTCATTTAAAAAAATAAACTGCCCCTATTGTATATTAGGACTTAGACTTTGGGCTGACCAAAGTTTAGGGACTTGATGTAAATACTTCAACATATTCAATTTCATTGACTATTGTTTTTGACCTTGAATAAGGGCCTATCATGTGAATAAAAACTGTGGTCTAAGCTGGTGTGTCTGAAAGCAGACAAGGAAGAAAACAGAAATACTTTCTGCTTCTGGACAGCAATACAATATGGCTCATGGGCAGGTAATCATGAATCTTACCAAGTTTGAAGTGCTGTATATTCTACTCCAATCTAAACTTACTGTGAACAAAATGGAGAACAGCAGATAGCAGGAGATAAGACTGGTACTTATACCCTACTTCCCTACCAAGACCCTTAGTCTGTGCATTCCCTGTGCAACAAAGAACACAAGTGCTTGTATTTTAAAGAGTCTAAAATCAACTGTATCTCCACCACACCCTAACCTACTATTACTTGTATTGTCCCAAGAAAAATCAAGATGAGATGCCATTTAACTAAGGATGGTGTCAATGGGTAAGCAGCTTGGTCTATTGCATAAAGGCAGAAACTCTGAGGCACAGATTCAAGGACTGTGACTCAAAGAAATATGTGTCTTAGGTTATCAGCCTATGAAATTGACCAGATGTAAATTGGCAAAAAGCTGTATTGGCAATAAATTGGATTAATAGTGTGCATGAAAGTAAGCCAAACCAGTCGTAGGCAGTGCCAAAAGAAAAACATTATAATGCCATGGGTGGAAACCCTTGAATTTCCAGTTAAATTAATGAACATATTTCTTTTCTTTTTAAAAAAAATGTTTTAACGTTTTTATTCATTCTTGAGACAGAGAGAGACAGAGCATGAGCAAGGGAGGGGCAGAGAGAGAGGGAGACATAGAATCGGAAGCAGGCTCCAGGCTTTTAGCTGTCAGCATAGAGCCTGACGCGGGGCTTGAACTCACGGACTGTGACACCATGACCTGAGCTGAAGGCGGCCCTGAACATATTTCTTTTCAAAAAGCTTGTTTGATGTGGTTTTCCATCACTTGTAGCTAAGAGTTTTGACTAACACAAGGCTAAAGGAAATGGGGAAAATATTAAATTGTATTGAGAAGTTATATGCCAGAAACTGCCAGATGTTTCTAATATTATTACTTAATCTTTACAATAACTTTGTGAAGTACCTAACATCTTCCCTCATTTTGTATAAAAGAAATTGATGTTCAGAGACATTAGTACATATTAAATGCCAAGGAGACGGTATTAGTAAGTGGTGAATTCATGACTTAAACAAGACTATTTGATGCTAATATCATACTATATGTACTATATCTCATTCCTCCTCAATAAAGTAGGGATCATAATAGTGTTTGCCTCATAGGACCATTGTAAATACTTAGAATATTATCATGCACATAGTATGGGCTAAATAGTTAAACAGAGTGCAAAATTATAACATAAATAAATAGAAAAATAGTGGATCAAGGGGCTCCTCCTTTACCTGAGAATTTCATATAATCTACAAATAACACTCTGTTTGATCATGGCAAATCTTAAGATATCTAACGGTTTCTATTATTTAAAATGTGTAAGCAAAAGATGGTTATATTCACTCACCAGCTTTAAAAAACACTAATTATAATTGCTGTAAACATTTAAAATATAAACACTACCTATAGTCAAAGTGGATTTTGTTGCCTTTTCTACAGGAAATCTAAAAAAAATAAAATATGTTTTCTGTAACAACATTATTTGGATATTATAAATCCTTTAGGGTCCCAAGCTGCGAATTTAAGAATGAATATTATAAACTAAGAAACATAAATGCATGGCTTTTGTAATGAGATTTCTCACTTAATATATAATACTATGCACATGGCTTAAATGTAGCGGTACCTCAACTGGATTCTGTTTGAAAATTTAGGCAACATCAACTTTGCTTTATGCAGGGTTTCAAGCCATAAAATAAATTATTCATAATGAGTTAATTATCATATTATTGTACCTTCATTCATATTTTTAAATGATATTCAGAAGACTAAACACTGAAGAATTTAATAATAATTTGCATGCATTCATTTTGAAAATAAGTAACAGTCTCTAGATCAATGCAAAATTACAAAATCCTCCAGATGAAAGATAACCTTGACACTGTAATACAGAGATAAAAATAGTTTCCTTATTTAAAAAAAGCTAATGACAACCTTCAATTGCATGAGGACATTTTGCAGTTTATTTTAATAAATTACCTCACATTCCCCTTTCCTATAAAAAAAAAGAAAATCATATTTCTAATTCTATGTGGGCCTTTGATTTTTTTTCAACACATGGATGATTGGGTTTAAATAATTATCTGAGATCATGTTTCTGTTCTTTTCCCTGAATATATAGGTACTTTCTCATCAATGAAACTTCTTGAAAACAAAACAAAACAAAACCTGACTGCTGTGCAGTGTCCCTCTGCAAATAACTTTGACTCACATAGATGAGAAGTAACCAAATTATCACAGTAATTATTATTTCCTCCCTGAAGACACTTTGAAATACAATGCCTGGACTTCTGGGAAAATGGTGGAGTAGGAAGATCCTAAGCTCACTTCATCCCACAGACAAACTGAGATAACAGCTAATCTGTGGCAACTAACTGAACCTGAAGAGTGGAAAAACAGACTTTTCAGTTAATCATAGAGAGAAGACCACATCAAAAAAGGTAGGAAAGGCCGAAATGCTGTCAGGAGCCAAAAATCCCCAGGAGACACCACAAGGATTAAGAATAGAGAAGATCATACCCTATACTAGACATATCAGGCACAGGGGACCTGAACTGGGAAGACTAGTGCTTATAACATTTGGCTTTGAAAACCAGTGGTGCTTAAGCTCATGAATTTTTACAGTCAGTGGGGGTTCAATCCAGGTACTTTAAAAATCAAAAGGTTTAGCTCCAGGAGAGCTGAAGGGCAATAGAAAACCAGTTCTCACCCTTAAAGATACAGCATAATAAATAACCCCACTGAAGTACAACATAGAAACAGCAGTTTGAAAAGTACCTGGGGGTATACCTGAGGGAGATTTATTTGCTAATCTCAGAATGTGTCTTGGAGGGACAGAGATCTTTAGGAGAGCTCTCCAAAAACAAAAGTGCTGACAGGTGCTATCTCTCACCACATATGCCCCCCAAGCCTAAAGAGTTAGACAACTGCAGGAATCAGTAAGAACACTTTCTACTTATCTTGCTAGCACTGCATGCCCCACTGCCACATTCCCCTATGAAATTCCCTCCAAAGCAGCTTTTATCCTGCCACACCCTGCAAGCAACACTGGCAAAATTGGTGCTATGTTAAAGTGACTCTTGCCCCGGGGAAAGGGGGGGGATAACCACACATGCCTTTATGCCTATATTCTCGGCAACCAAACTTTATACTTGGCAACATAGTGTGACCAGCCAATCAATGCAACTGCAGCTCCCACAGAGGGACTGAGGGCAGACATCTGGTCTGACTGCTGACCACCCAACAACAAGCCCACTGCAACCTCAGACAGGCACCTTAATAACAAAATCCCGCCTGGTGTGTGCACAACAGGCAAAGTGGGACATTGCAGTCAACTGGACTGAAGACAAACATGGCTCAGCCACAACAGTAAAGTGCATGCAGCCCATAGGAGACACCCCTTGGGCATCTGGATCTGTGCACAGGGAGCATTGCACCACAGGATGCACAGAGCCTCTTCTTCATAAGGCTATTTCTTTCAAATCATGAGATGCAGATGACTTTCCTAATACGTATAAAAAAACAAACACAGAGAGTTAAACAAAATGAGGAGACAAAGGAATATGTCCCAAATGAAAGAACAGTACAAAACCAGAGCAAAATAGCTGAATGAAATGGAGGTAAACAACATCACTGATAAAGAATTCAACATAATATTCATAATGATACTCAATGTAATGGTCATAAAGATACTCACTGAGTTGAGAAGAGTGGAGGATCTCAATGATACCTTCACTAAAGAGATAGGAAATATAAAAAAGAACCAGTCAGATGAAAATATCAACTATTGAAATAAAAAAAAATACACCAGATGGAATCAATAGCATACTAGAGTAGACAGAAGAATGGATTGGCAATCTGGAAGACAGGGTAATAGAAAGCAACCAAGCTGAACTGCAAAAAGAGAAAAGAATAATAAAAAATAAGAACAGGTTAAGGGAACTCAGCAACATTATCAACTGTAATAACATTGGAATTATAGGGATTCCAGAAGGGGAAGAGAAAGAGAAGGGACAGAAAAGTTACTTGAAGAAACAATAGCTGAAGACTTCCCTAATCTGGAGAAGGAAACAGACATCCAAAACAAGGAATCACAGAGAGCTCCCAGCAAAATTAACCCAAGGAGGTCCACATCAAGACACATAATAATTAAAATGGCAAAAAAGTACCAATAAATAGAGAATTTTAAAAACAGCAAGAGAAACAAAAATAGTTACATACAAGGGAAATACTATAAGGCTATCAGTTGACTTTTCAGCAGAAACTTTGTAGGCCAGAAAGGAGTGACATGATATATTCAAAGTGCTGAAAGGAAAAACCTGCCGCCAAGAATATTCTACCCAGCTAAGCTATCATTCAGAATAGAAGGGGAGATAAAGAATTTCCCAGATAAACAAAAGTGAAAGGAGTTAAATCGCCACTAAACCAGCCTTACATGAAACATTAAAAAGAATTCTTTGAGCAGAAAGAAAAGGCCATAACCAAGGAGTAACATAATTATGAAAGGAAAAATTTCACAGGCAAAAATGTAGTAAACGTAGTAGATTAATAACTTATAAAACCAATATAGAGGTTAAAGCACAAAAGCAGTAAAATCAATTATATCCACAAAATTCAGTCAAGGCATTCAAAACATGAGAAGGAGAGTAAAAATTTAGTGCTTTTAGAATAGGTTCAAAGTTAAGCAGTCATCAACTTAATATAAAATCCGATGCATAAAATGTTATATATGAACCTAATGATAATCACATATCAAAAACCTGTAATTGATACACAAAAATAAAGGGAAAAGAATCCAAGCATGACACGAAAGAAAACCATCAAACCACAAAAGAAGTGAGCAAGAAAAGAAAGTAACAGAGAACTACAAAAAACAACCATAAAACAAGTTTAAAAAGTGGCAATAAGTAAACACCTATCAATAATTATTTTAAATGTAAATGGGCTAAATGCCTCCATCAAAAGACAAGGGTGACTGAATGGATACAAACGCAAGACCCATTTATGCTGCCTACATGACATTCACTTCAGACCTAAAGACACATGCTGATTGAAAATGAAGGGATGAAAAATTTACCATGCAAATGAAAGCAGAAGTAAAGATAGAATAGCAAAACATGTTTAGAATAAAATAGAATTTAAAACAAAGACTGTAAGAAGAGACAAAGTGGGACTCTACATAGAAATAAAGGGAACAATCCAACAAGAAGATATAACAATTGTAAATATCTAATGCATGAAATATGGGAGCACCAAAATATAAAAAGCAACAAATAGTAGCCATAACATAAAAATTTGACCTTAATACAATAATAGTAGAAGACTTTAACACCTCACTTACATCAATGGATAGGTCATTCAGATGGAAATTCAAGAAGAAACAGTGGCTTTGGATGACACATTAGACCAGATAGATTTAATAGGTATATACAGAACACTACATCATACACATCCTTTTCAAGTACACAAGGAACATGTGCCAGGACAGATCACATGTTATTCTATAAAACAAATCTCAATAAACTCAAAATATTGAAATTATATCCTGCGCCTTTTCCAACCACAATGGTGTGAAACTAGGAATCAATCACAAGAAAAAAAAAATCTGGAAAGAATACAAATACGTGGAGGTTAAATAACATGCTAGGAAACAATGAATGGGTCAATCAAGAAATCAAAAAGGAAATTAAAGGAGGACCTGGGTGGCTCGGTTGGTTAAGCGTCTGACTTCAGCTCAGGTCATGATCTCACAGTTCATGGGTTTGAGTCCCGCGTTGGGTTCTATGCTGAGAGCTTAGAGCCTGGAGCCTGCTTCAGATTCTGTGTCTCCCTCTCTCTCTGCCCTTCCCCCACTCCCCCTCTGTGTATCTCTCTAAAAAAAATGAATAAACATTAAAATTTTAAAGGAAATTAAACAATACATAAAGAAAAGCAAATGAAAATTAAAACACAACAGTGCAAAATCTTTGGAATACAACAAAAGCTCTTCTAAGAGGAAACATTATACCAAAACAGGCCTTTTCAAGAAGCAAGAAAAATCTTAAAGAAACCACCTAATCTTACACCTAAAAGAGCTAGAAAAAGAAGAACAAAGCCCAAATCCAGTAGAAGAAAGGAAATAATAAAGATTAGAAGAGAAATAAATGAAATAGACACTAAAAACCAATAGAAAAGATCAATAAAACCAGGAGTTGGTTCTTTGAAAAGGTCAACAAAATTTGTAAACCTTTAGCCACACTCAAGAAAAAAAGAGAGAGGACTCAAATAAAATCAGAAATGAAGGAGCAGAAATAACAACCAACACCACAGAAACAAAAGGACTATAAGAGAATATTATGAAAAATTATACACCAATAAATCAGATAACCTAGAAAATGTATTAATTCCTAGATACATATAAACTTCTAAAAGTGAATCAGGAAGAAATAGAAAATTTGAAGAGGCAGATTACAAGCAATGAAATTAAATCAGTAATCAAAAAACTCCCAGCAAACAAAAGTCCAGGACCAGGCAGCTTCACAGGGGAATTCTACCAAACACTTAGAGTCAATACAGATTCGTCTCACACTACTCAAAAAAAAAAAAAAAAAAATAGAAGGGAAAGCTTTCACATTCATTCTACAAGGTCCACATTACCCTAACACCAAAATCAAATAAGGCACTATGAAAAAAGAAAACTACAGGCCAATATCTCTGATGAACATAAAGGCAAAAATCCTCAACAAAATATTAGCAAACCAATTCCAATTATACATTAAATATCATTTACCATAATCAACTGGGATTTATTCCAGGGAAATAAGACAAAGGATAGAAATCATATGATCATCTCAATAGATGCAAAAAAAGAATTTTATAAGGTACAACATCCATTCATCGTAGAAACTCTCAACAAAGTAGGTTAAAAGGGAACATACCTCAACATAATAAAGGCTATATATAAAAAACCCACAGCTAACATCATCCTCAATGGAGTAAAACTGAGAGATTTTCCTCTAAGATCACGAAGACAAGGATGTCCATTCTCACTACTTTTAGTCAACATAGGACTAAAAGTCCTAGCAATCAGACAGGGAAAAGGAATAAAAGACACACCAATCAGTAAGGAAGAAGCAAAACTTTCACTATTTGCAGATGACATATTATTATATACAGAAAGTCCAAAAGACTACATGAAAAAAAAAAAAACTACTAGAACTGATAAATGAGTTCAGTGAAGTCACAGGATACAAAATTAATATACAGAAATCTGTAGCATTTCTATACACTAATAATGAAATAGGGGAAAGAGAAATTAAGAAAATAACCACATTGACAGTTGCACCAAAACCAATAAAATACCTAGAAATAAATTTAACCAAGGAGGTAACAGACTTGTAGTCCAAAAGATATAAATCATTGATGAGAGAAATTGAAGATGACACAAACAAATGGAAAGATATTCCATTCTCATGGAGTGGAAGAACCAATATTGGTAAAATGTATATACTACCCAAAGCGATCTACCAATTTAATGCAATCCTATCAAAATACCAAGAGCACTTTTCACAGAACTATAACAAGTAATACTAAAATTTGCATGGAACCACAAAATACCCTGAATAACAAAAGTAAGGGAAGAAGAACACATGTGGAGGTATCACAATCCCAGTTTTCAAAATATTTTACAAAGCTGTAGTACTTAAAACAGTATGGTGCTGTCAGAAAAATAGACACATAGACTAACAGAACAGATTAGCAAGTCCAGAAATAAATCTACGTTTATATGATCAATTAATCTTGACAAGGGAGGCAAGAATAAACAATGGGAAAAAGTTTCTTCAACAAATGGTGCTGGGAAAACTGGATAGTGATATGCAAAAGAATGAAAATGGATTATTTTTTACACCATATATAAAAACAAACTCAAAATGGATTAAAGACATGAATGTGAGACCTGAAACCATAAAACTCCTAGAAGAAAACATAGGTAGTGATTTCTTTGACATCAATAATAGAAACATTTTTCTCAATATGTCTCCTCAGTTAAAGGAAACAAAAGCAAAATTAACTATTTAGTACACACCAACATAAAAAGCTTTTGCACAACGAAGCCATCCACAAAACAAAAAGGCAACGTAATGAATGGGAGAAACCTTTGCAAACTATATATCCATTGAGATGTTTATATCCAAAATATATAAAGAACCTATACCACTCAACACCAAAAAGCCTTCAAATAATTGAGTAAAAAAAAAATGAGCAGAGGACCTGAATAGACATTTTTTTCAAAGAATACACATAGAGAGCCAATAGACACATGTAAAGATGTTCAACATCACTAATCATCAGGGAAATGCAAACCAAAATCACAATTAGATATCACCTTACAAAAAAATGATTTCACCTTACACCTAGTCAGAATGGCTAGAATCAAAAAGACAGGAAACATCAAGTGTTGACGAGGATGTGGAGGAAAAGAAACCCTTGTGCACTGTTGTGAATGCAAATTGGTGCAGCTACTGTGGAAAATAATATGGAGTTTCTTCAAGAAATTAAAAATAAAATTACAATATGATCAGTAATTCCACTACTGGGTATTTAACTGGAGGAAATGAAAACACTAATTCAAAAAGATATATGCACCTCTATGTTTATTGAAGCATTATTTACATTAGCCCAGATATGGAAGAAACCCAAATGTCCACTGATAGCTGAACTGATAAAGAAGTTGTTATATATATGTATAATTACAATATATATGTACTATATATACATATATACATGCGCATTATATACATATATATGCATTATATATACATGTGCGATATAGATATAGATGATATAGATATATAGATATAGATAGATATAGATAGATAGATATACATTTACATATACATACACATATGCATACACATATACATATACATATAGATGGGGTATAATGCTAAGTGAAATTAGAGGAAGACAGATATCATATAATTTTACTCATATATGGAGTTTAAGAAACAAACAAATCAACAAAGAAAAAAAATTAAACAATACAAAACAAATTTTAAAAAAACAGACTCTTAAATACAGAAGAGAACAAAATGGTGGTTGCCAGAGGGGAGGTGGGAAATGGATAAAATAGATAAAGAGGATTAAGAGTATAATTGTGATGAGCACTGAGTAATATATACAAAGGTAGCATCATTATTTTGTATACCTGAAACTAATATAACATTGTATGTTAATTATACTTCAATTAAACAGAAACACTAGGTGAGAAAAAAACTGTAATGACTTAATAGTATATAAGGCATCTTTGTCTCCTCCAGTTCCCAAAGCAAGTTTTTGTTATAACCAATTTCTCACACATAAGAAGCAAATACCAATCCTTGCCAAGTAAGAGGTGCAACATCCCTTCCATTTTAAAAATAAAGAATATATCGATGTAAAACTTCATGATTTATCATATTTAGTTTACTAACACATTATTGTTTTGCTCTACTACTTCTTCCTATACAGAAATACAAGTAACTGCAGCATACTGAGAAATTATACAGAATTAAACCATTTAATTTTACAAGCGTATTTGTTTTGTGGTTGAACATATTACAGATTACAATCAGATCTAGTTATTGTAATTTATCATTTAACTCAAAATATGTGTTTAATTAAAACTTATTACAAATTAAAAGTATTAGTGTCTGAAAACTATTTAACATTTTCTTATTAACATTATATACTTTATCACAACATTGACATAATATTCTGTTCTACTTCTTCAAAATCAAAACATATTTGCTATAATTTTAACAAAATAGTGTCTAGACATCAAAATATAAGTTTTTAAAATCTTTCTACCTTTTAAAGTACTCACAGAATTACTAGAGAGAAAGAGAAGATAACTAAATCAAAGTTTTTAATATTTTTTAAGCTATGTATTCTCATGTCTTGACAGATTAAGAGACAATAAATAAGATTGTCATTCTGTGATCAATAGATATGTAGAGATTTGAGTTTTACTCTTTTTCCCTTGTTTGTCTTTAAAAAATAAATAGAGCTTAACAATGACTTCATTACATACAGCACTTCAAGGTAAGTAAATGGAAATCTACTTGACTGGGACATTGTGTTGGCATGTTCTTTGTGATTAGTAAAAGATTACATTGAATTAAAGAACTTGTTTCTTTATAGGAATTCAATTAGAGGGTTCTATGGTATTTTCCTGAATCAAGTACACGGCTACATCTTGAGTTAAAATTCTCATATACTCCCTTGGCACAGAGGTAAAGAAAGATTTCTCTACCCTCGTCTTTGATTTTCGTCTTCAATCGGGTTAAAAATCCAACCCAGGAATTTTAACAAAGACAGCTGAATATGAAGAACAATTTCTAGAATACCCAGATGCTGACAAGTTGTCCTGTATTCTGAGGCTACTCTTTCATGTAATATCCAACTTTAAAATGATATAAATCACATTACTCACACAAGGAGAAACCCAATACCTTTCCTAAAATCTAAGGATTCCTGGGGTGGGAGTTGGTGGCTGGAGAGGTGAAATCTCATTCCAAAATATGCCACCCTTATTTCTCAATCCCCTTATCATCATGTTTGAAAGCTGCTGACATTTTCTTTTCCCACTTTGTAGCCCTCCAGCCTCCCACCTTTCTATATAGCACTCTTCTTGCTTGATTCTCCAAAGTGCCACTGACATGTTCAAGGAAGGTATGTGACATCAAAGCCATAAAATAAGATGTGAAATTAAAAAATCAAACAGGATAAATGTCAAACCAGAAGCTCAAAAGTGACAATGAAGACAAAGGTGAAGCTTAGAAAATACAAGAGAGATGGTCCCTGCCTTAAAGGAATATATATATGTATATATATATATATATATATATATATATATATAGGCATTTTGAAATATACCTGAGCACAGCTTAGGCTCAAGTTGGGGCCTTTGTCATAGTTAGTATGTTTTTAGGATGGGAGTTTTTCTTTTCATTAATCCAATGATTAGAGACCTGTCAAAGTAAATAGGAAGCCAGAGAGTAACCAGGGAGTAAGTGTTGTGTTTTATAATTGGTCAGATGACTTAAGACCTGTCTTGAGTGAATAAGTGGACAAGAAGTGGCCAGGGAGGAATAATCTTTTCAGAAAGTCTGACTGAGGGGGAGCTCTATGTTCTTATTGTCTAGCAAGATATCCCATATCTGCCAATCATTACACATGAATCAATGACAAGAGAGGTTTTTCAGCCCATTCTGTGCACCTGTGTGGTAATATTCTAATTCTTAATCAGAGTTCACTTGCTCTGTAGAAAGTCATTTCTAAATGAAGTGTTACTATTTTATCTTCCTGATTTTATACCTGTTCCTTAGAGTCAAAGAAATGCTTGTTAACAGGGTAATATTTTCTGAAATATCCAGTGATCTGAGAATTTAAATAACTACTGGTTCCTAATTGTAAATAGAAAAAAGTTATAATGGACATATTAACATTGTACAATAGTAATATGTAACCAGAATTAGAAATACAGATACACAAATAGGCAAGACTATCAAAAAATAATCTTCTAGGCACCCTTGTACTCTACTTAGACATTTCAGTGTTTGACCTTGAAGCAACTTGTGGCTAGTTGAATGGCATAACTTCCTAGAATATCATAGTGGATAAATCCATTAGTTTGATGACCCTCCCTTGGAATTTTCAAAGAAATTTACTGCTGGTAGTGATAAGGTTGCAAACACTAAAAGCTGCCTAGCAGATGAAAATGCTGTTTGAAAAAAATCTAGGCCAGATTTCACATAAGAGTTCCACAAAATACACTCACACATATGTACTGTCAATATGGGTGCTTAGGGGATCACAGAGATAAATAATAGAGTGCCTCCTTTTTTCTAACAAAGATAAGATAATTAGACAAATAACCAAAGCAGAATAAGTTAAGTACTAAATAGAGATAGAAATACCCTATTTTGGAAGAACTCAAGGAAATAAGTGATTGATTCTGATCAATAAGGACTTGGTGCGGGGGGGGGGGGGGCTTAACTGAGGTGAGAATTGAATCATAGAAACCAAATTAAGCCACATCTTTTGTAAAATCAAACGAGAATATGCATTCTTTAGTTGGATTTAATATATGTTGGGAAACCTGCTCAGAGATTATCCATCCTACAAAGGGAGAAATGTCATTAATGAAACAAAGAGTTTTTGGCCATGTCATCATGAATCGTACAACTTAAAATGCTATAAGTGAATAATATCTAGTCTTATGGTAATTGCAACATGTTACAAAAGCATAAATATTTAATTCAAGAAGAATAATGTCATAAATCTTAATTGCAGAAAAATAACATTTTGAACAGTGCCTAAAGGAGCAGAAGAATATAAATATTCTATTGCTAGAAAGATGTACTATGGAGTAGAACATGAGTAGTTTGCTTGGCTCAAACGTGACTAAGATGCACTCTTCTCCAAGACTACCAATTATTCTGCTCTTATTCCATAATTGCCTAGTAGTCTTTTGATCACTAATGTAATCATGCATCTTAATCCCAGAAAAGAAACTTTTAAGGACAGCACTAATGTGCGAACTCCTTGAGGGCAAGGACTATATGACTAGCATAGATGAAAATGGCAGTGCTTGATGACCCCTTAGGTAAACTGGCAAAATTCAAAATTCACAACATTGTCCAAATCACAATCCTAAGTACCAGCAAAGAAAAACTGACTTTTTCTTGAGAGGGGAAAAGGGAAGAGGGAGAGAGAGCATGTTAAGCAGGCTCCACACCCAGTGCAGAGACCAAAGCAGGGGTTGACCTCACAACCGTGAGATCATGACCTGAACTGAAATCAAGAGTCGGATGTTTAACTGACTGAGCCACCCAGGTGCCCCAAGAAAAAATGACTCTTAATTGCCACTCAACTCTTACACATCCTATTAGACCTGCAGATTTACCTATTGCATCCTTATTCACCAAAATAAAAAAAAGCTAGTAGAAAATTATGGAAATCCCAAATAAAATAATGTGATATATACTATAGGCCTTTATCTTCAGTTTGACCACAAGTATTTGATATCAGAATGATGCAGAAGTGTAGATAGTCAAGGATTTATTTAGCTTTTTAAAACATCATATCAGTTATATTTAAATAATAAATATGATGAGAAAATGTAGACTATTCTTCAACTTATCAAAACTAGAGCAAATAATAACAGGAAAATATTCAATGATATGAGTATATCTTGACTCAAAATTATTGTAGAGTCTCTTGTAGCTCAAATATTTAGAAATATTTCTTGTTTAACAAAATTTAATTCCACTCATTCATTTGATAACTATTTATTAAACATCTATTCAATACTAGACATTGAGCATACAGTGGTGACTAAGACAGGTACTGTCCCTGTAAAGAGGCCAAGGCCAACATACTCATTAGGCATAGTAAACATAATGTCTAGGTTCACAATACTCTTTAGGGGTCCATGAAAATGTTCTAATTTCTTTTAAAAGGAGAATGGAAAAAATGAATATAATCCTGACTCGACTGGATTACTTTTTATGCCAATGCAGCCATAAAGTATAATTTTTGTATTTTTATGAGAAAAGGGGCCTGTGAAAGCAAAAATTTCTAGGTTTCATGAAACTTATAAAGCATGCCTGTGTGGAGTTTCATTGTATTAGCAGGGGAGCTAAGATGGTGGCATAGTGGAAGGATGCTCTGCTTGCCTTATCCCTTGAACACAGCTAGATAACTATCAAATCATTCTAGATTTCTAGAATACCCTAGAAATCAACCTGAGGACTGATAGAACAAACTGCACAACTAGAGGGAAAGAAGAAGCCACAATGAGAAAGGTAGGAAGTGTGGAGAGGTGGTTGGGGGAGAAAGGGATCTCAGGTGTTGCAGAGTAGAGGGAGCTCTGATCTTGGAGAAAGGTGAGAGAGAGGGGAATGCACAGGGGAACGCACAAGGAGAATACTTCCCCAAAGCCATTGTCTGGGGAGATGAGAGGAGCTGATATTCTGTTTTTGCTAGCTACCAGCAAGGCTCAAAGACTGGTGTTTGGAGGTGGACAGGGTTGACTGGGATAAAGACCTGAGGGCACTGGGCCACTCTTGGAGAGAAGGCAGGCAAGCAGCCCCAGGTCAGAAGCTGTGATCTGAGGATTGCATGAGGCACACAAGGAGAGACTGTTCACTCTTCTTGGAGTGCATCTGTGAGAGGTGGAGTTCTCAGAGTGGCCTCTCCAGGGAGAAAAGAGCTGGCAAGTGCCATTTCCCTCCCTTCCCCCTCAGCATAGGCACAGAGACACCTTCTGGGGGCAGCTAAATCAGACACTGGCTATTTAGCCTGCTTTGTTCCAAATCCCACACCCCTGCACTCTCGCACAACTGTCCTTCTTGGTCAAACCTACATGAGTCCCAGCACAGCAAGACCCTCTCCTAGAAAACCATCACAGGTCCCTTTCACACCAGGTCCTAAAGTTTGGATTTTAAAAGTCAGCAGGCTTGGCTGGGATAGAGCCCAAAGCACTCT
Organism: Panthera pardus; assembly: GCF_024362965.1. Taxonomy (NCBI): domain Eukaryota; kingdom Metazoa; phylum Chordata; class Mammalia; order Carnivora; family Felidae; genus Panthera; species Panthera pardus. Next base: position 50,763,306 of record NW_026526843.1, on the reverse strand, counting down.
GCACTGTTCCAGGCAGACAAGCAACTGGGAGACAGTGTGAAAACAGCAACCTGGAAACCCTGGGATGCACCAGGGGTACTTGTTCACTCTTCTGGGAGTACTTCCCTGAGAGCAGCAAACACGAAGTCCTCTCTCTGGTGACAAAGTAGCTCATAGATGCCATTTCCCTCCTCCATCCTTCAGCATAAACCAACTTTAGTAAATAGCACAATACCAATACTGGCTGCCTAACCTGTGTACACCAAGTCCCACCGCCATGTGCTTTGCTGGTGCTGATTTCTTGGACAAGTATGCCTGAGGACCAGGACAGCAGGCCCCATACCCAGCGGACCAGCACAAACCCATGCATGAACTATGCATACTGAAGATAGAGTTCAGTAAGACTTCAGTTCTAGTGGAAGCAGCATCATGTCTCATTTAATAAGCACAACAGAGCACACCTAATTAAAAGTCTCCACACTCTGGCTGAGGTACAAACACTGCCCATTGCAAGCAAAGAGGACCTCTACAGATGACTGACCTGAGGCACAGAGAAGACAAAACACAGCATCAGAGTGCATGCATCACACACCAGGGACATTTCCTGAAGCACAAGAACCTAGACACTATATGAGCTCTTCTTCATAAAGTCATTATGCTGAGAGACAGGAAACATGACAGAATATTCTAACACAAAGAAGAAAACAGAGACCATACAAAATACCAAGATGGAGGAATTCACCCCCAAAAAAGAAAAGAAAAGGTCTAGGTCAAACATCTAAATGAAATAGATATAACTAATATGCTTGAATTTAAAGCAACAATCATAAGGATACTCTCTGAGCTTTAGAAAATAAAGGAAGACATCAGGAAGACCCTTACCACAGAGATAAAACAGTTAAAAAACAATCAGTAAGAAATGAAAAATGCAAAAACAGAGATTTGGAACTGACTGGATATAATGACTGCAAGGAATGAAGAAACTGAGGAACATGTAAGTGTTATTGAGCATATAATAATGGAAAATAAGGACGCTGAACAAGACAGAGAAAGAATGATGGATTATGAGAATAGATTTGGGGAACGCAGTGACACCATCAAATGTAATAACTTTCATATCATAGAATTCCCAGAAGAAGAAAAGAGAGAAAAGGGGACAGAAGGCTTATTTGAAGAAATAGCAGCTGAAAACATCCCTAATCTGGGGAAGGAAACAGACATATAGACCCAGGAGGCACAGAGAACTCACAAGAAAATCAACAAAAGCAGGCCACACAAAGACATACTGTAGTTAAATTTGCAACATACAGTGATGAAGAAAAATCCTAAAAGCAGCAAGACAAAATAAGTCCTTAACTTACAAGGGAAGACCCATAAAGCTAGCTGCAGATCTCTCCACTGAAACTTGGCAGGACAGAATGGAGTGACATGATATATTCAACGTGCTGAATGGGAAGAAATCTGCAGCCAACAATACTCTATCCAGCGGGGCACCTGGGTGGCTCAGTCAGTTAGGCATCCAACTTCGGTTCAGGTCACCCAGTTTGTGGGTTTGACCCCGTGTTGGACTCTGTGCTCGCAGCCTAGAGCCTGGAGCCTGCTTACGATTCTCCTCTCCTCTCCTCTCCTCTCCTCTCCTCTCCTCTCCTCTTCTCTCTCTCTCTCTCTCTCTCTCTCGCAAAAATAAAAATAAATAAATATTAAAAAAAAGAATACTGTATCTAGCAAGACTATCATGCAGAATAGGAGAGATAAAGTGTTTACCAGAAAAAGAAAAACTAAAGAAATTCATGACCACTAAACCAGCACTGCAAGAAATATTAAAGGTGACCTCTGTGAGTCAGAAGGAGACAAAAAAATGACAAAGATTAGAAAAGAACAGAGAAAATCTCCAGAAACAATGACAAAACAAATAACAAAACGGCACCAACTACATATCGATCAATAATTACTCTGAATATAAATGGCCTAAATTCTCCAATCAAAAGACATAGGGTTTCAGAATGGATTAAAAAAAAAAAAGAAACACCTGTCTATGCTACATACAGGAGCCTCATTTTAGACCTAAAGTCACCTGCAGATTGAAAGAGAAGGGATGGAAAAATATTCATCATGAAAATAGATTTTTTTCCAATATATGAAGTTTATTGTCAAACTGGTTTCCATACAACACCCAGTGCTCATGCCAAAAGGTGCCCTCCTCAATACCCATCACACCCCCCCTCCCCACCCACCCTCCCCTCCCTCTCACCCCCCATCAACCCTCAGTTTGTTCTCAGTTTTTAAGAGTCTCTTATGCTTTGGCTCTCTCCCACTCTAACCTCCTTATTTTTTCCCTTCCCCTCCCCCATGGGTTTCTGTTAAGTCTCTCAGGATCCACATAAGAGTGAAAACATATGGTATCTGTCTTTCTCTGAATGGCTTATTTCACTTAGCATCACACTCTCCAGTTCCATCCATGTTGCTACAAAGGGCCATATTTCACCCTTTCTCATTGCCACGTAGTACTCCATTGTGTATATAAACCACAATTTCTTTATCCATTCATCAGTTGATGGACATTTAGGCTCTTTCCATAATTTGGCTATTGTTGAGAGTGCTGCTATAAACATTGGGGTACCAGTGCCCCTATGCATCAGTACTCCTATATCCCTTGGGTAAATTCCTAGCAGTGCTAAAGCTGGGTCATAGGGTAGGTCTATTTTTAATTTTCTGAGGAACCTCCACACTGTTTTCCAGAGTGGCTGCACCAATTTGCATTCCCCCCAAAAGTGCAAGAGGGTTCCCGTTTCTCCACATCCTCGCCAGCATCTATAGTCTCCTGATTTGTTCATTTTGGCCACTCTGACTGGTATGAGGTGATATCTGAGTGTGGTTTTGATTTGTGTTTCCCTGATGAGGAGCGACGTTGAGCATCTTTTCATGTGCCTGTTGGCCATCCAGATGTTTTCGTTAGAGAAGTGTCTATTCATGTTTTCTGCCCATTTCTTCACTGGGTTATTTGATTTTTGGATGTGGAGTTTGGTGAGCTCTTTATAGATTTTGGATACTAGCTCTTTGTCTGATATGTCATTTGCAAATGTCTTTTCCCATTCCATTGGTTGCCTTTTAGTTTTGTTGGTTGTTTCCTTTGCTGTGCAGAAGCTTTTTGTCTTCATAAGGTCCCAGTAGTTCATTTTTGCTTTTAATTCCCTTGCCTTTGGGGAATGTGTCAAGTAAGAAATTGCTACGGCTGAGGTCAGATAGGTCTTTTCCTGCTTTCTCCTCTAGGGTTTGGATGGTTTCCTGTCTCACATTCAGGTCCTTTATCCATTTTGAGTTTATTTTTGTGAATGGTGTGAGAAAGTGGTCTAGTTTCAACCTTCTGCATGTTGCTGTCCAGTTCTCCCAGCACCATTTGTTAAAGAGACTGTCTTTTCTCCATTGGATGTTCTTTCCTGCTTTGCCAAAGATTAGTTGGCCATACTTTTGAGGGTCTAGGTCTGGGGTTTCTCTCCTATTCCATTGGTCTATATTTCTGTTTTTGTGCCAATACCATGCTGTCTTGATGATTACAGCTTTGGAGTAGAGGATAAAGTCTGGGATTGTGATGCCTCCTGTTTTGCTCTTCTTCTTCAAAATTACTTTGGCTATTCGGGGCCTTTTGTAGTGCCATATTATTTTAGGATTGCCTGTTCTAGTTTCGAGAAGAATGCTGGTGCAATTTTGATTGGGATTGCATTGAATGTGTAGACAGCTTTGGGTCGTATTGACATTTTGACAATATTTATTCTTCCAACCCATGAGCACAGAATGTTTTTCCATTTCTTTCTATCTTCTTCAATTTCCTTCCTAAGCTTTCTATAGTTTTCGGCATACAGATTTTTACATCTTTGGTTAGATTTATCCCTAGATATTTTATGCTTCTTGGTGCAATTGTGAATGGGATCAGTTTCTTTATTTGTCTTTCTGTTGCTTCATTATTAGTGTATAAGAATGCAACTGATTTCTGTACATTGAGTTTTGTGTCCTGCAACTTTGCTAAATTCATATATCAGTTCTAGCAGACTTCTTGTGGAGTCTATCGGATTTTCCATGTATAATATCATGTCATCTGCAAAAAGTGAAAGCTTAACTTCATCTTTGCCAAATTGATGTCTTTGATTTCCTTTTGTTGTCTGATTGCTGATGTTAGAACTCCCAACACTATGTTAAACATCAGTGGTAAGAGTGGACATCCCTGTCGTGTTCCTGATCTCAGGGGGAAAGCTCTCAGTTTTTCCCTATTGAGGATGATGTTAGCTGTGGACTTTTCATAAATGGCTTTTATGATGTTTAAGTACGTTACTTCTATCCCAACTTCCTCAAAGGTTTTTATTAAGAAAGATTGCAGAAGTTTGTCAAATGCCTTTTCTGCTTTGATTGACCAGATCATATGGTTCTTATCTTTCTTTTATTAATGTGATGTATCACGTTGATTGATTTGCGAACGTTGAACCAGCCCCGCACCTGGGAATTAATCCAGCTTGATCATGGTGAATAATTCTTTTTATATGCTGTTGAATTCGATTTGCTAGTATCTTATTGAGAATTTTTGCATCCATATTCATCATATTGGCCTGTAGTTCTCTTTTTTTACTGGGTCTCTGTTTGGTTTAGGAATCAAAGTAATTCTGGCTTCATAGAATGAGTCTGGAAGTTTTCCTTCCCTTTCTATTTTTTGGGGTAGCTTCAGAAGGATAGGAATTATCTCTGCTTTAAACGTCTGGTAAAACTCCCCTGGGAAGCTATCTGGTCATGGACTCTTATTTGTTGGGAGATTTTTGATAACCGATTCAATTTCTTCGCTGGTTATGGGTCTGTTCAAGCTTTCTATTTCCTCCTGATTGAGTTTTGGAAGTGTGTGGGTGTTTAGGAATTTGTCCATTTCTTCCAGGTTGTCCATTTTGTTTGCATATAATTTTTCATAGTATTCCCTGATAATTGTTTGTATCTCTGAGGCATTGGTTGTCACAATTCCATTTTCATTCATAATTTTATCTCTTTGGGTCATTTCCCTTTTCTTTGGAGAAGCCTGGCTAGAGGTTTATCAATTTTGTTTATTTTTTCAAAAAAACCAACTCTTGGTTTTATTGATCTGCTCTACAGTTTTTTTAGATTCTATATTGTTTATTTCTGCTCTGATCTTTATTATTTCTCTTCTTCTGCTGGGTTGAGGCTGTCTTTGCTGTTGTGCTTCTATTTCCTTTAGGTGTGCTGTTAGATTTTGTATTTGGGATTTTTCTTGTTTCTTGAGATAGGCCTGGATTGTGATGTATTTTCCTCTCAGGACTGCCTTCACTGCATCCCAAACCATTTGGATTGTTGTATTTTCATTTTCATTTGTTTCCATATATTTTTAAATTTCTTCTCTAATTGCCTGGTTGACCCATTCATTCTTTAGTAGGGTGTTCCTTAACCTCCATGCTTTTGGAGGTTTTTCCAGACTTTTCCCTGTGGTTGGTTTCAAGCTTCACAGTATTGTGGTCTGAAAGTATGCATAGTATGATCTCAATTCTTGTATACTTATGAAGGGCTGTTTTGTGACCCAGTATGTGATCTATCTTGGAGAATGTTCCATGTGCACTCGAGAAGAAAGTATAGTCTCTTGCTTTTGGATGCAGAGTTCTAAATATATCTGTCAAGTCCATCTGATTCAATATATCATTCAGGGCCCTTGCTTCTTTATTGACCGTGTGTCTAGATGATCTATTCATTTCTGTAAGTGGAGTGTTAAAGTCCCCCGCAATTACCACATTCTTATCAATAAGGTTGCTTATGTTTGTGAGTAACTGTTTTATATATTTGGGGGCTCCTTAATTCGGCGCATGGACATTTATAATTGTTAGCTCCTCCTGATGGATACACCCTGTAATTATTATATAATACCCTTCTTCCTCTCTTGGTACAGCCTTTAATTTAAAGTCTAGTTTGTCTGATATAAGTATGGCTACTCCAGCTTTCTTTTGACTTCCTGTGGCATGATAAATAGTTCTCCATCCCCTCACTCTCAATCTAAAGGTGTCCTCAGGTCTAAAATGAGTCTCTTGTAGACAGCAAATAGATGGGTCTTGTTTTTTTATCCATTCTGATACCCTATGTCTTTTGGTTGGCACATTTAGTCCATTTACATTCAGTGTTATTATAGAAAGATACGGGTTTTGAGTCATTGTGATATCCGTTGGTTTCATGCTTGTAGCGATGTCTCTGGTACTTTGTCTCACAGGATCCCCCTTAGGATCTCTTGTAAGGCTGGTTTAGTGGTGATGAATTCCTTCAGTTTTTGTTTGGGAAGACCTTTATCTCTCCTTCTATTCTAAATGACAGACTTGCTGGATAAAGGATTCTCGGCTGCATATTTTTTTCTGTTCATCACATTGAAGATCTCCTGCCATTCCTTTCTGGCCTGCCAAGTTTCAGTAGAGAGATTGGTCATGAGTCTTATAGGTCTCCTTTTATATGTTAGAGCACATTTATCTCTAGCTGCTTTCAGAATTTTCTCTTTATCCTTGTATTTTGCCAGTTTCACTATGATATGTCATGCAGGGGATCAATTCAAGTTATGTCTGAAGGGAGTTCTCTGTGCCTCTTGGATTTCAATGCCTTTTTCCTTCCCCAGTTCAGGGAAGTTCTCAGCTATGATTTCTTCAAGTACACCTTCAGCACTTTTCCCTCTCTCTTCCTCCTCTGGGATACCAATTATGCGTATATTATTTCTCTTTAGTGCATCACTTAGTTCTCTAATTTTCCCCTCATACTCCTGGATTTTTTTTATCTCTCTTTTTCTCAGCTTCTTCTTTTTCCATAATTTTATCTTCTAGTTCACCTATTCTCTCCTCTGTCTCTTCAATCCGAGCTGTGGTTGTCTCCATTTTATTTTGCAGCTCACTGATAGCTCACTTTTTAGCTCCTCCTTGCTGTTTTTTAGTCCTTTGATCTCTGTAGCAACAGATTCTCTCCTGTCTTTTATACTGTTTTCAAGCCCAGCAATTAATTTTATGACTATTATTCTAAATTCACTTTCTGTTATGTTGTTTAAATTGTTTTTGATCATTTCGTTAGCTGTTGTTATTTCCTGGACTGTTTTTGAGGGGAATTCTTCCGTTTCATCATTTTGGATAGTCCCCGGAGTGGTGTGGAACTGCGGGGCACTTCCCCTGTGCTGTCTTGAATAACTTGCATTGGTGGGCGGGGCCTTGGTCAGAGTGATGTCTGCCCCCAGCCCACCGCTGGAGCCACAGACTGGTGTGTTCCTTCTCTTCCCCTCTCCTAGGGGCGGGATTCACTGTGGGGTGCATGGCCCATCTGGGCTACTTGTACACTGCCAGGCTTGTGGTACTGGGGATCTGGCGTATTAGCTGGGGTGGATCGGCAAGGTGCACAGGGGCGGGAAGGATAGGCTCAGCTCACTTTTCCTTTGGACATCCGCTTCAGGAGGGGCCCTGTGGCACCGGGAGGGAGTCAGACCCGCCCCCGGAAGGATGGATCCGCAGAAGCACAGGGTTCGGTGTTTGTGCGGAGCCAGCAAGTTCCCTGGCAGGAACTGGTTCCCTTTGGGATTTGGCTGGGGGATGGGCGAGGCAGATGGCACTGGCAAGCGCTTTTGTTCCCTGCCAAGCTGAGCTCTGTAGTCCAGGGCTCAACAACTCTCCTTCCTGTTGTCCTCCAGACCTCCCGTTCTCCAAGCAGAGCTTTTAACTTATAACCTTCCAGATGTTAAGTCCCACTTGCTGTCCGAACACACTCCGTCCAGCCCCTCTGCTTTTGCAAGCCAGATTTGGGGTTTCTGCTTGGCTGGCAGGCTGCCCCTCCCCCCCGGCTCCCTCCCGCCAGTCCATGTAGCGCACACCACCTAGCTGCCCTTCCTACCCTCTTCCCTGGTCCTCTCATCTGCGCTTGGCTCTGGAGACTCTGTTCTGCTAGTCTTCTCGTGGTTTTCTGGGTTATTTAGGCAGGTGTAGGTGGAATCTAAGTGATCAGCAGGACATGCGGTGAGCCCAGCGTCCTCCTACGCCACCATCTTCCAAAACCGGTAGTCAAAAATAGATTTTAAAAGAAAGCCAGAGTAGCCATACTTATATCAGACAATCTAGATTTTAAAATAAAGACTGTAAAAAGAGATGAAGAAGGGCATTATATCATAATAAAGGGGTCTACCCAACAAAAAGACCTAACCATTGTAAATATTTATGCCCCCAATGTAGGAAACAACCAAATATATAAAACAGATTTTAACAAACATAAAGGAACTCATTGATAATAATACAATAACAGTAAGGGACTGTAACACTCCACTTACATCAATAGGTAGATCATCTAAACAGAAAATCAGCAAGGAAACAATCGCTTTGAATGATACAGTGGATAAGAGGGACTTCAATATATTCAGAACATTCCACCTGAAAGCAGCAGAATACACATTCTTTTCAAGTGCACATGGAACATTGTCTAGAATAGATCAAAAACTAGGTCACAAATCAGACTTCATCAAGTACAAAAAGATTGAGATCATACCATGCTTATTTTCTGAACACAACACTATGAAACTTGAAGTCAACTGCAAGATAAAATTTGGAAAGACCACAAATACATGGAAGTTAAAGAACATTCTACTAAAGAATGAATGTGTAAACCAGGAAATTAAAGATGAAATAAAAACAATACATGGACAAAAATGTAAACACAGTGTTCAAAAACTTTTGGGATGCAGCAGTAGCAGTAATAAAAGCAAAGTATACAAAACAGGTCTACTTTAAGAGTAAGAAAATCTCAAATAAATAACCTAACCATACCCATATGGTAGCTAGAAAAAGAAAAACAAATAAAGCCTTAATCCAGCTGAAGGTAAATAAAGAATAGAGTAGAATAAATGATATAAAAACTAAAAAAAAAAAATCATAAAACAGATCAATGAAAACAGGAGCTGGTTCTTTGAAAGCATTAATAAAACTGATAATCCCCTAGCCAGACTTATCAAAAAGAAAAGAGAAAGGACCCAAATAAATAAAACCAAACTGGGAGAGGAAACATCACAACCAACACCACAGAAATAAAAACAATTTTAAGAGCATGCTATGAAAAATTATATGACACCAAATCAGACAATATGGAAGAAATGTATAAATTGCTAGAAACCTATAAACTGAAACATGAAGAAATAGAAAACTTGAACATACTGATAACCAGCAAAGTAATTGAATCAGTGATCAAAAATCTTCCAGCAAACAAAAGTCCAGGATCAGATGGCTTCACAGGCAAATTCTAAAACATTGAAAAAACAGTTTGGGAATACAAACTGGTGGAGACACTCTGGAAAACAGTATGGAGGTTCCTCAAAAAACTAAAAATAGAACTACCCTATGACCCAGCAATTGCACTACTAGGTATTTATCCAAGGGATACAGGTGTGCTGTTTCGAAGGGACACATGCACCCCAATATTTATAGCAGCACTATCAACAATAGCCAAAGTATGGAAAGAGCCCAAATGTCCATTGATGAATGAATGGATAAAGAAGGTTTGGTATATACATACAATGGAGTATTACTCGGCAATCAAAAAATGAAATCTTGCCATTTGTAACTTGTAATTTGTATGGAATTAGAAATTCTTATGCTAAGTGAAATTAGTCAGTCAGAGAAAGACAAAAATCATATGACTTCACTCATATGAGGACTTTAAGAGACAAAACAGATGAGCATAAGGGAAGGGAAACAAAAATAATGTAAAAACAGGGAGGGGGACAAAACAGAAGAGAATCATAAATATGGAGAACAAACTGAGGGTTTCTGGAGGGGTTGTGGGAGAGGGGATGGGCTAAATGGGTAAGAGGCACTAAGGAATCTATTCCTGAAATCACTGTTGTACTATATGCTAACTAATTTGGATGTAAAGTATAAAAAAATTAAAATAAAAAAATGTACTCTAAAAATTTTTTTTAATTTAAAAAAATAATAAAAAAGGCCTTCTAAAAAAAGAAAGAACAGTTACTATCTATTCACCTCAAACTATTCCAAAACAGAAATGGAAGTAAAACTTCCAAACTCATTCTCTGAAGCTGAAATTACCCTGATTCCAAAACCAGATAAAGAGTCCACTAAAAAAGAGAACCATAGGCCAATATCCCTGATGAACATGGATGCAAAAATTCTCACTAAAATACTAGGAAACTGAATCCAACAGTACATTGAAAGAATCATTCACCATGACAAAGTGGAATTTATTCCTAGGCTGCAAGGGTGGGTCAATATTTGTAATTCAATGTGATAAACTACATTGGTAAAAGAAAGGATAAGACCACACGATCCTCTCAATAGATGCAGAGAAAGCATTTGAAAAGGTACAACATCCATTCATGGTTAAAAAAAAAAAAAAAACGTTCAACAACCTAAGGATAGAGGGTACATACTTCAACATGATTAAGGCCATATAGGAAAAACCCAGAGCCGATATCATCTTCAATGGGGAAAAAAATGCCACGTTTTCATCTATAATCAGGAACGAGACTGGGATGTCCATTTTCACCACTGTTATTTAACATAGTACTGGAAGTCTTAGCCTCAAGAATCAGAAAACAAAATTAAATAAAAGGCAACCAAATCCACAAAGAAGTCAAACTTTGACTATTTGCAGATGACATGATACTCTATATAAAAACCCCAAAAGACTATATAAAAACTCACAAAAAAAATTTGCAAGAACTGGTACACAACATTAGTAAAGTTGCAGCTGCAAAATCAATGTACTGAAATCTCTTGCATTTCTATACACCAATAATGAAGTAGCAGAAGGAGAAATCAAGTAGTCAGATCCCATTTATAAGTGCACCAAAAACCATAAGATACCTAGGAGTAAAGCTAACCAAAGAGGTAAAAGATCTGTACTCTGAAAACTATAGAACACTGAAGAAAGAAATAGCAAATGACACAAAGAAATGGAAAGAACATTCTAAGCTCATGGATTGGAAGAGCACATATTGTTCAAATGTCTATACTACCCAAAGCAATCTTCACATTTAATGCAATCCTTATCAAAATACCACGACCATTTTTCACAGAGCTAGGTCAAACAATCCTAAAATTTGTATGGCACCACAAAGATGCCAAAGAGCCAAAACAATCTTGAAAAAGAAAAGAAAAGCTGGAAGCATCATGATTCTGGACTTTAAGCTATATTGAAAAGCTGTGGTCATCAGGACAGTATGGTCCTGGCACAAAAACAGACACATAGGTCAATAGAAAAAAATAAAAACACCAGGAAAAAACTCCACAACTATATGGTCCAACTAAAATTTGACAAAGCAGAAAAGACTATGGAATGGGGAAAACACAGTCTCTTCAACAAATGGTGTTGGGAAAACTGCACAGCAACATGCAGAAGAATGAAACTAGACCACTTTCCAAATCCATACACAGAAATAAATTCAAAATGGATGAAAGATCAAAATGTGATACAGGAAACCATTAAAATCCTAGTGGAAAAGACAGGTAGTAACCTCATCCACATTGGCCATAGCAACTCTTTACTAGATATACCTAACAAGGGAAACAGAAGCAAAAATAAATTATTGAGGCAAAGGAAGCAAATAACAACACTAAAAGGCAACCTATGGACTGGGAGAAGATATTTGCAAATGACATATCTGATAAATGGTTAGTGTCCAAATTATATAAAGAACTAATCAAATTCAACACCCCAAAAAAATAATAATCCAGTTAAGAAATTGGCAGAAGGCATGAATAGAAATTTTTCCAAAGAAGACACAAAGATGGCCAATAGACACATGAAAAGATGCTCAACATCACTGATCACAGGGAAATACGAATCAAAATTACAATGAGATATCACCGCACACCAGTCAGAATGGCTAAAATTAACAACACAGGAAACAACAGGTGTTGGGGAGGATGAGGAGAAAGGGGAACTCTCTTGTACTCTTGGTGGGAATGAAAACTGGTGTAGCCACTCTGGAAAACAGTATGGAGGCTTCTCAAAAAGTTAAAACTAGAACTACTCCACAATCCAGCAATTGCACTACTAGGTATTCCTCAAAGGATACAAAAAAACACTGATTTGAAGGGATACGTGCACCCTGATGTTTATCTCAGCATTGTCAACAATAGCCAAATATGCAAAGAGCCCAAACGTCCATCAGCTGATGAATGGATAAAGAATAGGTGGTATGTATGTGAATATCTATCTATATCTATATCTATATCTATATCTATATCTATATCTCTATATCTATATCTAGGAATATATCTATCTATATAGATAGATATCTATATCTATAGGTAGATAGATATAGATATAGATATATATAGATATAGATAGATAGATAGATAGATAGGAATATTACTCAGTCATATAAAATGAAATCTTGCCATTTACAATGTTGTGGATGGAGCTAGAGTATATTATGCTAAGCGAAATGTCAGTCAGTGAAAGACAAATACTATATGATTTCTCTCAAGTGAGGAATTTAAGAAACAAAACAGATGAACACAGGGAAAAAAAGAAAGAGGGACAAATCAGGAAACAGACTCTTAACTATAGGGAGCAAACTGAGGGTTCCCGGGTTGGAGGTGGGCAGGGGGATGGTTAAATGGGAGATGGGTATTAAGGAGAACACTTGTGATTAGCACTGTTATATGTAAGTGATGAATCACTAAACTCTACAGTTGAAACTAATATTACTAACTGGATTTTACATAAAAACTTGATGAAAAAAGGTCCTGTCAAATAATTACATAAAATATAAACAGAGTATAAAGTAGTAAGCTAAGGGTAAATGCAGTGTGCTGTGGGAATCCATTTTGAATAGTCATGAAAATTTCTCAAAAGGTCCAGCAGAAACAAGGATGATAAAGAGTAGTAAAGGCAATGCGCTGGAGTAAGAATATGCAAATATATCAAAGTAAGAGCCATAATGATGAATAGGAAGAATGCCAAGTACCTCCACACATTTGCAGTGGTGATTCTCATCTCAGGAAAATTTTGCCTCCCACGGGACATTTGACAATGCTTAGAGACATTTTTGGTTGTCACAGCAGGAAAGGACTGCTACTGGCATCTAGTGGGTAGAGGCTAGGAATACTACTAAACATCCTACAATGCACAGGACAGCCCCTCACATCAAAGAATTATCCTCCCCCAAATGTCAATAATGCCAAGGTTGAGAAACGCTGTGTCAGAGAATTAGAATTAGAGAATTTAAATTTTTAGTCTTTGCCAATTTTATAACAATAGATGGTATCTTGTTGCTTAAATTTACATTTTCTTGAATTCTAGTGAGCTTAAACATTCAAATATACTTAATAGCTATTGCATTTCTTCTTTAGTATATTTTTTGTTTGTGTCGTTTAGAGATTTTTCAACTGGTTATTAATCTCTTACTTAGTGTCCTAGAAGAACTCTTTATATATTACAGATAGAAAACGTGTGTGTCATATATGTTGCAAATATTTTTTTTTAATTTTATCATTTCCTTGATGCGTCATTTTTCTTTCTGTTCAGTTTCTATTATGTAGTTAAATCCTTTGTTCTTGTCTTTTCACGTTTTCTGCCTTTATATTATAAAAGCTATTTTCTACCGAAATTGCATACACTGATTATTTTTAAATGTTTATTTATTTATTTTGAGAGAAGGGGGAGGGGCAGACAGAGGGAGAGAGAGAGAGCATTCCAAGCAGGCTCAGAGCTCTCAGCGCAGAGCCCAATGCAGGGCTCAATCTCATGAACAGTGAGATCATGACCTGAGTTGAAGAGTTGGACACTTCACTGACTGAGCCACCCAAGTGCCCCAACTGATTATTTTAATACAATGTGATATATGGTATAATAGAACACTATGTCACATATCAACAGTGTGGAGGCACAAAAAAAGTGGTCAGTTAAAATGAGTAAAAGGGGCAAGATTAATTTATTAATTTTTGTCCTATCCTAAGCGCCTAGAAAAGTGTATGGCGCACAATAGGCTACCAATAAATATTCATTAAAGAATGAATCAATAAATAAGTAGTATTTAATTGTTAATACAATTTCAGTTTATGAAATCATGTAAAATATTCACACCTACAAACATCCCTTGTCAAATTAGATAACGAATAGAAGACACATTACACGTTTGCATTATTCCTAGTTTATCCCCTTCAAAGCTATGTCTGAATCTAAGGCTTCCAGGCTCCCAAAGCCATCCTAGGAATACGCATCAGGTTGGTCCATATTACCTTGGAGATTGCTATGCATCTTCAGACCTATTCCTCAAACCAAAATTTTTGTTTTAGTTATGAAAGGAAAAGATTATTCTCCCTTCCCCCAGATATACACACAGGCACACACACATTTTAAGTAAAAGGTGAAAGTTCCTCTGGCCCCCATCCCACTTCCCAAAGGCTTGATGTATTCTTCCATTTTTTAATGTATTTGTGACAGGCATGAATTTGTTTCAGACTACTTGGTACAATAAATAACATATGTTGCTCCTTTTGTTTTTTAAATTAAATACAACTTTGTTTTGTGTCCTCACATTTTTAGCTGATAGATCATTTACTTTATTATTGAAGCTACTGTAAGTTATTATTGAGAGTTATCTCAGAGCTTACTAAGTCGTAGGAAAATGAAAGAAGTGTCTATACTTAATATCTAGTGACCACCATCATTACTGATGATTCTGCTACCCAATGATGACATTGAATTCTGGTTCTCTGCCATTTGCCAGGTGCCAGTGCTCTATAGTGTGTATGGTAGGAAGCAAGATGATAGACTTGCTTTTCAGCAATGTTTTCTCCATGCCTCCAATGACTAGAATTTACCTTAGAGCATCATCACTGGTCCTCTCAAGGTAAGATGGTGGATCTTTTTGATCAGTCCCCAGCATCTACCTCCTCCAAACAGTAGTACTGCCATCTCCCTGAACACATTATCAAGAAACCTCTTCCTCTCCATCAATAATCACTCACCAACTTAGCAGCAAGTATAAATTTCTATCCTCCCTTACCCTCTAGGGCAACTCCAGACTTTGCCAGCAAAGACTCTGGCAGGTGTTATTGTTTGGACTTTTTTTAGTGGTTTTGGTATGTGTGTATTTTCTCTAGGGATGCTCCTATTAGAGAGAGAGGAGAAAAAGAGAGAGAGTGAGAGAAAGGCAAAAGAAAGAAATAAAGAAAGAAGAAAAAGAAGGAAAAGAAGGAGTTAAAGAAGGTAGAAAAGATGAAAGGATAGAAGAAGGAAGGGAAGGAAGAAAGAAACAGCTGTTAACTTTTCTTACCCTTCCACCTCCCATCCCCAAAAGATTGATTCCTAGAAACATGTTCACTTTGGGCCATGCAAGATAGATTTATGTCTACAGTTTTACTCAAATTGAGAAAGATCTCAGGAAAACTCTAAAATAAAGGGAATCTTTAATAATCTTTATGTAACATTTTAAAAATCTATTCAAATAAAAGAGCTCAGATGGTAGCAATCTATTTCCATCTACCCACCAGTTCCTCTATACATAAAGATCACTAATTTTGACAGGACATGACGTCCATTTCTCTTTCCTCTCTCACACTGGCAATGACCCAAATGCTTTTTTTAATGTTTTTTTTTTTTCAGAGAGAGAGAGAGAGGAAGACAGAGAGGGAGACACAGAATCTGAAGCAGGCTCCAGGCTCTGAGCTGTCATCATAGAGCCTGACGTGGGGCTCAAACTCAGAAACCGTGAGAACATGGCCTGAGTGGAAGTCAGACGCTTAACACTGAGCCACCCAGGTGCCCCATGACCATGACCCAAATGCTTTTTGATTGCTGAAAAGGATAAGATTGTGTGACCTGCTAGAAGATTTTCAGTCAATGAAAAAAGAGCATCAGTCACAAATGCCTGGAATTTATTAAACACTGGGGTAGCAACTTAATATTTGATTAGAGTGAGTTTACACTTAAAATAACAACATCAAGCTACCGTATTATTAGGAACCATTACAAGTGAGGATGAAGCAACGTATGGACTACTTTAGGAAAAATGTACTTTTTTAAGTTTATGTATTTGTTTTGAGAGAGAGAGAGAGAGGCACAGAGAGAGGGAGAGAGAGAATCCCAAGCAGTCTCCACCCTGTCAGCACAGAGCCTGATGCGGGGCTCAATCTCACAAACCTGAGCCAAAATCAAGAGTCAGATGCTAACTGACTGAACCACCCAGGTGCCCAAGGAAAAGTGTACTTTAGAATACTTTAGCAATAAGTATAAAAAGTTCTTTTATAATATCTTCACAAGGCTTTGTTTTTCTGAAAATACTCAGAATTCTAGTCAACTTTAACATGAACTAAAATATTTTCCCAAGAATGTTCTGACACTAATTTTTCATCAAACTTACTGTTATAGTTTTCAACCCCAGAGTACCAGTTCAACGATCACACTGCCATTGAGATGATCTACTGTTGATCCATTACACCATAATTATGATTGGAAATGTTGTAAGAAGTATTCCACCACCTTAAAGGAGAAAATGGTCTGGTTTCGGGGAATTGAATAAGTTACCTTATTTACTTTAGTTGGCATATTACAAAAATTGTGTAAAAGAAATGATTAAACATTAGATGATGGATAAATAGTCCTTACATCTTTGAAGAAGTTAAGAGAATGTCATCACACACACACACAAATACCTCTGAAGTATAAGTACTTGCCAATAACTGTACACAATCATAGCAACATGCTTTTCTCTGTGTAGGAGTGGGAGCAGACCTCTTCAAGACCTATTCTTAAGGGCATTTAGTGACTCATAGATGAGCTCCTTTGCCCAGTTTCTCACTAAATAGTTGTGTTTTGATAAGTTAATTCAACAGAATTCAACAGAATTCCAACAGTAAATTCAACAGAATCACGGTACTCATGGGTCTTATAACACAGGATGCTCAGTAAATCAGCAGATCTATTTTCAGCAACTAAAAGTATGGTGGTCACTTTGTTAAGTGAGGGTTTATGGAGATGAAAGACAGGATCCTTACCCTCAAGAAGCATACAGTTGAAGCAAGAGGCATGCCCATAAACCATCAACTACAAAATAGCACAGTAAATGCTATGATAGAGAACAGTACAGAAGAGGAAAGGCTTATATGCATTTCTCTTCATTTCTTCTAATGTGATCTGCCTATAATTAGGAGACACTGCTGCTATGTCAGTGGTACTGACTTGGATATGCTCTTTTGACCTAAACAGTTATGTTCTCCATATGTGTGGTTAGCTGAGAAAGAAATTAGCATACTTTATACTCAATTATCCATTTTATGATTTAAAAAAACCCAGAAAACTTTATTAAAATAGGTTAAGCACCAATATTAAAGAGAAAAGCAAATAGCCATCCAAGGCAAGTCTTTAAAAAGACATTAACTTCTAGGGGCACCTGGGTGGCTCAGTTGGTTGAGTCTGATTCTTGGTTACAGCTCAGGTCAGGATCTCACAAGATTTAGTCCAGCATCAGGCCCTGTGCTGAGTATAGAGCCTGCTTAAAACTCTCTCTCTCTCCCTCTGCCCCCTTCCTCATTCATGCTCTCTCTTTTTAAATAATAGTAATAGTAATTAATAATAATAATAATAAAAGGTATTAATTCTTAAGTATAATTTGTTACCTCTCTCACTAATGATGTGGGCCAGATTCACATTTTTTTTGCATTATAGTCCTCAAGACCAAAATATCTGCTTATTGTTGAATAAACATCTTAGAGTAGAATTGCTCTTATTAATTATATAATTAAACTTACTTGAAATATCTAAGCAAAATAAATTTAAAATTCCAACTACAAACATATAATATTCACCAAAGGAATCTTCTACTCTAAACCCTTTAACTGATATGAGATATTGTTGTGCAGAAGCTCTTTAAAAAAAAAAATGAAGTATCAAGTTTTCCCAAGATAACATCCCATGGGAACTGGGAAATTTATTTTAAAAGGTATATTTTTTTCTTTAATATGCTGCTATAATCCTAGGCCATCAGCCTCTGGGGGGAAAAAGACATTCAAGTGGTTGCCATCTGTATAGCCTCATTCCAAATGATAGGAATAAGCTGGTTCAGAGGCTGAATGACAAATATTATGAACTTCCAACAAACCTAAACCGGCCATTTTTTTTCATCTCTGATGCACAATAAATCATTTAAAACATTTGATAACCATGTCATTGGGCACCTTGAAAGGTGGTTTGATTTCAGGGGCTACAATTACCTGAGAAACACAGAGCATTTGCCTTGAAAAAGCTATTTTGATTTCAAGACCCCTTCATCATAGCCCTGAAACTTTATTTTACATCATCTCCCAACAAGAGCTGACTGTATTATGCTTGGAGCTGCATTGAAAGCTGCAGCAGTACCATTACTGCAGGCTTGCTTTACTGACAAGTCTTGCAGACAGCATTATTATGATAGGCTGTGGCATATACAGAAACATTTGAAAAGAGAGGTTAAATCCTAAAGGGAACAGAGTTTTAAGAACAAGTGATTTAGCAACAGGAAGAAATCAGCTGGCAAGGCAGCAGGTATTTAGCTCATTAGGGAAGCATACACCCTATGTATCAAGGTCAAAGAAAAGCATGAGATCAATTAGAGTAGATATTTACAGGCACTTAATATTTGATGATGCTAATATCTAAAGAGAAAGGACAAGAAATTCATCTCTTCTGTATGACATCTATTTATAAATATTTTGGATTTAAAAATAAAATTTTTCACAAAAAAGATGTCTTTTTGTCATCTTTCTTCTTTGAAATATATTTTTTGTTTGATTTGTTTTCAATAATTGAACTGTTTTAGATCACACCATTTAAATGCTTCTTTATTTAGCCCTAAAGTGACTAAATCAACAATAGGCATCCATTATCAATAACTTTATCAATCCATATCAGCCTTTCAAATGTTTGAAATTGTGCAGTAATATCCAAGAAAATGATTTCAGAAATACAGGGGAGCCATCATGGTTTTTAATGTTTATTATGACATTTATAAAATGCTAAGGAGAAAAAAATGAGAAAGGAAAAGAATGCTATTAAAAGCACGTCAATTTCATCAAGTGATTCAAGATTAATATTTTATTCAGAATGAGTAAATTTTATTATTATTTTATAATCCTTAGACCAATAGACCATTCTCCATTTCAGATATGTACAAGTAACAGTTTTCTAGTTTAAGGTTGCTCTGCTTAAAATTTACCTCTTTGAAAAAATATTGATAACAATTACAAGTTTCATCTACTTTTACCTCACTTACCAGTAATAGCCTCAAAATATTTCCTTCAATAGCTTCATTATTTTTTCCAAGACTTTAGTTATTAAAGATTTAAATTGTTCTCTGGGATATGTAGCAATAATTAGATCACTGCCCTCAAAATCTTCAGGCAATGGCAATGATTTCATTTAAACAACAAATAGGGGTGCCTGAATGAGAAAGAATGAAATATGGCCTTTTGTAGCAACGTGGATGGAACTGGAGAGTGTTATGCTAAGTGAAATAAGTCATACAGAGAAAGACAGATACCATATGTTTTCACTCTTACGTGGATCCTGAGAAACTTAAGACCATGGGGGAGGGGAAGGGGGAAAAAAGTTAGAGAGGGAGGGAAGCAAACCATAAGAGACTCTTAAAAACTGAAAATAAACTGAGGGTTGATAGGTGGTGGGAGGGAGGGGAAAGTGGGTGATGGGAATTGAGGAGGGCACCTGTGGGGATGAGCACTAGGTTTTGTATGGAAACCAATTTGACAGTAAATTTCATATAAAAAAAGAAGAGAGAAGAAAGAAAGAAAGAAAGAAAGAAAGAAAGAAAGAAAGAAAGAAAGAAAAAGAAAGAAAGAAAGAAATAGGGGTGCCTGGGTGGTTCAGTCAGTTAAGCACCCGACTTCAGCTCAGGTCATGATCTCGCAGTTCATGAGTTCAAGCCCCACATCAGACTCACTGCTGTCAGCGCAGAGCCTGCTTCAGATCCTCTCTTCCCCCCGCTCTCTGCCCCTCCCACATTCGCACTTGCTCTCTCTCTCTCTCTCTCTCTCAAAAATGAATAAACATTTTTAAAAAGAAGTAAAACAACAATAATTTCATTAGAAATTCTTTGGATATGACTGTCAAAAAATGAGATTTGTTTCAGGAGTCATTTTATTTTTTATTAGATGCCTAATGGATACATTTTAAAATCCCAAAAGCATAAATCCTCTTTCAAATTCTCAAATATGCTCATAAGAAAAAAGGCCTTTTGTGTTGAATTGGTTTCAACTATTAAATCTTTGTTTTAGAAAATTGTGTTCTCTGTCTTTTATATATAAATGCATATTATAAAGATGATATATACAGTCATCTTTGAATATATCTATATATCATCTTTGTGAACACTGTGTTATCACTGTAAACTTGGGATGTCAAGATATTTTCAGTCTTTAAAGTGTTTTGTTGATCTCTTTAATAATAAAGTGAAATAGGCTTATATTATTTTATCTTTACTTCCTTTACCATCACTTCCTACGTACTCAGCATAAATCATTCATGCAATAATTATTTCTGCTAAACATTTTAGGTAACTCAAAAGAAGTTTAAAATATAGTCTTCACCCTCACAGACACACACACTTTCTAGGAAGTAAAGACACACATATCATTTAGGAGAAAAAAAATGATTAAGTGCCAACATGTATGATACAGCAGGAGTTACAATAGAATTTTTTAAATGAAATTCACATTCATTGAAATGAATGATATCCACAGAGATGATAGGACTTGAACTGGGTCTTAAGAGATACTGGATTCAATTGAAATGGGGGAAGAGGGTGTGTACAAGGAATAGTAAGAATAGTAAGAAACAAAAGAATAAACATAACCAAAAGGCAGTAAATGGAAAATGTTTTATAGTAAATGGAAAGACCCTGATGGGCAACAAAGAAAGATAAAGTTGGAAATAAATTGTGGTCCCATTTGTAGGAATTCAAATGATAGAGTGGAGAGTTTGGATGTGATACTGTTTGGGTTGGGCTAGGCTCACAGGGGGAAGAAGTAGAAAAGATGAGTACAAGAAGCCTACAGAGAAAGCATCAACAGGGCTTTTATCCACTCATTCTGGCAAACATTTGTCGAGTTCTGTTTAGTTGTTAGAATACCATGGGGAATGAGCAATCTAAGATGGCTTCAAGGCTTTGAGATTTTGAAACAGAGAGAAGTATTTATATTAACATAAATTTTACTATACCATCTTATCCTTTTAAAAATAATACTCTAGACCCCAAAAGGTGTTTGAGCTACATAAGAAGGATGGTGAAACAGACAAACCAAATTGTTTAATTTGTTCCTGAACTGACCTTCAATTTCATTGTGCTTTTCCTTGCCTTTGAATCATTCCGTGTCTAAACCTTTCTTTTTTCAGCTCCATTCCTGCCTCCCTTTCCAATTTCCCAGACTTCAGCTCATTACTTTCTTTCTTGATGTTGTTACTTCTAGGAGGTTTGAATTGCCTTAGACAAAGTCTAAAAAATATTTCTTTTTCTAGTTTGCAATGGGAAAAACTGGCTTGGAGAAAAATTAGGTAATTTAAGAAGGAAAACAATTGGGTAGAGGAAAGGTGATCAGTTTGACTATGATTCTATTGATTTTGAAATAATAATAGAATTCACTATCATATACATGACTGCTGATAGACAAGTTGGAAATATCAAATTGGAAATTAAGGAAGGAAACATGTTTGGATTGCAGATTTGGCAGTCTTCAGCAATGGCAATTTAATGTCTCCCAGAAGCACTGAAGAGTGCTCTCTTTTCCTGACCCCAGAATGTGTATTAATGGCCAGGAGAGAAGTCTAAGGTAGCATTCAAGGACAACTAGTATCAATGTGTTAAGTCTTATTAAGTCCTTGCAACAACTCTATGTGGTAAGAAAGCAAGACAGATCATATTTAATTTCTCACTAGAAGATTCATATTAAAATTTATACATACTCATGCCAGACTTATTTCTTCTAAGGTCCTACAGGACACACATAGACCAATCCTTATTTTCATGACTATTCTAATTAGTCCTAAAATTAGCTGATTCTCCTGTCTTTCCTATCAGCATGTGCAGTCTTGCTCTCACAAATAACTGTGATTAGAAAATGTCATATTTTAAACAGAAGGCCAGCTTGAGGAAATTTGGTCTATAACACACAGATCCTCTGTTCAGGTAAAAATAAAGCAAATATGTAAGAGAAAGTATTAAAAAGCAAATGCTTGTTATTCTTTGAGGGATATGTTTTGAAACCATTAGTAACTGTGCCTAGAAAAACAGTATGCTGTGAAAAAATATCTGCCTTCTTGTTTTCTATATAACAATTTTCCTCTGAACATGCTACACTATATTCAAATTCTTTTTTTTAAATAACTTTGTTATATATCATCAAGTAGAGGCATAAATATAAATCCCAGAGGATGACAGAATATTCAGTAACTATAAGGTATGGTGGGAAGTAGAAACATAGAAGACTCTTATTAACTCCTTTGGATCACTGGATCATAGAATTGAAATGAATTTGAGAAAAAAAAAGCATTTAGTTTAGGCACCTTCATTTAAAAAAAAAGACTGCAACTCAGAAAGACTGTGAAAAGTTTGAGGTCATCAACTAGTAAATGGTAGAACTCAAGTCTTAAATCAAGTTCTCTTGACTTCCAGTTCAATGCTCATTCTACTGCACCACACTGTTTATATCAATCCCCATATCTTGACTAAATGAATGAATCTGAAAGTAATTATTGAGTTCCTACTGTATGCTTACCAATTTGACATGTGTTGAAGGGGAAGCTAAAGTTTAAAATAAAAAAAAATTTAAATGTTAAGACAATGACCCTGCTGTCAGGAGCTTTGAAATTTATGTGAAGTCAATAGATAAGAAGTTAATAAGTAGTTTCAGAACTAATCTATAATCAAATATCAAATAGCAGTAGGTAGGCTAGGAAAGAGAAATTGGAATTGGGTAGGGCAGAAGTAGAAAAGCATCTACTATGCTCCAAAGCTACTAGATAAGTTCTCAGGAGCCATTCCTTGACAAGGCCATGTGTTGCCACCAATATACCAGGAATAACAAAGGCACTCTATAGTCACTTTCATCACAGGGTAAATATAGAAAAGTTCATGAGAGTTAAAGTTTGCTAAAGAATGTTAAGGGACACCCGGATGGCACAGTTGGTTAAGTGTCTGACTTCAGTGCAAGTCATGACCTCACGGTTTGTGAGTTCGAGCCTCATGACAGGCACTGTGCTGACAGCCCAGTGCGGAGCCTGCTTCGGATTTTGTGTCTCCCTCACTCTCTGCCCCTCCCCCACTTGCTCTCTCTCTCTCTCTCTCTCTCTCTCAAAAATAAACATTAAAAAATTTTTTAATAAAAGAAGAATGTTAAATCTCTCCCCCCAAAGTAAGCTGTATTCATGCCTACTGTGAAGTTATTAAAATTCCTGCCAAAACATTAAAAAATACTTTCTTCAACTTTAAGATATTATATCTCACTAATATATGACCAATATTATAGCTTTCTTCCTATGGAAAACAGCACATAACTCCAGAAAAATGAAGAATAAGCTTTGACCAGGAGTCCCCATTGAGTAGAAGCATTCAGTGTCATAAATTGCTTTAAACTAATAGTCACTACAAAAAGGCTCATACAAAAATGTATACTTAGCAAATGATTTGAGGCAACCAAAAGAGAAAAAGAAAAAAGGGCAAATAATATTACTCTTTGATTTTACTCATTTGAAATAAAATTATTATACTGTAGATATTAAACCCACAGATGTATATAACCTGTTTCAAGGAAAATTTACATCATTTATTGAGGAAATTTTAAAATGCATTTTTTACTGCCACTGAATCAGTTTTTAGTAGAAATATATATATATATATATATATATATATATATATATATATGCAAACTTTTCCTGTATTTTTTACTCACTGCTGTGTTTCCCCAGGGCCTACAACTATGCTGGCCCATAGTAGACACTCAGTAAATATTTGTCTATTTTTTCTAGATCAAGCCCTTTTCTCTCTCTCTAAATGTATAAACATTTAATCTTGATTGTTGCTTAGGCCACAAGGGCTACATAAAGAGACTCATGGCAATTTGAGGACATACTTTCAAAGTCATTGCACAAGCAATGATAAAATTAAATATAGTTTTGTGGGTGGAAAAAGCTATTTCTCTTCTTCCTGTTAAAAAATTAGGCATTAAAACAGGTGAGACCTTTCAGAGCCTCAGTGTGAGTGAGAATAAACACACAGAAAAAGAACAGAGAAACAAAGTGAGTTAGAATGATATAGAATAAGAAAATCAAGAGCTATTTTTATCACTAACTCCCAGGAAAAAAAAGTAAATAAAGAGAGAAAAATAGGGAAAATGCTATTCCCCAAAAACAGAAAACCGAAATTGTATGAGGCTGATGCCAGCTGCTACTCCTTACCTACTTGGCTTAAAATAAATTAGAGGCAAAGGAATTGACATAAGAGCACTGGTTTTGGGGTAGATTAAACCAGGATATTCATTCCAGTTCTGTACCATAACAGATGTGAGACTTTCAGGGTCCCTGTGACTGACATGAGAAACAATATCAATAAATAGCAGCTATCAATAAGTATTGCCTTTTCAGCTTCTTAAGTTATAACTAGTATTTATATTGTAGACAACCATGCTGTATTTAGTCCTAATAAGGCAATTTTTCTGCCTAGATACCCACAACATGAGCTATGAACATGCCAATAAAATCTTGTTAGAATATTTTTAAGAGGAGCCTGGATGGCTCAGTCAGTTAAACGTCCAACTTTGGCTCAGGTCATGATCTCACAGTTCATGGGTTTGAGCCCCTCATTGGGCACTGCACTGACAGCTCAGAGCCTGGAGACTGCTTCAGATTCTGTGTTTTCCTCTCTCTCTCTCTTTCTCTCTCTGCCCTTTCCCCTCTTGTGTTCTCTCTCTCTCTCTCCCTAATTAAATGAAGAAATTTTTAAAAGTATATTTTTGGGGCGCCTGGGTGGCTCAGTCGGTTGAGCGCCGACTTCGGCTCAGGTCACGATCTCGCGGTCCGTGAGTTCGAGCCCCGCATCGGGCCCCTGTGCTGACAGCTCAGAGCCCGGAGCCTGTTTCAATTCTGTGTCTCCCTCTCTCTGACCCTCCCCCATTCATGCTCTGTCTCTCTCTGTCTCAAAAATAAATAAACGTTAAAAAAAAAAAATTTAAAAAAAAAAGTATATTTTTAAGAAAAACTTTATCACATTAATAATATTCCTCAAGTCAGTACAAACAAAAATCACTGAAAAGTCCAATAAATTGTTCAAAAAATAAACATGGAATGAGTGACCATTATGTATCAAATGCATTTCAAGGCACTGAGGCGACCACAGTGAGTAAGGCTTAATCCTTGCCCTTAAGGAACTAATACTTCAGTGGGAGAGTATCAAAAACATTTATGAAACGGTAATGAGGAGTTCCATTGTTTTAAACTTATTGTGCCATTTGGCAGGAAAAAAAAATGGGATCAGGAATGGGTCTAACTAACCTTGGCCCCACTTCCTATAGTACGGCCAACCATAACTGAAGATGTCAAGTAGATCACCACTAAAGTGCAATCCATCTAAACTCACTGCAAGCAATCACATTTAGAAAAATGATCAGAGTCCATATATTCAAATAATGAAATCAATCACTCTTTAAAAATTAAAAATAAGAGCTAAACTATACACAATTTACAAAGCGCTTTATAAAATCTTATTTGACCTTCATAAATCCATGAGTTAAGCACAATTCCTTGGAACATTTTATAGGTAAAGAAACTAAGGTTTCAAAAAATGAAGTGAGGAGATTAAATCAATATGACATACTGGGAAATAAGAAGAGGTGCTCTCAAGGATTGGAAAAAGAAATGCCCAAAAGATGGAAAAAAAGAAAGAAAGAAAGAAAGAAAGAAAGAAAGAAAGAAAGAAAGAAAGAAAGAAAAAGGAAGGCAAACTACAGCCCAAAAGTACACAGGAGGGCTACTGAAAATGTAGCAGAGCTTTAGGAATGCTTCTAGTACAGAACTGGCTGAGATCATAGGGCAACCAAAATGATCATAGGTTTGAAGCCTACAGAAGAAGCAGCTAGGAATTTTGACTCCACTGTAATCCATGTCCCTATCATGATCTTGGACCAGACAACAAACAGCAACGTTGCCTATACTTCCTGTCCTCATTTCCTCTCCTCCATGCTGTTTAGACCACTAATGAACTTCTAGCCTCCTAGCAAGTCCACCAACACTGCTTTCATCAAGATGACTAATGAACTCCAAATTGTTAAATCCAATAGTTAATTCTCAGTCCTCATCTTACTTGACCTATGCTAGAATCTGAAGGTTTCTATTCCCCCAAATTCATATATTGAAATCATAATGCTCAGTGTGATGATATTAGGAGGTGGAGCCTTTGGAAGGTGATTAGGTCATAAGGGGGAACCCCACACAAATGGGACAAATGTTCTTATTAAAAAAAAGGCTCCATGGAGCTTCCTAGCCCCTTTCGCCATGTGAAAACACAGCAACAAGTTGGCAATCTGCAACCTGGAAGAAGGCTCTCACCCAATGATGCTGGCATCCTGATCTCAATGTTCCAACCTCCAGAAATTTAAGAAATAACTTTCCATTGTTTATAAGATCCCAAGTCTGTGTGTTTTGTTATAGCAGCCCAAACAGACTAATACAATCTATTAGGAAGATTGAACATAACAACTGACATCTCTTCCTACCTAAGAGACAGTTCAAATCCAACATGTTCAACCCTGAACTTCTGACCCTCTCTCCAAAACTGCTCTGCCTGCAGCCTTCCTCAACTGAATGGATGAAGACTTCACCTTTCCATTTGTTCAGGCCAAAAACCTTGAAGTTATCATTAATTTTTTTTCATTGAAATACATGTATATATCAGACATCTAAATGTTTATGAATGTTCACAAATTGAACAAATGCCTGTAACCAGCCTGAGATCAAGAAACAGAACTTTAACAATACCCTAGAAGCCTTCCTTAGACTGTCCCTTCTAGTCACTAGCTCTCCCTCAATAAAACGAATGTGTCTCTCAGGATGTAATGCAGGATAACAGCAAGAAAGAAAAGTTAGGAGACACAGAATATGTGTCCAGAAGTTCCAGCACAATCAGTGTCAAATGAAAAAGAAGAGATTTACAAATGGATAAGAAAGAAAAGACAAAGCAATTAAAGTAGAAAATTTCCCAGAACTAAAGAAAGATATGAGTATTCAGACTGAAATGGTGCATTATATGTCAAGCAGGACATATGAATAAACTCCCACACCTACACAAACTGTGGTAAAATTTCATAACAATAAAGATAAAAAAGTCTTACCTTATGGAGAGTAAAACATTGCCCTTAAGGAGCAATATTCAGTGAATGAATGACATCTGAATTGTCATAGGCAGCACTGTGAAAGAAGAATATGTGAGAATATTATAAATAAGAAAAAAGTTTATTTAAATCTCTACATCATTGTTACATTTATGCATATATTGAAAAAATATATTAAAATGTCTGCATTGGATAGATCTTGAGGGAAGATGGCGGCGTAGGAGGACACTGGGCTCACCGCGCATCCTGCTGATCACTTAGATTCCACCTACACCTGCCTAAATAACCCAGAAAACCACCAGAAGACTAGCAGAATGGAGTCTCCGGAGTCAAGCACAGACGAGAAGCCCACGGAAGAGGGTAGGAAGGGCCGAGAGGCGGTGCGCGCTGCATGGACTGGCAGGAGGGAGCTGGGGCGGAGGGGCAGCCTGCCGGCCAAGCAGAGCCCCCGAGTCTGGCTTGCAAAAGTGGAGGGGCCAGATGGAGTGTGTTCTGACAGCAAGTGGGACTTAGCATCTGGGAGGTCATAAGTTAACAGCTCTGCTCAGAAAGCGGGAAGGCTGGAGGACAACTGGAGGGAGAGTTGCTGAGCCCCAGGACGACAGACTCAGTTTGGTGGGGAACAAAGATGCTCGCAGGTGCCATCTCCCTCATGCATCCCCCAGTCAAAATCCCAAAGGGAACCAGTTCCTGCCAGGGAAACTGCTCCCTCTGCGCAAGCACCCAACTCTGTGCTTCTGCAGAGCCACCCCTCCGACAGTGGATCTGACTCCCTCCCGCTGCCATAAGGACCCTCCTGAAGTGGATCACTGAAGGAGAAGATAGCAAAGCCTGCCCCTCCTGCCCCCCATGCACCTTGCCTACCCAACCCAGCTAATACGCCAGATCCCCAGCACCACAAGCCTGGCAGTGTGCAAGTAGCCCAGATGGGCCACGCCACCCCACAGTGAATCCCGCCCCTAGGAGAGGGGAAGAGAAGGCACACACCAGTCTGACTGTGGACCCAGTGGTGGGCTGGGGGCAGACATCAGGTCTGACTGCAGCCCCGCCCACCAACTCCAGTTATACACCACAGCACAGGGGAAGTGCCCTGCAGGTCCGCACCACTCCAGGGACTACCAAAATGACCAAACGGAAGAATTCCCCTCAAAAGAATCTCCAGGAAATAACAACAGCTAATGAACTGATCTAAAAGGAGTTAAATAATATAACGAAGTGAATTTAGAATAATAGTCATAAAATTAATCGCTGGGCTTGAAAACAGTATAGAGGACAGGAGAGAATCTATTGCTACAGAGATCAAGGGACTAAGGAATAGTCAGGAGGAGCTGAAAAACGCTATAAACGATATGCAAAATAACATAGAAATGACCATAGCTCGGATGGAAGAGGCAGAGGAGAGAAGAGGTGAAGTAGAAGATAAAATTATGGAAAAAGAGGAAGCTGAGAAAAAGAGAGATTAAAAAATCCAGGAGTATGAGGGGAAAATTAGAGAAATAAGTGAGGCACTAAAAAGAAATTATATAGGCATAATTGGTATCCCCGAGGAGGAAGAGAGAGGGAAAAGTGCTGAAGGTGTACTTGAAGAAATCATAGCTGAGAACTTCCCTGAACTGGGGAAGGAAAAAGACATTGAAATCCAAGAGGCACAGAGAACTCCCTTCAGACATAACTTGAATCGATCTTCTGCATGCCATATCATAGTGAAACTGGCAAAATACAAGGATAAAGAGAAAATTCTGAAAGCAGCAAGGGATAAACATGCCCCAACATATAAAGAGAGACCTATTCATCTCTCTTCTGAAACTTGGCAGGCCAGAAAAGCATGGCAGGAGATCTTCAATGTGATGAACAGAAAAAAATATGCAGCCGAGAATCCTTTATCCAGCAAGTCTGTCATTTAGAATAGAAGGAGAGATAAAGGTCTTCCCAAACAAAAACTGAAGGAATTCATCACCACTAAACCAGCCCTACAAGAGATCCCAAGGGGAATCCTGTGAGACAAAGTACCAGAGACATCGCTACAAGCATAAAACATACAGACATCACAATGACTCTAAACCCGTATCTTTCTATAATAACACTGAATGTAAATGGACTAAATGTGCCAACCAAAAGACACAGGGTATCAGAATGGATAAAAAAACAAGACCCATCTATTTGCTGTCTACAAGAGACTCATTTTAGACCTGAGGACACCTTGAGATTGAGAGTGAGGGGATGGAGAACTATTTATCATGCTACTGGAAGCCAAAAGAAAGCTGGAGTAGCCATACTTATATGACAAACTAGACTTCAAATTAAAGGCTGTAATAAGAGATGAAGAAGGGCATTATATAATAATTACAGGGTCTATCCATCAGGAAGAGCTAACAATTATAAATGTCTATGCGCCGAATACAGGAGCCCCCAAATATATAAAACAATTACTAACAAACATAAGCAACCTTATTGATAAGAATGTGGTAATTGCAGGGGACTTTAACACTCCACTTACAGAAATGGATAGATCATCTAGACACACGGTCAATAAAGAAGCAAGGGCCCTGAATGATACATTGGATCAGATGGACTTGACAGATATATTTAGAACTCTGCATCCCAAAGCAACAGAATATACTTTCTTCTCGAGTGCACATGGAACATTCTCCAAGATAGATCATATACTGGGTCACAAAACAGCCCTTCATAAGCTTACAAGAATTGAAATTATACCATGCATACTTTCAGACGACAATGCTATGAAGCTTGAAATCAACCACAGGAAAAAGTCTAGAAAACCTCCAAAAGCATGGAGGTTAAAGAACATCCTACTAAAGAATGAATGGGTCAACCAGGCAATTAGAGAAGAAATTAAAACATATATGGAAACAAACGAAAATGAAAATACAACAATCCAAACACTTTGGGATGAAGCGAAGGCAGTCCTGAGAGGAAAATACATTGCAATCCAGGCCTATCTCAAGAAACAAGAAAAATCCCAAATACAAAATCTAACAGCACACCTAAAGGAAATAGAAGCAGAACAGCAAAGACAGCCTCAACCCAGCAGAAGAAGAGAAATAATAAAGATCAGAGCAGAAATAAACAATATAGAATCTAAAAAAACTGTAGAGCAGATCAATGAAATCAAGAGTTGGTTTTTTGAAAAAATAAACAAAATTGATAAACCTCTAGCCAGGCTTCTCAAAAAGAAAAGGGAGATGACCCAAATAGATAAAATCATGAATGAAAATGGAATGATTACAACCAATGCCTCAGAGATACAAACAATTATCAGGGAATACTATGAAAAATTATATACCAACAAACTGGACAACCTGGAAGAAATGGACAAATTCCTAAACACCCACACACTTCCAGAACTCAATCAGGAGGAAATAGAAAGCTTAAACAGACCCATAACCAGTGAAGAAATGGAATCGGTTATCGAAAATCTCCCAACAAATAAGAGTCCAGGACCAGATGGCTTCCCAGGGGAGTTCTACCAGACGTTTAAAGCAGAGATAATACCTATCCTTCTCAAGCTGTTCCAAAAAATAGAAAGGGAAGGAAAACTTCCAGACTCATTCTATGAAGCCAGTATTACTTTGATTCCTAAACCAAACAGAGACCCAGTAAAAAAAGAGAACTACAGGCCAATATCCCTGATGAATATGGATGCAAAAATTCTCAGTAAGATACTAGAAAATCGAATCCAACAGCATATAAAAAGAACTATTCATCATGATCAAGTGGGATTCATTCCTGGGATGCAGGGAGGGCTGGTTCAACATTCGCATATCAATCAACGTGATATATCACGTTAATAAAACAAAAGATAAGAACCATATGATCCTGACAATCGATGCAGAAAAGGCCTTTGACAAAATTCAGCACCTTTCTTAATAAAGACCCTTGAGAAAGTCGGGGTAGAAGGAACATACTTAAACATCATAAAAGCCATTTATGAAAAGCCCACAGCTAACATTATCCTCAATGGGGAAAAACTGAGAGCTTTTTCCCTGAGTTCAGGAACACTACAGGGATGCCCACTCTCACCGCTGTTGTTGAACATAGTGTTGGAAGTGCTAGCATCAGCAATCAGACAACAAAAGGAAATCAACAGCATCAAAATTGGCAAAGATGAAGTCAAGCTTTCACTTTTTGCAGATGACATGATACTATACATGGAAAATCCGATAGACTCCATCAAAAGTCTGCTAGAACTGATACATGAATTTAGCAAAGTTGCAGGATACAAAATCAATGTACAGAAATCAGTTGCATTCTTATACGCTAACAATGAAGCAACAGAAAGACAAATAAAGAAACTGATCCCATTCACAATTGCACCAAGAAGCATAAAATACCTAGGAATAAATCTAACCAAAGATGTAAAAGAAATGTATGCTGAAAACTATAGAAAGCTTATGAAGGAAATTGAAGAAGATATAAACAAATGAAAAGACATTCCCTGCTCATGGATTGGAAGAATAAATATTGTCAAAATGTCAATACTACCCAAAGCTATCTACACATTCAATGCAATCCCAATCAAAATTGCACCAGCATTCTTCTTGAAACTAGATCAAGCAATCCTAAAGTTCATATGGAACCACAAAAGGCCCTGAATAGCCAAAGTAATTTTGAAGAAGAAGACCAAAGCAGGAGGCATCACAATCCCAGACTTTAGCCTCTACTACAAAGCTGTCATCATCAAGACAGCATGGTATTGACACAAAAACAGACACATAGACCAATGGAATAGAATAGAAACCCCAGAACTAGACCCACAAACGTATGGCCAACTAATCTTTGACAAAGCAGGAAAGAACATCCAATGGATAAAAGTCAGTCTCTTTAACAAATGGTGCTGGGAGAACTGGACAGCAACATGCAGAAGGTTGAAACTAGACCACTTTCTCACACCATTCACAAAAATAAACTCAAAATGGATAAAGGACCTGAATGTGAGACAGGAAACCATCAAAACCCTAGAGGAGAAAGCAGGAAAAGACCTCTCTGACCTCAGCCGTAGCAATCTCTTACTCGACACATCCCCAAAGGCAAGGGAATTAAAAGCAAAAATGAATTACTGGGACCTTATGAAGATAAAAAGCTTCTGCACAGCAAAGGAAACAACCAACAAAACTAAAAGGCAACCAATGGAATGGGAAAAGATATTTTCAAATGACATATCGGACAAAGGGCTAGTATCCAAAATCTATAAAGAGCTCACCAAACTCAACACCCAAAACACAAATAACCCAGTGAAGAAATGGGCAGAAAACATGAATAGACACTTCTCTAAAGAAGACATCCGGATGGCCAACAGGCACATGAAAAGATGCTCAACGTCGCTCCTCATCAGGGAAATACAAACAAAACCACACTCAGATATCACCTCACACCAGTCAGAGTGGCCAAAATGAACAAATCAGGAGACTATAGATGCTGGAGAGGGTGTGGAGAAACGGAATCCCTCTTGCACTGTTGGTGGGAATGCAAACTGGTGCAGCCACTCTGGAAAGCAGTGTGGAGGTTCCTCAGAAAATTAAAAATAGACCTACCCTATGACCCAGCAATAGCACTGCTAGGAATTTATCCAAGGGTTACAGGAGTACTGATGCATAGGGGCACTTGTACCCCAATGTTTATAGCAGCACTCTCAACAGTAGCCAAAGTATGGAAAGAGCCTAAATGTCCATCAACTGATGAATGGATAAGGAAATTGTGGTTTATATACACAATGGAGTACTACGTGGCAATGAGAAAGAATGAAATATGGCCCTTTGTAGCAACGTGGATGGAACTGGAGAGTGTGATGCTAAGTGAATAAGCCATACAGAGAAAGACAGATACCATATGGTTTCACTCTTATGTGGATCCTGAGAAACTTAACAGAAACCCATGGGGGAGGGGAAGGAAAAAAAAAAAAGAGGTTAGAGTGGGAGAGAGCCAAAGCATAGGAGACTGTTAAAAACTGAGAACAAACTGAGTGTTGATGGGGGTGGGAAGGAGGGGAGGGTGGGTGATGGGTATTGAGGAGGGCACCTTTTGGGATGAGCACTGGTTGTTGTATGGAAACCAATCTGACAATAAATTTCATGTATTGAAAAATAAATAAATAAATAAATAAATAAATATTAAAAAAATAAAAGAAAATGTCTGCATTCAAAAACAAAAATTGTCCACAATTCCATCACCTAACCAAGTCAATGTTTTCATGTAGCCAGATTTTCTTCTATTCTTTCTTTATATGCATGTTCAAATTTCACATATTTGCAATGGCATTAAAGGTAGAAATTATCTTCTACAGCCTAACTTGTATAATATATCATGAGAATTGTTCTATTTGGTTTCCTTTATTTCTTACCTTCTCCCATCTCTTCTCCTTCCCTCCCAATCCCTGTCTCTCCTATTCATGATAACATTACCATTCCTATTTTTGTTTTTTTTTCAAAATTTCTTAATTCTTCTTGCTTATTTTATATACCTATTATACGTTAGAATCAGTTTGTCAAACTTCATTTAAAAAATTCTGTTGGGCTTTGATTGCAAAGACATAGGATTTACAAATTAATTTGATGAGAACATGAATCTTTAAAAATTGAGATGTTCCATCTAGGAACATGGCATATCTCTCCATTTATTCAAGTTGTCTTATGTATGGTGAAACTACTAGTGTCACTGTCACAAACATATGGGAAGATAATTTGTCCATGTCTATTGCAGTAAAAACACACACATCTTATGAGCCAACATTTCTTTCTCATCAAATTTGGAGAAATATCCATACTCAAATATGTCCTACAATATTCTCTATAGCAGAAAAAAAAGAAATAACCTAAATGTTCATCAACTGGGAAATGGATAAAGAACATATCGCCATCCATAATTCTGAATAATATGCAGCAGTTAAATACAACGAGGTAGATCTCCATATTTTGGCATGAAGCAATAACCAGGACATATTGTGAACCAAATAAAGCATGTTACAGAATATACATTCTTATGTAAAGCACACACACAGAGACACACAAAACAAAAACACATATTTTTACCACTCACCAGCTTTATAATCTTGAACACACATGATACTTAACTTTACTGTTGTTTTGCTTGTTTGAAAAATTTGAATAAAATTGTAGAGAGGGTTAAATGGATTAATACTTCTAAAGTCCTTAAAGCAGTGCCTGTACAAAGTAATTACACTCAATATTAGCTATTATTATTATGAGTATTATTAGCTTTAGTTCAATTAAACAAATATTCATTAACTAGCCACCATGAATCAGGCACTCCACTAGCCATTGGTGATACAGAGATGACTAGGAATCAGTACTTGCCATTGAAAAAGCTTATACAATGTGGAATAGCCACATATGCCCACAATGTCAATACAATGTGCTAAACACTTTGAAGGAATAATTGCAGGGTGCTGTGAATATACAGAGGAGACTAACTCAGCACAAGATTAGGGAGAAAGTGGTAGAAGAGTAGGGCACTTTTGAAATGGAAAACTCTAATAAAAACTTTCTCTCCATTCCCTTTCCTCATTAAAGGAGAGAAAGTCCTTGGTAGATTATTTATGCCTCTCCAAACCTAAAAATGACCTATCACAATTTATGTTAGCACAAGATTTTCTGATTACCACTCAAGCCTGGCAACTGACAGTAACCATTATGAGATATAACAGGGTCATTCCACAGAACAAGTTTGGAGAAAACTGCAAATCCTGTTGCAAACCTCGTGGGCATCTATTTTAATCCACAGTGTGCCAGTCTTTCCTAATGTAGTTTCCACATTTAGAGAGCATTTTATGGTAAATTTACAAAGACTGTGTTTCACAACAAATAACTAAATCCCCTGCCAAGGACTTAAGATTGTATAAACTCAAAATAAACATAAGTCAACACCACATCTCTATTAAAAAAAAAAAAGACATGACAAGGGCTTGTATTAACTGGAGAATATTATCTAGGAACTATTAGGTAAATTTCCAGCCATAGGTCACAATCTTACAAGATTCAGACTAAATATTCAAGAGAGGGATAGAAAATCTGATGTCGATTAAAAGACCAACCTATAAATCTGTAATGATTTAAAGTTATAAGGAATGCTTTCCAAGTAATTCAGTAAGAACTGTGCACCCTGGGACAAGCAAAAGTTAGAGACTTCCTGCCCACAGAGCTCATGGTCTAGTCATAAAAACAAAGCACACACACAGAAAATAGAATGGTATCAAGTTTTTTATAATATTAATTTTAAGTATAGGCTTGAAAGGTGGGAAACCTAACCAAAGAGGTCATGAGTCTGTACTCTGAAAACTATAAAACGCTGATGAAAGAAGTTGGAGATAACACAAAGAAATGGAAAAAAATTCCATGTTCATGGATTGGAAGAACAAATATTATTAAAAAGTCTATACTATCCAAAGCAATCTACACATTTAATGTCAATCCTTGCCTTATATTATAATTTAATTTTATCATATTAGATTGCAAACTCTTCACCAAGAGGATACCTGGGGCTTATCTTTTTTTGTTTGTTTGTTTTTTGGAGTGTTTTTGTTTTTGTTTTTGTTTTTGTTTTTGTTTTTCATTTCAAGCAATCACTTCAAATTCCAATAACCATTTTTGGAATAAATGAAGAAATGGTGAATAATAAACTGGAAGGATGGGAGTATTCCAGATAGTGGGGACAGGAAAAGCAAAGGCATAGACGGGAATGCAAGTGAAGATAATTTAACCAAAGCCAAGAAGGCTGAGCATAATTTCATTGTTTCCATCAATGATAAAAGTCCTGTTGGTTTTTTTTTTAATTTCTTGGTCAATTTCTTTTCTGAAAATAGAAAATAAAAAACAAGTTGGCATTTCCCATAAAGGTTTAAAATGGCACTTAAACAAAAACTTCTGATAAAATTTAAATTGGGTTACTAAAGGAACTTTCCAAGCAAGAGCACTCTCTCAAATTTATATTAATACAAATTGGTCTGAAGTATTTGAAGAAATTATTGTGGGTGTCCAAGAAATGTCCTGTATAATTCCTCCAGGTTGCTTCCATCCTCAAGCCTATAAATTCAGCAGATAACCCATTTTCCCCCCAGAGGCTCCATGCCTCTAAAAATAAGTTCTAAAAAGGAAGAATATTATTTTGTCTAAAATTTACTGATATATCGGAGCACCTGGGAGGCTCAGTGGGTTAAGCACTCAACTTCTGCTCAGGTGATAATCTCACAGTTCACGAGTTTGAGCCCCGCATCGGGGTCTGTGCTGACAGCTCAGAGCCTGGAGCCTGCTTCGAATTCTGTGTCTCCCTCTCTCTCTCTGACCCTCTCCCCATCATTTTCTCTCTGTCTCTCTCTCCATTTCTCAAAAATACATAAACATTAAAAAAATAAAAAGTAAAATAAAATGTATTGATATATCATATTTTATACACCATATATTTTTGTGCCCAATAAAAACATATTGTCTAAAATAAAGATTTTCAGGAAATTATTCACTGTAATGGATGACTAAGATTTAATCCAAATTTGATGGCTTTAGCCTTCAGCCATATAAATTTCCATTTGGGCATTAATACTTAAAAAATTAGAGGGAGGAGAATAAGTTATAAATATTTCAGAGGTGGAATATGAAGAATGTTAAATAAGTGAATTGCCAGTCTTTATTATAGTAGCAAAGCTGCCATGTAAAGCCACATTCATTTAGTCAGTATTTACTGAGTACCAGCTGTGTGCTGTGATATACAGGATGAACCAAACATAACTCCTGCCTTCAAGGAGCTTTTTTATACTCTAGGAAGAATGAAAAACATCATGATAAAATACTACAATAGATGAGTCAAATTTTACTACAATTTGACAGACTCTATTGGTGTTTTCCAAAAGCTATCAATGTCTCTTTCAAAAATTACTCAAGTAACTTTATTTATGCATTTTATTGTTACTATATCTCTCCATAGTAGAAGAGCTCTTGTTTTTGTCACAGAAGAAAACAGCGCTTTTGGAAGCAATAGGAAGTTAATTAGGCTAATGTGATTACCTAAAAAGCATATCTAGTGAAAGAAAAATAACAGAGAGCAAAATGAAAGTTTCAGACCTAGGAAACACATTCCAACATGTTCTGAGCTATACTAATATATAATCAGTCCACAGTTACTTTAAAAAATAATTTAGGGGGCACCTGGGTGGCTCAGTCGGTTAAGCATCCAACTTCAGCTCAGGACATGATCTCAGGTTTGTGAGTTCAAGCCCCACATCAGGCTCTCTGCTCTCAGCACAGAGTCTGCTTCAGATCCTCTGTCTGCCTCTCTCTGCCCTTACCCTGATCTCAATCTCTCTTTCTCTCTCTCTCTCAAAAATAAATAAAAACATTAAATATTTTAAAAATAAAATAAAGAACTTATTAAAAATAAATAAAAAACATTTAAGATTCATAAAAGCCAAAATATTCATTGAAAAATTCTTGGGAGTTGAAATATTTACAGATGTAAAGAGAGTCTTCTGAAAAACCTAGCTGCAGCTTCCTTAATGAAATCAATTGTATATTGATTTACACATTAAAACTAAAATGTAAGGTATATATGGTCACTCCTTTTGGATACTTAATGGCTTTATTAACCATGAAAATTACCATTAAAAGAAGCTTTTAAAGGTCAATTTAATATGACAATTTTGATTTTTTTAACCATATGTTGCATCACTTGCTTTCACAAATAGGAGCACTTTGGTCTGTTCCTTACATAGCAATGCTGAATGCAAATATGATTAATACAGTGTAGTGTACATTTGCAACTGCCAGATCTCTAGATATAACTCAGAGTCACTAAGATTTTCTGTGTAATTCAAAGCTTGTCATATGAGAAGCCCAGAAGCCAGGCATAATACATCTTTTGCATATTCCCACTCAAGAGCTGGTCTGTTAAGACTTCTCACCTAAACCAGAGGGCTGAGTCTCCCTGAATTGTCTCTGTGTTTTGGTACTCACAATCTCAGTCTCGCCCAGATCAAATTTTTACTCTGGGTTATGATTTTGACTTTTTTTTTTCTATGTCCCTAATATATTAATCCCATTACCTGGGCCTTAATCATTACCGCATTGTACTTCTTTCTGCGTTGTCTTCCCTGATACTTTGATTCTAGAAAATTACTCTGCTTCCCTAACCTAAACCTCAGTGTTTGAGTTACATATGTTCCAATTTATTCTCTGTGGTATACTGGTCAGAATCTTAATGATAAGGTATATATCCATTTGTTTATTTAACTTTGCAAATCACTCTTTTAGGTTATGTGATACAAAGATGAATGAGACAAAATCTTTGTCCTCAAGGAGCTTACAGTCTAGTGAAGGATACAGAGAAGTTAATCAACAGTTGTAATAGAATGTGTTATAAAAGAATTATGTTAAGGGAGCCATGAAAACACAAAGGGTGTTAAAGATGGATTCCTTGAGGAGGAGATAACTAGCTGTTTTGAAGGCCAGATAGGAGTTAGCAAGGCAGAAAAAATGGATAACTAAGGGGGCATGAAGAGTATTTCAAGAAGAGAGAACAACACATGTAAATAAGAGATAGCATGGCACTTTAGAGGAACTATAAGTAGTTTAGTATGGCTGAAACATATTTGCAGTGAATGGTGACATGTGAGGCTCGTTAGATCCAAATCATGAAAAGTCTTGTTGAACTATATTCTATCTAGCGGGCTGTAAGAACCCCCTGAAGGGGATTATCCAGAAGTGTTTCAGATTACTCTCCAGTCTTGTGGAAAATGGATTAGAGACAGTTGAAAGAGGGTGAACAGAGAGGGGACTTACAATAATCCAGATAATATGTATTATGGACTGAAATAAGATGGTTGCAGGAGAAATGGAAAGGAGAAGATGAAAGTAAGAGTAAGAGATGTAGTATTTGATCACACGGAACTTGACAAATCATTGGGTATAGGATTTAAAAGTCTCAAGTAACCCCATGGTTACATATTTGAGGATTAAGAGAATACATTATTAGGAGTTAAAAGTTTGATGCAGAAGATGATGATTTCTTTAACGAAGCTGAGTGTGTGGAGTATATAAACATCCAGGTAGGGATAATCCACAGGTATTATCACTCCGTGTGGCTCCAGATAAAAGTTATAGTTAGGATAGATATGAAGGTTGTCTGCATAGAACTGATAGCTATAGAAATTAGTACGTAAAGAAAATCTGGAAAGATTTTCAAAGAAAAAATGAAGTTCTAAATTAGGCTAGACTTTCTAGTAGGTTTTGCATTGTTGGTATACAGCATGTACCATGTCAGAAGGAAAGTCATTATCTTACCTCTTCCTTTCTAAAAAGTTTCAATTAATTCTTTTCAAAGTACTTTCTCTTTCCCAGTTTCATGTGACCCTCTTTACAAGTGCCCTTTGAGTTGAATAGGTGAAGTATTACCCCCTTTATAAGAACTTCCTCCTAATCTTAGCATCTCTGTCCTTCCACCCAGAGTCCTGAATGAAGTTGGAGTTGAAGACCTTTGCTCTACTGTCACACATACCCTAGCATGACACTCATTTTATAGGTGGAAGGGCCAGAACACTAAGTGTTCAAGTGTTTGCCAGAGGGCACACAGCAAACCAGCACAAGAAGATGACACAGAAAGGCCTCAGGACTGCTGACTTCATGTCTAGGGCTCTTTGCACTACATTTTATGATTAACTCTATTTCACAAAGAAAA
Source organism: Panthera pardus (assembly GCF_024362965.1). Lineage (NCBI taxonomy): Eukaryota > Metazoa > Chordata > Mammalia > Carnivora > Felidae > Panthera > Panthera pardus. The sequence continues at coordinate 50,723,254 of NW_026526843.1, read as the reverse complement.
GTATACTTGCAATATTGAACCTGAATATACATGTATAGCTATAAAAATATATTATTTATATACATATAAGCAAAAAGTAGAAAAATTTAATCATCCTCATAACTAATATTTATTTTCACTTTTTACTAACCATGTATTACTCTAAACTTAAAATCAGTTTCTGTATGAAAGTCTTTTTTTCTTCCTCTCTCACATGAATAAAATGCTTATTAGAAAAAATATGGTGAATCTCCTAGCATTTATGACTTTAAAATTTCTCTTAAAGTAACATAGTGTACTCTTAAAAATAGCCAGGGAGTTTTCACATACACACACACACACACACACACACACACACACACACGAAGGCAAAAACAACTAAAGAAAGAACTTTTGTCTGAAAAATAAGGAAGTGCTATAGAAAATCTGTGGAAGAAAGGGGGGAATGTGTATAGGCAATACTAAGATACCTTCTAGTAACTTGAAAATCGTTTTATCCTCTAAAAGTTAAAACTGTAAAATCAAGGCTTAATCATTAGGTGCAGGTTTTAAAAAAAAAAAGTCTAAACTAACCTTGTAGTTACATATTTGAAGCATTAAGAGAAGAAATTGTTCATAGTTTATAGTTTGATGCAGAAGATGACTTCTTTAATGATGTTGGTTGTGTCTCATAGATAGGCAAAGACAAGTTAAAGAAAAGAATGAGTCCCAGGACAGAGCAAGAATAACAAAATACATTAACATATATAAGAAAGAATGGGTACCTGAGAAAGGGGGCTGGCAACCAGGCATTTAGGAAGAGAATGGCAAAGTCTTTGACAATACAGAAATATTTATCCTAACACTGCTGAGGGGAGAGAATGTCAGTGCCATAGCGCACTTTAGGCTAAGCACACTTTAGGCTCTTTAGCAGGTATATACCTACTCCAGAAATAGACACATGGTACTTCAGAGCTAGTTGTTATTAACTTCATCCCAGTAACACTCCTTGCTTGTTCCTCAAGCAATCCTCTTTGTTTAGTAGGACTTCTTTTTATTATTTTTATTTATTTTTATTTATTTTTTAATATAACTTTTTGTCAAATTGGCTTACATACAACACCCAGTGCTCATCCCAACAAGTGCCCTACTCAATGCCCCTCACCCACATTCCCCTCTCCCCCACCCCCATCAACCCTCAGTTTGCTCTCTGTATTTAAGAGTCTTTATGGTTTGCCTCCTTCCCTCTCTGTTTGTAACTATTCTTTTTCCCCTTCCCTTCCCTCATGGTCTTCTGTTAAGTTTCTCAAGATCCACATATGAGTGAAAACATATGGTATCTGTCTTTCTCTGACTGACTTATTTCATTTAGCATAATACCCTCCAGTTCCATCCACATTGCTGCAAATGGCATGATTTTATTCTTTCTCATTGCCAAGTAGTATTCCATTGTATATATAAACCACATCTTCTTTATCCATTCATCAATGGACATTTAGGCTCTTTGCATAGTTTGACTAATTTGATGGACATTTAGTCTCTTTGCATAATTTGACTATTTTTGAAAGTGCTGCTAGGGCTTCTAATGGGGACAGAATATTTGGGTCATGTCAACATGAGCATTCCATCCATTATGAGAATTGTATTTTTTAGTTGCCAATCAATTTTTCAGCATTCTGTATTGTTGCTTGTGAATTTAGTCAATATGCGTTTATCTTAGTCATAGAGTTCATCTGCAGGTGTAGATAAATCAAGTTTCTGAGGCTACTCTGTTAATTCACCAACATCAATCTTGGAAAGTGCATTTTATTCACACTTGAAGGTGAAGAAGTATATATTATTATAAATACCTTAATAATTGCTATGTAGTGTACATGAAAAGTCTAGGAAAGGAATGGAATTTGTGTGCTAATGGAAATGTGGTGCTAAGAAGTGAGAATGGTTTTAGATAGTAAGCTTTAAAAAACATTGTCAGTGTTCAGATATTAATTGCATCTTTGGGCTGATTCCAATTCCCAGATGTAGTACTTTATCTCATATCTACCTCAGATATGTATGTAGTGATAGTGCAATCCCAAATATCATTATGTATCACAATATGGATTATGTAGATGCATGCATTCTCTTTTTCTCCTTTTCCCTTTCTTTCTAACAAGTAAATTCATGGAGGGGCGCCTGGGTGGCTCAGTTGGTTAAGTGTCCAACTTTGGCTGAGGTCATGATCTCGCAGTTTGTGGGTTTGAACTCACGTCAGGGTTCTGTGCTGACAGCTTGTAGCCTGGAGCCTGCTTCAGATTCTGTCTGTCTCTCTCTCTCTCTCTCTCTCTCTCTCTCTCTGCCCCTCCCCTGTTCTCTCTCAAAAATAAACATTAAAGAAATTTTTTAAAAAGGTAAATTAGTGGAAAAAGCAGAATTTTACAGTTAGACATATCTAGGTTTAAATCTCAGTTACACTACTCAGTTTCTTACTTTCTCTGTGCCTCAGCTTCTTCATCTCTAGAATGTAGATAAATAAGTATCTTGTAGAACTGTTGTAAAAATTTAATGAAATAATATGTACATGGGTACTTAAGTTTTGGTTCCATTCATGTACCTTTCCATTCCTTGGTCTCTTCAATTTAAAAATCAACACACACATACATAAACACACACACACACACACACTCACACACATACACAAATACACAGAGTTATATTCATCATGACTATAAGATTCATGAAAGCAGAGATCACAGCTGATTGTTGTTTACCATTCTATCCCTAGTGAATGGCTTTTAGGGGATCTTCAAATATATTTTGAATTATAAAACCAGATTAGTTGAGAAATTGAGGTTTAGTTTAACTGAATTTCTCAGTCAGTTTAGAGATCTCTGTTAGTTAAACTAAAACATTTACCATATACATTAAAGGCCTCATCAGGTGTCACTTCTGTAGACTCTATTTTATGATCTTTGATTAATCAATATAAAATATATTTAAGTGACTTTTTAAAGTATTTGTTTTCATCTGAAACTTTATAAGTAACTATATTAATTTGGTAGGGCTGTTGTACCATACACTGAGTGGCTTAAACAACAGAAATGTATTGTGTCACTGTTCTGGAGGCTAGAAATTCAAGATCAAGGTGTCAGTAGGGTTGTTTTTTTCTGAGGGCCATAAGTGAAGGATCTCTTCCAGGCCTCTCTCCTTGGCTCATAGATTACTGTCTTGTAATGTTGTATGTTCACATCGTCTTCCCTCTGTACACATGTACCTCTATGTCCCAATTTTCCCTTTTTACAAGGATACCAGTCATATTTGATTAGGGTCTGCTGTAATTATCTTATCTTACCTGATTCCAACTGCAATGAACTTATTTCTAAGTAAGATCATATTCTGAGATACTGGGAGTTAAGACTTCAATATATAAATTATTAAGGGGTCATAATTCAACCCATAACAGCAACTTCTAAGTAATTACCTTTAAGACTTCTGGGCATAGCCTGTCATTGGAGTGCTTTCTTATTATTGCATATATAGGAAAACACTTGACATTTGATAAATTAACATTTTAGGATGTTTGACTATTCTCAAATAACCTTAAAATGCACATAGTAGAGTGAGCCATTTAACTTGTGAGGGTAACTAGTTATTTACAAGCATCTGCATCTTAACTGAATTTGTTGTTAACTATTCTTGAGGATGTTTTGTGTATTGGAGAGGGAGGACAGGAAGGATGGCCATCAATCTATGTTAAAATTCTAGTGAATTTTGAAAAGCCAGTATTTGAGGATATGTCCAAGAAATTGAAACATAATTCAAGAGAAATGCAGGGGACTGTAAAAACATGAAACCAGGTTCATGAATAGGTGTGAATTGGTGGATTTCAGAGGAATATCACAGACTTTCTGAACATAGGACAAGATTAAGCCTCAGTCGTGATTATACATTTCCACTAAAATGAATCAAAATTTAGGTGTTGACAATCATTTCAGTCATCTTCACAATGGATTTGGATGCAGGCGAATTTGGTCCAAATATTGATCTTTAAAATGGTTAAAACAATTGCTTTCTTAAAGCTGGTGAAGTATTTCATTGACTGAAATTGAAAATGTTTCATTGAACATGTGTCCTGTTTCCCATCAGATCATCCAGATCAAAATAAGGAAAAAGTTCACTTTGATTGATTTTGGGGAATAAGGGTGAATTGATGCAATGGTCTTATGAAGGATAGATTTTTTTACAACCATGCTTCATTGCCCATCAGTGTAAGGGGAGCACTTATATGTTTGACATTTTGGAAATTGTCATTTTTATGCTTAATTTGACTTCTAAAAATCTTGAGTGCTTTGTAAAATTGCACTTTTGTTTCAAATGTAAAGCAATATGTTACAGAGGAATTAGTTTTGGGCCATGAGAGAGAAAAAAATCTAGATTCCAGTCCCAGATATGCCTCGTGGCCTTGGGAAAGTCACAAAGAGCACTTGCTTTGCCTCAGCAAACTAAAGGTTTCAATTAGATGATATGCAAAACCTCTTTCAATTCAAAAGGTCTATAATTCTGTTATATATAATCACTATATCTCTAGTAAAATATTTTCATTCAAATGCAAAATATATCAACATGAAAGAGGACTTTTTGCTCTTCTGGATTTTGGGTAATAGAGGCTATTCATTTGAAGAACCTATTTCATCAGCTTTTCAGTCTGATTATCTTCATATTGTACTTTATAAGGTGCACCCACATGAAATGCTACATTCTTTCAAATGTTTTTGTCTTTTACTCCAAATGATTAAACTTTCTTTATTATGTCAACATTACAATACAACTAGATACCATGTAATTTTATTTTACATAAACCTTGGCAGGAATTACCTTGGTGCTTCTGTCTTGGCTAAGAACCAGGTACATTTGTACTGGATATATACAAACTACTCTTCTTATTTTAGAACTACATGGGTCCTTTATAAATGTTTTTCCCACCTATCTAATTAACTTTGATGATATTATAATTCTTTTAAATAATTAAATGCACTATGACTAATTTTAATAATGATAATATTTTAGCTCAATCGTACAATTTTAATATTGGCAATGTGATACTTGGAATGTAAATGTATTTAACCCGCATTCCAAATGTTTCATTTTGTGACACTTATATTGGATAATAAAGTGTTCAATATAGTACACTTATAAATCTAGCCCTTTAATAAACATGGGATCATATATTGATCAGTTTATATGCAGAGTTTAATTTTTGATATACAATATTTAAAACTGATAATTAAACTTCTATATTTTAATTCATGAGGCAATCAGTTCTACTTTTTTGGGTCTTATTGTTTTGTTTTAAACTTTATAAAAGATACACTCTTGAGAAAATGACCCAAAGACTAGCAGACAGACTCTCCAAAGTTAAACGTAGACAAGAAGCCACATCAAAAAGGGTAAGAAGGGTAGAAATGCAGTTGTGTGCTAAACAGATTCACAGAACTGTCCATGGGAGGGAGGGAGCTTTGGGCAAGGAGAGGGGATAGAAACAGACCCTCACACCAGGGGAGCCCAGGTGGGGAAGATGAATCCCCATAACTTTGGCTTTGAAAATAAGACGGGCTAAATTTCATGAGTTCTTACAAACAGCAAGCAGGACTTAAAACATGGAATTTTAAAAATCAGCAGCTTGGCATCTGGAGAGCCAGAAATGTGAGAAGTTGAGTCCCCACCCTTAAAGAAACAGTAGGACAAATAGCTCCTGGAGATAAAGTACACAACCAGCAATTAAAAAATCTCTGGTGTTATCATTTTCATTGACTTCCATATACTTTTTAATTTCCTCTTTAAATGCTTGGTTAGCCCATTCATTCTTTAGTAGGATGTTCTTCAGTCTACAAGTATTTGTTACCTTTCCAAATTTTTTCTTGTGGTTGATTTCAAGTTTCATAGCATTGAGGTCTGAAATATGCATGGTATGATCTCGATCTTTTTGTACTTACTTAGGGCTGCTTTGTGTGTCCCAGTATATGGAAAACGTTCCATGTGCATTGATTTTTTGATTAGATTATCTGTCCATTGCTGTGAGTGGGGTGTTGAAGTCTCCTACTATTATGGTATTACTATCAACGACTTTCTTTATGTTTGTGATTAATTGATTTATATATTTGGGTGTTGCCACATTTGGAACATAAATGTTTACAACTGTTAGAACTTCCTGGTGGATAGACCCTTTGATTATGATATAATGCCCTTCTGCATCTCTTGATACAGTCTTCATTTTAAAGTCTAGATTATCTGATGTAAGTATGACTACTCAGGCTTTCTTTTTTGACCATTAGTGTGATAGATGGTTCTCCATCCCCTTATTTTCAATCTGAAGGTGTCTTTAGGTCTCAAGTGGGTCTCTTGTAAACAGCATATAGATGGATCATGTTTTCTTATCCATTCTCTTACCCTATGTCTTTTGATTGGAGCATGGACCCATGGACATTTAGAGTACTGAAAGATATGAATTTATTGCCATTATGATGCTTGTAGAGTTGGAGTTTCTGGTGGCATTCTCTGATCCTTACTAATCCTTTGTTGCTTTTGGTATTTATTGATTTTCATATATTTTTTCATCTTTTCTCCCCTCAGAGAGTCTCCCTTAAAATTTTTGCAGGGCTGGTTTAGTGGTATCAAACTCCTTTAATTTTTGTTTGGGAAAATTTTTATCTCTTTTATTTTGAATGACAGCCTTGTTGGATAAAGAATTCTTGGCTGCATATTTTTCTGATTCAGCACATTGAATATATCCCACCACTCTTTTCTGGCCTGCCAAGTTTCTGTGGATAGGTCTGCTGCAAACCTGATCTGCCTTCCCTTGTAGGTTAGGGACTTTTTTTTCCCTTGCTGCTTTCATGATTCTCTCCTTGCCTGAGTATTTTGTGAATTTGACGATGATATGCCTTGTTGATGGCTGGTTTTTGTTGAATCTAATGGGGGTCCTCTGCTTCCTGGATTTTTATGTCTATGTCTCTCCCCAGGTTAGGGAAGTTTTCCACTATGATTTGCCCACATAACCCTTCTACCCCTATTTCTCTCTCTTCCTCTTCTGGGACCCCTATGATTCTGATGTTCCTTTTTCATGAGTCACTGATTTTTCTAATTCTTAAATTGTACTCTTTTGCCTTAGTCTCCCTTTTTTTTCTGCTTCTATAAGTTTGTCCTCTATATCACTGATTCTCTTTTCTGCTTCATCCATCCTTGCCAATGCTACATCCATCCGTGATTGCAGCTCAGTTATAGCATTTTTAATTTAATTCTGGCTATTGTTTACTTCTTTTATCTCTGCAGAAAATGATTCTAATCTATTTTCAACTCCAGCTAGTATTCTTATTATCGTGATTCTAAATTCTGGTTCAGACATCTTGCTTGTATCTGTGTTGGTTAAATCCCTTGCTGTCGTTTCTTTGTGCTCTTTCTTTTGGGGTGAATTCCTTCGTTTTGTCATTTTGAAGGGAGAAAAGGAATTAATTAGGTAGAAAAATTAAAATTAAAAAAATTAAAATTAAAAAAACATTCAAATTAAAAATAGACACACACACACACACACACACACACACACAAATCAAATAGATGATGCTAGATCCTAGGTGTGTTTTGGTCTGGGTGTTGGAAGTGGTTTGACAGATTAGAGGGAAAAAAAGGGGGGGAGAAGAAAAAAGGAAATCGTTTGAGAATTTGAAAAAATGAATACACTGAAGTAGACTAAAATGATATGATGGGGTAAAATAGAAATTGAAAAATATACACAAAGGTAAAGACTATCGTAGAAAACAAAGAAAAATGTTTTCAACAAAAATTAAAAATAAATATGAACTTTTTCATTTTCTGTATTTAAGAAAAAGAAAAAAATGAAAACGATGAAAAAGATAAAAAAAGAAAAAGAAAAAATGGAAATTGTTTGAAAATTTGAAAAACTGAATACACTGTAGTAGACTAAAATAAATTGATGGAAGGAAAATGGAATTTGAAAAAATTACATAAAAGCAAAAAAATATAGTAATAAAAATTAAATAAAAATATTTTACATAGAAATTGAAAGTAAAAGTGATATTTTTCCTTTTCTGAATTCATAAAAAGAAAAGAAACAAAAAAGAGAAAAAAAAGGAAATTGTTTGAAAATTTGAAAAGGTTAATACACTGAAGTAGACTAAAATAAAATGATGGAAGTAAGTATAATTTGAAAAAAATTACATAAAAGTAAAAAATATAGTAATAAAAATTAAATAAAGATATTTTAATAAAAATTAAAAATTAAAATAATTTTTTTCTCTTTCTGTATTCAAGAAAAGAAAAGAATTGTAAAAGAGAAAAAGAAAGAAAAGAAAAATAAGAAAAAGAAAGAAAGAAAATTGGATAGATGAATCTGCTAACAGATTGAAGTAGGACTTAAATTGCTTTGCTTTCCCATGGAAGTCAGTCTATGTAGCTTTTTGTAGTCCCTAAATGATAACACCACAACCCAAAACCTCTGGGACGCAGCAAAGGCAGTCATAAGAGGAAAGTATATAGCAATCCAGGCCTTCCTAAAGAAGGAAAAAATCTCAGATACACAACCTAACCTTACATCTTAAGGAGCTGGAAAAAGAACAGCAAATAAAACCCAAAACCAGCAGAAGAAAGGAAATAATAAAGATTACAGCAGAAATTAATGCTATCAAAAAAAAAAAAAAAAAAGTAGAACAGATCAATGAAACCAGAAGCTGGTTCTTTGAAAGAATTAACAAAATTGATAAACCACTAGCCAATTTGAGCAAAAGAAAAGGGAAAGGAACCAAATAAATGAAATCAAGAATCAAAGAGGAGAGATCACAACCAACACAGCAGATAATACGCGATAATAAGAGAATATTAGGAGCAATTATATGCCAATAAAATGACAATCTGGAAGAAATGGACAAATTCCTAGAAACACATACACTACCAAAACTGAAACAGGAAGAAATAGAAAATTGGAACAGAGCCATAACCAGTAAGGAAATGGAATTAGTAATCAAAAATCTCCCAAAAAACACGAGTCCAGGGCCAGATGGCTTTCCAGGGGAATTCTACCAAACATTTAAGGAAGAGTTAGCACCTTTTCTCTTGAAGCTGTTCCAAAAAATAGGAATGGAAGGAAAACTTCCAAACTCTTTCTATGAAGCCAGCATTAACTTGATTCCAAAACCAGACAGAGAAACCAATAAAAAGGAAAACTATAGACCAATTTCCCTGATGAACATGGATGCAAAAATCATCAAGATATTAGCCAACTGGATCCAACAATACATTAACAAAATTATTCACCACGACCAAGTGGGATTTATACCTGGGATGCAGGGCTGGTTTAATATCCACAAAAAAATTAACATGATTAGTCACATCAAGAAAAGAAAGGACAAGAACCATATGATCCTCTCAATAGTTGCAGAGAAAGCATTTGACAAAATACAGAATCCTTTCTTGATAAAAACCCACAAGAAGGTAGGGATCGAAGGATCATACCCCAAGATCATAAAAGCCATATATGAAAAACCCAGCGCTAATATCATCCTCAATGGGGAAAAACTGAGAGCTTTCCCCCTAAGGTCAGGAACAAGACAGGGATGTCCACTCTCACCACTGTTATTCAACATAGTATTGGAAATCTTAGCCTCTGCAATCAGAAAACACAAAGAAATAAAAGGCATCCAAATCAGCCAGGAAGAAGTCAAACTTTCACTCTTCACAGATGACATGATACTCTATATGGAAAACCCAAAATATTCCACAAAAAATCTGCTAGAATTGACTCATGAATTCAGCAAAGTTGCAGGATATAAAATCAAAGAACAGAAATCGGTTGCATTCTTATACACCAACAATGAAACAACAGAAAGAGAAATCAGGGAATTGATCCCAATTACAATTGCACCAAAACCCAGAAAATACCTAGGAATAAATCTACCCAAAGAGGTGAAAATCTATAAACTGAAAACTATAGAAAGCTTATGAAAGAAATTGAAGAAGACACAAAAAAATGGGAAAAGATTCCATGCTCCTGGATAGGAAGAACAAATATTGTTAAAATGTCAATACTACCCAAAGCAATCTACATATTCAATGCAATCCCTGTCAAAGTAACACCAGCATTCTTCACAGAGCTAGAACAAATAATCCTAAAATTTGTATGGAACCAGAAAAGACCCCCAAATAGCCAAAGCAATCTTGAAAAAGAAAACCAAAGCAGGAGGCATCACAATCCCAGACTTCAAGCTATACTACAAGGCTGTAATCATCAAGACAGTATGGTACTGGCACAAGAACAGACACTTAGATCAATGGAACAGAATAGAGAACCCAGAAATGGACCCACAAATGTATGGCCAACTAATCTTTGACAAAGCAGGAAAGAACATCCAATGGCATAAAGACAGTCTCTTCAGCAAGTGGTGCTGGGAAAACTGGACAGCAACATGCAGAAGAATGAACCTGGACCACTTTCTTACACCATACACAAAAATAAACTCAAAATGGATGAAAGACCTCAATGTAAGACAGGAAGCCATCAAAATTCTTGAGGAGAAAGCAGGCAAAAACCTCTTTGATCTTGCCCGCAGCAGCTTCTTACTCAACACGTCTCTGGAGGCAAAGGAAACAAAAGCAAAAATGAACTACTGGGACCTCATCAAAATAAAAAGCTTTTGCACAGTGAAGGAAACAATCAGCAAAACTAAAAGGCAACCAACATAATGGGAGAAGATATTTGCAAATGACATATCAGATAAAGGGTTAGATCCAAAATCTATAAAAAACTTATCAAACTCAACACCCATAAAACAAACAATCTAGTGAAGACATGGGCAAAAGACGTGAATAGACACTTCTCCAAGGAAGACATCCTGATGGCCAACCGACATGTGAAAAAATGCTCAACATCACTCATCATCAGGGAAATACAAATTAATACCACAATGAGATACCACCTTACACCTGTCAGAATGGTTAACAGTAACAACTCAGGCAACAAGAGATGTTGGCGGGGATGTGGAGAAAGGGGATCTGTTTTTCATTGTTGGTGGCAATGCAAGCTGGTGCAGCCACTCTGGAAAACAGTATGGAGGTTCCTCAAAAAACTAAAAATAGAACTACCCTACGACCCAGCAATTGCACTACTAGGCATTTATCCACGGGATACAGGTTTGCTGTTTCGAAGGGACACATACACCCCCACGTTTATAGCAGCACTGTCAACAATAACCAAAGTATGGAAAGAGCCCAAATGTCCATCGATGGATGAATGGATAAAGAAGTTGTGGTATATATATATAATGGAGTATTACTTGGCAATCAAAAAGAATGAAATCTTGCCATTTGCAACTACATGGATGGAACTGGAAGGTATTACGCTAAGTGAAATTAGTCAGTCAGAGAAAGACAAAAATCATATGACTTCACTCATATGAGGACTTTAAGAGACAAAACAGATGAACATAAGGTAAGGGAAACAAAAATAATATAAAAACAGGGAGTGGGACAACACAGAAGAGACTCATGAATATGAAAAACACACTGAGGGTTACTGCAGGGGTTGTTGGAGGGGCATGGGCTAAATGGGGAAGGGGCACTAAGGATCTACTCCTGAAATCATTGTTGCACTATATGCTAACTAATTTGGATGTAAATTTTTAAAAATAAAAAATAAAATTAAAAAAAAATGTCTGGGGCATATAGGAGGTAGAGTTGTTTGCTGAACTTAGAGCCTATTCAGGAGGGACAAAGATTGGTGGGGGACTCCTCCAGGAACAAAGGAGCTGGCAGGCACCACTTCCCTTCCCCACCACAGCCTACCTGGCTCCCTGGGGGAACCAACACCAACACTCGCCACCTAACTTGCTTCCACAAGTACCCCTCCATCCCACTGCTCTCCCACTCCTCTGCCGTGCTTTTGTGGATCCACCCCTCAGGAATGGCCTGCTTCAGCCCTGGTATTGCAGGGTCCCTCCCGCAGAGGACCGCCAGCCCCAAAACATTGCTACCTTGCCCATCCAGACCCTGTGCATATTGCAGATCCACCCTCTCCAATATGCTCTTGGTCTAAGCCCATCCAAAGCAGTACCACAAGCCTGGCAGGTGTGCAAGCAGCCCAGTCAGTGACCAGCCTCACTCCAAAGGGACTCCTGCTCCAGAGAGAGGAAAAGATAACCACACATATTAGTCTAACTGTGGATCCAACAATGGGCTGGGGCAGACAGCTGGTATAACAGCAGGCCTGGCCCACCAACAAAAGCTTCACAGGGGACAACACAGTGTAAGTGCCCTGCAGTTGGTGTTACTTCATCTCTGGTAAACTTTTGGTCTGACTCAACTCAACCCCTAGGTGGCCCCAGACTGGCACAAGGATGAGACTCTTCCCATAACAGGCAAAGAGAGCCACTGCAGACAACTGGACTGGAGGCAAACCTTCTCAGCCACAACAGTAAGTCATATGCAACACACATAGGAGATACAACTGAAGCACCATTTTCTGGTGAAAAAGAGATTACACTGCAGGGAGCTACAGGACATCTTTTTCATAAGGCCACTATTTTCAAAAGTAGGAGGCACAGCTGACTTTCCAAACATGGGAACAGACACAGTGATAGACCAAATGAGGAGACAGAAGAATATGTTCCAAATGAAAGAACAACAAAATCACAGCAAGAGGGCTAAGTAAAATGGAGATAAGTAATATGCCTGATAGAGAATATAAAGTATGGGTCATAAAGGTACTGATTAGACTTGAGAAAATGTTAGATGACATCAGTAATACCCTTAACATAGAGATAAAAAAGAATATATCAGAGGTTAACACCACAGGAAATGGAATGGAAAATACAGTACACGGAATACATAGTAGACAAAAGGAAGTAAAAGAATGGATCAGTGACCTGGAGAACAGAATAGTTTGAAATGTAATAAAGCTCTGCAGGTGAGAGATCAAAAATATGCAAAATTAGAATAGAGCAAGGGAACTCACTGACACCATCAAGCATAATAACAGGCGCATTATAGGGATCCCAGAAGGATAAGAGAGAAAAGGGGCATAAAATTTATTCGAAGAAATAATAGCTGAAAACTTTCCTAATCTAGGGAAGGAAATAGAAATTCATATCCAGGAACCACAGAGATCCTCCAATAAAATCAAACCAAAGAGGTACATACCAAGACACATAGTAATTAAAATAGCAAAAAGTAGTGATAAAGAGAATTGTAAAAGCACAAAAGAAAAGAATGCAGTTATATACAAGGGAAACACTGTAAGTCAATCAGTTGATTTTTCAGCAGAAACATTATAGGCCCAAAGGGAGCAGCATGGTACATTCAAAGTGCTAAAAGGAAAAAAAATATGCAGCCAAGAATACTCTATCCAGAAAGGCTATAATTCAGAATAGAAAGAGAAATAATTTCCCAAACAAAAGTAAAAGGAAATCATGACCACTAAACCAAGAGCAAAACCAGCCACTTCCCTGTCACATATGGTGCATTGGCCTGTCGATCCCAAATCCACAGCCCACCCACCCTCCTACCCATGTCAGTATCCACTGACTGCTGCCTATTCATCTCAAAGTCACCAGCCACCCTCCTACCCATGTCAGTATCCACTGACTGCTGCCTATTCATCTCAAAGTCACCAGGCCTTCACCTCAGATCAACAGGGACTCAAACTGAGACTCTACCCCTCAAATTCCAGCCCCCGCACTCAAATATGTGCACAAAAGGGGGTATAATTATAAAAGCAGAATGAAGCAATGCCCCCCACATTAAAAATAAATAAAAAATACATTCCTTGTCTTCCTTTTATTTCTTGAAGATTATATGAAACGTGAACCATATAAGAAACTGTCCCAGCCAGGTCCCCACCATGGGAATGTGGGCAGAGTCTCCTGCACTGTGGCTTCTCTGCTCTCCTGCCTCCTGACCTCCTCTCTGGCCATCTATCCACCTGTCTGTCTGCACATCCCTATAAACAGAGCCTCTACTTGTAGGGGAAGGAAGCTGCTCTTGATGCAGAGTACAATGAAGGCATTGTGGCAGCTCGCAGCTTTCTGCCCCTGCAGCCTGACTGCCAGAAGGGAGGAGACCTGGCCATTGGCTGCTGCAGCCTCTATCTGTCACATCGTATAATAGCTGTTGATCAGCTGGTGCCTGCTGGGGTCTGAGCCATGCCACATGCTCTTCTTGGGCCAGGAGAGGTGATGCAGGACATCTCTGCCATGGAAAGAGAAGATGTGGCCCGGGCTTTAGCTGGACCTCAGAGCCCAAGAATAAGGCCTCCTAGCTGGGAAACAGCACCTCATCCATGAGGTTAATAGACCACAACTATGTGGTCAGCTTTGGTATGAGGGATCCCCCCAGTCCTTCAGGGCTTCCAAGGCACTCAGGCCTTCCTGGACCTCCTATCTATGATAGGAATGAATTTATGGAGTCTGGCTGCCCTGGAACTCCATGATTTCCAGGTGACCAGGGGCCTTCTGGACCAAAGGGTGACAAAGGAGAAGTGGATCTGCCAGGACCACCGTGGCAGTTCCTGTTCGACCTTCTCTAGTTGGGGGCTGAAATGAAGGGGCAGAAGGGCTACTGAGGCGACACCTGGCAGAAGGGTGAATGGAGTGAACCCAGCGGTGATGGATTCTTTGGCTGAAGTGTGCCCAGTACCCCCTGGCCACCAGTTCTATTACTATAAATATTATTTTATCTTAATTTGATAACCAAAATTAAACATTTTCATTTTGTTTTCTTTGTTGACTAATATGATAGCCAACAACCTCTTTGAAATGGAAATTTATTTTCATTTCTTAATGTGTTTATCTTACATTTCCTGTCTGTTTTAGTGGCATTCAAATATTTTTCATATTTTATTTTTTAAAGATAATTTTTTATTGTTCATTTTTGAGAGAGAGAGCCGGAGCAGGAGAGGGCAGAGAGACAGAGAGAGAAAAAAAGAGAGAGAGAATCTGTAGTAGGCTCCAGGCTCTGAACTTTCAGCACAGAGCCCAACACAGGGCTCAAACTCATGAACCATGAGATCATGACCTGAGCTTAAGTCAGATACTTAACCAACTAAGCCATCCAGGCACCCCTATTCTTTCATATTTTAAAATAATCCTTTAATTGGATAGGTTTAGTTTATTACATTTTATCCAGTTCAAATTTTCTTTTTATTTAATTTTTTATTAAATTATTTTAACGTTTATTATTTTTGAGAGAAAGAGAGACATAGAGCAAGCAGTGGGGGGGGGGCAGAGAGAGAGGGAGACACAGAATCAGAAGCAGGCTCCAGGCTCTGAGCTGTCAGCACAGAGACCAACATGGGGCTTGAACCCACAGACCATGAGATCATGACCTGAGCTGAAGTCGACCACTTAACCGACTGAGCCACCCAAGCACCCCTCCAGTTTAAATATTCTTGAAACTACACAAACTCAATCTGTTTTCATTTATGTAATTTTAAACTAATAAAATATGCAACTTTTTCTATCATACTATGCAGTGACAAAAAAATCACTTTTTATATTTTGGCACTAGTTTCTTATGCCCTCCCTCCCCTCCTTTTTACAGAACATTAACACAATTTGTGTAGTTCTTTTTTTTTTCCTTTAGACACAAGTTAGCCCTTGAGAATTTTTTTAACCTAATGTCTAGGGTTTCTCAGGAATTTAAGTCATAATACCAAGGTTTAAGATGTTTTGTGAAATTGGAAAAGTCACAGTCCATATTCTTCTGTGATTTTCTCCTTGCCTACTTCATAAAGTTTTTAAGAGACTCAAATGATATACACAAGGGCTTTGAATATACATAAGTAGAATGCTATGGACTAATGTTTATGTTGCCATGACTATTGTTGATATTATTATTCAGTTATTAAGTGTCTAATATGGGAAAGGAAAGGAAATTTACTAGAAAATAATTCTAACTAGTTTTACCCATTTGCCATTGTGGAATATTTCAACAAATATTTGTATCTAATGATTCTAAGCTTCATATATAACACTGTATTAGTTATCAGATCTTCAGAACACAAAGTATACTTAAGAGGGAAAGTTCCTATTACAGACAGGATTAAAGAAGAACTAAGTCAGGACTTCAGCATCAAGAGCCAGTAGAGAATGAGAGTAATCTAAGTAAGGACAGAATGGGAAAAGAACTCAGCTGTGGGTTTGATCCCTCCAGAAGAGCCAGGCAATCAACTGCAGTATTCACAGTCAGATAACTCTGAGGAAGTCAAAGGAACAAATGGATCACAGCAACAAGAATTTAAGTTACAGTGGTATTTCAAGTTGGGAATGTGGTACTGTTATGGTTCTGGGCAATCAGTTTATTGATAACAGGCACCTCCAAAAGTCTTTCTTTTGCCCATGCTTTAACATGGATTAAGGGATCAACTGTTCCAGGAAGTTTTTTCTAATCATCAACCAGGCTGTGTATAAGCCATTCTTCTGTGTTCCTTTACTTTGTGCTGATTAACAACACACACTATAATTATTCAGCCATTCATTCAACAGATATTTATTAAGCACCCACTGTATGCCAGACATTGTATTAAGAGTGGGGATAAAATAGTGAACAATATAAAGTCCCTGCCCTTGTGATGTTTATATTCTAATGAAGGGAAAGGACACATACAATAAACATAAACATGTAAATATAGAGTGTGTCATGGTGATAAGTACTATTAGAAGAATGCAGGATGATGGGAATAGAGTGTGAGGAAATTGCTATTTTTTATGTATTATACTTTTTTATGTAATCTTTTTAAAGTCAGCTTTACCTTTTTAAATAAATATTCTTTTAAAATACTATTTTTATGTTTGCATATATATTCCTTTATATGGATGTATGTAACATACCTACATAACTATTCCTTCATTGTTGGGCATTTAGCTTTCTCCTCTATCATAAACAATATCAAGAAGTACATATTTAAAGTTATACTTTAGGGGAACATCCTTGATTATTTTTAGAAGATAAGTTCCTAGAAATGAAAGGGTTGTAACTCGGCCATTGTTGTGATGAGAAAGTCTCTGTCATCTCCAATCCTTTGGACATGGGCATTGGTATCAAGAGCCACTTTCTATAGGAATCAGTTCCAAAGCTTGGTTATTTCCCCTGATCCTAGACCCACACATTCACCTTTTTCTTTCTTTTCTCAGTGACTCACCAAAAAAAGATCAACAAACTTTAGTGGTAGAAGCCATGAAAGTTATGATACTACCAGATGAAACTCCCCAAAACTTAAGGAGCCTTTATCTAAACCTAAAGGTATTAGTGTTTTAAATCCTAAAATTTCTACTGTAGGTATGGACAGTGTCAACCTTAAAGCTGACTATAAAAGTCTCCAGCTTTACTTCAGCTCCATCTTTAGCTCCATGCAGAGCAAGCTCAAGTATTCTGCCAGACCTCAACATTTCCCAACTCAAGTCTCCTGGCTAAATTCCTCACTCTGGTCTCTAAAGTATACCTTGACCATATTTTCTTATTATCTACCATTATCAAGTGAATAACCTAAATACTGTTCCAGTCATGGTGAATATGGACCTCGTCTTGGTGTTGGAATCCAGAATGAGATAACACATTATTGTTATTTTCTCTTTATTCACTACCACCTCCTTGTTATTGGTCAATATTGTGCAGAAGAGCTTTATGAGATTTAGAACATATCAACACACTGTGTATTTGCCCCCAAAGCCCAAAGAAATGGCTGGGAAATGGTCTAAGGATTAAATAGTATAATAATTGGTGAGTTTAGCTACTTATCAGTTTTTTAAAGAACAAACGATTTCATGATTAAGGAGGTCAGGTTGATGCTTCAAATAGTTTTAGGGCAGAGTTTGTGTTTCTTGTTTGTCCCTGACCTTACTTTCTCTTATAAACACAAATGATTACAAATTATATATACATAAACTATTATATTTTCTTTTTCTCATTTAAATTAATGAATATACAAAGCTACTCATCTTCAACTCATTTTCACCAGGTGACAATGGGCAAATTGGAAGCCACAGAGACACCCATAGACGTGGTTTTCTTACTGCTTCTACTTTCATCACTGCTTTCATCAGGGCATGTTCTTCAAACAAACAGACCATGCTATACACACAAGTTCACATTTTCACTTTCAACCTCCCAAATTGAGAACAAAAGTTACTGGGCCATGAGTAATCTTGTGTGCACACTTTATTATTTTCCTGCTGTCTTGGAAATACAAAGGAAATAAACAACTGTAATAGGAATGTGAGATTTACCTGACCTGTGAAACAATATACTACACAGCATGAACAAAGCCAATAGGTATAACAGATCTTCCCAGAGGTGATAAGTGGTGTCCTCCTACCTGTAAATTATAGGTCACACTATCCAATCTACTCTATTCCTTGAATGATGGATTTTTCACGGTGTTGTTCATCATATAATCAATCTATATACTATTATTTCTTTTACTTCCACCTGAAAATGGAAATGGCAAGACCATATAAATTTGACATTGAGATAAGTGAACACAGAAAACATGCTGAGAGATTTAGGTTGCTGCATTTATGTTACTTGAGAAACATTTTAAAATCTGCCTTTAAGTGATTGTCATATACACATGTTAACTTTGATCAAATGTGACGGGTTTTTGTCCAAGGCAATACAGATCAAATTGGAGATGACCAAGGATCAGGAGACAAGACTGATTCACAGGGAAATAGCAGAGATCCAAATATCAAGCCACAGAAGTTAATGCAGATAGTTGGACTGGTAGTGTCAGGAAGAGCCAGTGGGTGCAAATAGATATAATCCCTGAGAGTATGGAAACTATGACATTAGAAATATATTAATTAGGAATTATATAGTACTAGAAACCTAAAAAAGTATTGGCTTACATGAGTTTTTTTTTCCTTTTGTGTAATCAAAAATCGAGAGATTTTTATACCAGGAGTTGTATAGCAGCTTTTAATGTCATTAGAGAACTAGTCTCCCTTATTATTTTCATTGGTCATCACTAGAGCATGTGACCCTTACCTCATGGTTACATAAAGGTTGCTGAAACTTCAGCCATTACATCTGTCTTCATATAGAAGAAAGAGACAAAGTGGGGAAGGACACAGAACTCTTTAAAAGAGATTTCCAAGAATTCTTGACTAGTTCTGCTTATGTGTCAGCTTATAGCAATCCTATCATAAAAGAGATCAGGAGATACAATATTTTTAAAATTTATTTTCAAGTTAGTTAACATACAGTGTAGTCTTGGCTTCAGGAGTAGAACCCAGTGATTCATTTCTTAGATATGACCCCCCCCCCAGTGCTCATCCTGAAAAGTGCTCTCCTTAATGCCCAACATGCATTTAACCCACCTTCTCACTGCCCCCCACCACATCCAGCAACCCTCAGTTTGTTCTCTGTATTTAAGAGTCTCTTATGGTTTGCCTCTCTCTCTGTTTTCATCTTATTTTTCTTTCCATTCCCCTATATTCATCTGTTGAGTTTCTCAAATTCCACATATGATTGAAATCATATGATAGCTTTCATTCTCTGACTTATTTCGCTTAGCATAATACCCTCTAGTTCCGTTCACGTTGTTGCAAATGGCAAGATTTTATTTTTTCATCACCGAGTAGTATTCCATTGTATATATATACCACATCTTCTTTATCCATTCATTAGTTGATGGACATTTAGGCTCGTACCATAATTTGGCTATTGTTGATGAGCTGTTATAAATATTGGGGTGTACATGCCCCTTCAAATTAGCTTTTTTGTATCCTTTGGATAAATTCCTAGTAGTGTAATTGCTGGGTTATAACATAATTCTATTTTTAATCTTATGAGGAACCTCCATACTGTTTTCCAGAGTAGCTGCACAAGTTTGCATTCCCACCAACTGTGCAAAAGAGTCCCACTTTCCCCACATCCTCACAAACATCTGTTGTTTCTTGAGTTGTTAATGTTAGCCATTCTGAGAGGTGTGAGGCGGTATCTCATTGTGGTTTTGATTTGTATTTCCCTAATGATGAGTGATGTTGAGCATCTTTTCATGTGTCTATTTACCATCTGGATGTCTTCTTTGGAAAAGTCTCTATTTCATGTCTTCTGCCCATTTCTTCATTGGATTATTTGTATTTGGGGTGTTGGGTTTGTTAAGTTCTTTATAGATTTTGTACATGAACTTTATCCAATATATCATTTGCAAATATCTTCTCCCATTCTGTCAGTTGCCTTTAGTTTTGTGACTGATTCCCTTGCTGTTCAGAAGCTTTTATCTTGATGAGGTCCCAATAGTTCATTTTTGCTATTATTTACCTTGTCTCCAGAGACATGTTAAGATGTTGCTGTAGCCAAGGTCAAAGAGGTTGCTGCCTAGTTTCTCCTGTAGGATTTGGATGGTTTCCTGTTTCACATTTAAGTTTTTCATCCATTTTGAATATTTTTGTGTCTGTATGGTGTAAGAAAGTGGTCCAGTTTCATTCTTCTGCATGTCACTCTCCAGTCTTCCCAACACCATTTGCTGAAGAGACCGTCTTTTCTCCATTGTATATTCTTTCCTGCTTTGTCAAAGATTAGGTGGCCATACATTTGTGGGTCCATTTCTGGGTTCTGTATTCTGTTCCATTGATCCATGTGTCTGTTTTTGTGCCAGTACCACATTGTCTTGATGATTACAGCTTTATAATACAGCTTGAAGTCTGGAATTGTGATGCCTCCAGCTTTGGTTTTCTTTTTCAACATTACTTTGGCTATTCGGGGTCTTTTCAGGTCTCATACAAAATTTAGAATTGTTTGCTCTTGCTCTGTGAAGAACGCAGGTGTTATTTTGATAGGGATTGCTTTGAATGTGTGCTTTGGATAGTATTGGCATTTTAACAATATTTGTTCTTACAATTCATGAGTATGGAACGTTTCTCCATTTCTTTGTGTCTTCAATTTATTTCATAAGTTTTGTATAGTTTTTAGCCTATTGATCTTTTACTTCTTTGGTTAGGTTTATTCCTAGGTTTTTTATGGTTTTCAGTGAAGTTCCAAATAGGATCAATTCCTTGGTATCTCATTCTGTTTCTTCATTATTGGTGTATAGAAATGCAACCAACTTCTGTACATTGTTTTTATATCTGCAACTTTGCTGAATTCATGTATTCTCACTCTAGCAGTTTTCACTCTAGTGGAGTCTTTCAGATTTTCCATGTAGAGTATCATGTTATCTGCAAAGAGTGAGAGTTAGACTTCTTTGCCAATTTGGATGCCTTTTATTTTGTTTTGTTGTCTGATTGCTGAGGCTAGGACTTCCAACACTACATTGAACAACAGTGGTGAGAGTGCACACCCCTGTCACGTTCCTGATCTTAGGGGAAACTCTCAGTTTTTCCACATTGAGGATGATATTATCTGTGGGCCTTTCATATATGGCTTTCATGATGTTGAGGTGTGTTCCTTCTATCCTGATTTTCCTGACGGTTGTTATCATAAAGAATGCTGTATTTTGTCAAATGCTTTTTCTGCATCTATTTACAAGATCATATGGTTCTTAATCTTTTTGTATTAAAGTGGTGTATCACATTGATTGATTTGTGAATACTGAACCAGCCTTGCAGGCCAGTAATGAATACCACTTGATCATGGTGAATAAGTCTTTTAATGTACTGTTGAATTCAATTTGCTAGTATCTGGGTGAGAATTTTTGCACCCAGGTTCTTTAGGGATATTGGCCTGTAATTCTCCTTTGTAGTGGGGTCCTCGTCTGGTTTTAGAATCAAGGTAATGCTGGCTTCATAGAATGAGTTGGAAGCTTTCTTTCCATTTCTATTTTTTGGAACAGTTTGAGAAGAATAGGTATTAACTCTGCTATAATTGTCTGGTAGACTTCCCTTGGGAAGTCATCTGGTCCAGGATTCCTATTTATTGGGGGATTTTTGATAACTGATTCAATTTCTTTGTTGGTTATGGGTCTGTTAAAACTTTTTATTTCTTCCTTTTTGCATTTTAGTGGTGTGTGAGTGTCTAGGAATTTTTACATTTCTTCCAGATTGTCCAGTTTGTTCGCATATAATTTTTAATAATATTCTCTTATAATTGTTTGTACTTCTGTGGTGTTGGTTGTGATCTCCCCTCTTTCATTCGTGATTTTATCTATTTGGGTCCTCTCTCTTTTCTTTTTGAGAAATCTGGCTAGGGGTTTATCAATTTTGTTTATTTTTTCAAAAAACAAGCTCTTAGTTTCATTGTTCTGTTCTACCGGTTTTTTTTTAATTTTGTATTGTTTATTTCTGCTCTAATCTTTGTTATCTACCTTCTTCTCCTGGCTTTGGGCTTTATTTACTGCTTCTTTTCTAGCTCCCTTAGGTGTAATGTTAGGTTGTGTATTTGGGACCTTTCTTGCTTCTTGAGATAGACCTGAATGGAAATATATTTTTTCTTAGTACTGCCTTTGCTGCATTTCAAAGGGCTTGGACTGTCATGTTTTCATTTTCATTAGCTTCCATGTATTTTTAGAATTCCTCTTCAATTTCCTGTTTAATCCATTCATTCCTTAGTAGGATGTTCTTTAACCTCCATGTATTTGGGGATTTTCCAAATTTTTTCTTGTGGTTGATTTTGAGTTTCATAGCAATGAGTTCTGGAAATATGCATGGTATGATCTCAATATTTTTGTAGCTCTTGAGGGCTGTTTTGTGACCCAGTATATGATCTATTTTGGAGAATGTTCATGTGCACTTGAGAATAATGTGCACTCTGCTAATTTAGGATGAAATGTTCTGAATATATCTGTTAAGTACGTCTGGTCCAATGTGTAATTCAGAGCTGTTATTTCCTTAATGATTTTCTGCCTAGATCAGTTGTCCATTTCTGTAAGTGGAGTATTAAAGGCTCTTACAATTATGGTATTATCCAAAAGTTTGCTTATTTTTGTGATTGATTGATTTATATATTTGTGTTCTTTCATGTTGGGAGTATAAATATTTACAATTGTTAGCTCTTCTTGATGGATAGATCCCTTAATTATGATACAATGTCCTTCTTCATCTCTTGTTACAGTCTTTGTTTTAAAGTCTAGTTGTTAGGATATAAGTATGGCTACTCTGGCTTTCTTTTGACTTCCATTAGCATGATAGATGGTTCTTCATCCCCTCACTTTCAATCTGCAGGTGTCTTCTGATCTAAAAGAGTCTGTTATAGGCAGCATATAGATGGATCTTGTTTTTTTATCCATCCTAATACCCTATGTCTTTTGATTGGGGCATTTAATCCATTTACATTCAGTGTGATTATTGAAAGATATTAATACCATTGTGTTATCTGTAGATTTCATGATTTTTTTAAATTAACATTTATTCATTTTTGAGAGACAAAGCATGAATGGGGGAAGGGCAGAGAGAGACACACACACAGAATCCAAAGAATAATCCAGGCTCTGAGTTGTCAGCACAGAGCCTGATGTGGGGCTTGAACTCACGAACCGTGAGATCATGACCTGAGCTGAAGTTGGACGCTTAACCAACTGAGCCACCCAGGTGCCCCAATTTCTTGATTTTTTTTGTGCGATATCTGTGGTCCTTTCTAGTATTTGCTGCTTTCCACTCACAAAGTCGCCCTTAGTATCTCTTGCATGGATGGTTTAGTGGTCATGCACTCCTTTAGTTTTTGTTTGGGAAAGTCTTTATCACTCCTTCTATTCTGAATGACAGCCTTGCTGGATAGAGGATTCTTGGTTGCATATTTTTCCTAGTTAGCACATTGAATATTTCCTGCCACTCCCTTCTAGCTTTCCAAGTTTCATTGGACAGGTCTGCTACTATACTTAGGTGTCTACCTGTGTAGGTTAAGCCCTGTTTGTCCCTAGCTGCTTTCAGAATTCTCTCTTTATCCTTGTATTTTGCCAGTTTCACCATGATATGTGGTGGCATTGACCTGGTTTTATTGATTTTGAAGAGAGTTCTCTGTGCCTCTTGGACTTAGATGTCTGTTTCTTTCCCCAGATTAGGGAAGTTCTCAGCTATAATTTGTTCAGATAGACCTTCTGCCCCGTTCTCTAGCTCTTCCCCTACCAGAACTCCTATGATGGTGATATTGTTTCATTTCATGGAATCACTTAGTTTTCTAATTATTCCCTCATGATCTACTAATTTCCTTTCCCTTTTTTTTCAGCTTCATCTTTTTCCATAAGTTTATCTCCTATTTCACCTATTCTCTCCTCTGCTTTTTCCATCCTCACTCTCACTCTATCTAGCTTATTTTGCATCTCATTTATAACATTTCTTAATTCATCATGACTAGTTCTTGGGGTCTTTGATCTCTGCAGCAAGAGAAACTTTTGTGTCTTCTATCCTTTATTTAAGCCCAGCTCTTAGTCTTATGACTGTTATTTTAAATTCTTGTTCACATATATTGTTTATAATATTTTGAGTCATTCTCTGGCTGTGATTTTTCTTGAACTTTCTTTTGGAAAAAGTTCCTCTGTTTTGTCATTTTGGCTAAATTTCTGTCTTTTGCGTGTTTTAAAAGCATGTTATGTGTCCTGCAGCTGAGAGTACTACTATATTAAAAAGTGATCTTATGCTGTCCAGGGCCTGACCCTTCAGGAAGTGTTTTTGGTATATGTTGCATGCCTGTGTTATTGTGTTTTGCCTGCTGTATCCCACCGGTCAGTCCTGTGCAGAGCTCATCCTAGCTTGTAGTGGTGGAGTGTTTGGACCTTCCTCCAGGTGTGCTTTGATTTGTTTGTTGAGGTAACCGTGGGAAAAAATGGAAAAGGGAAGGGGGAAGCATGATTCAATAACAAGAGAAAATTGAAAGGGGAGAAAAAAGACCAAACAGAGAATAAAAATCTATAAGACTAAATACAGAGAAAGAGAGTGGAAAATAAAGAAGATGAAGAAAGGGAGAGGTGGAAAAAGAAGAAAATAAAAATGCTTGATCAAACAAACAAAATTTATATATATATATATATATATATATATATATATATATATATATCAAGAACTGATCAGTAACTATAAGCCTGATTCCAAAAGAAAAAAGGAAGAGGGAAGAGAGAAGAAGAGAAGAGAAGAGAAAAGAAGAGGAGAGGAGAGGAGAGGAGAGGAGGGAAGGGAAGGGAAGGGAAGGGAAGGGAAGGGAAAGGAAGGGAGGAGAGGAGAGGAGAAGAGAAGAGAAGAAGAGAAGAGAAGAGAAGAGAAAGAAGAAAAAAAAGAAAAGAAAAAAGACACACACACACACACACACACACACACACACACACAAACAGTTGTCTATTGGTGCCTGGACCTGTGGCTTTGCTGGTCTGGAGGAGAGGTCGGATGCCTTGGGTTAGTCAGTCTTGCTCCAGTAGATAAGCATTTGCCAGGCCCAGAGGGGTGGGGGTTGGTGAAGAATGTTGCACACTTTTGAAACCTCTGAGTTTCAGAGTTTCAGCTCCTAAGGTTGTTTGCAAAGTAGAAACTGGCACTCTCCATATTTCTTGTTCCCCAGCCCATGGTCCCGAGAAATTTCCCCTTGCACTAACTCGATGCCAACTTTTATAAGCCCTCTCTCTTTCTCTCCTGTTTGTTTCTGCACAGAAAGGCTTCCCTCCCCTTCATACCTATGCCATTTTATCTCCCCCAATTCACATATATGCAGCTCCATCCTGACAAGCTGTCTCCCTCCAACTGTGGAGATCCCTCTGCCACAACGCAGATCAATTTCCTGGGTGTTTCAAGTGATCTGACCTCAATATGGCTGTGTTTGTGGGTCGAGGGAAATCCCAGTCCCACTATTTCCCGCCATCTTAACTCCCCCAGGATATATATATTTTTTTTTATCTAAACACACAGATATCCTCAAGTGTGTAGAAATTCTGTTTGTAAGGATGAAGTAGTGAATAGATAATGAATAGGCAACTAGCAGTGTCTACAACAATCTAATACAGTGTTCAGTGGGAGACCTTCAATTCAGTGATTCAAGGACCCAGGCTCCTTCCATCTTATAAGCTATTTTCAACACATGGTTTCAGTGGTCACCACAAAAAAGATAGGGTTCAGAAGACATGCCTGCTGAGCAGCAGAGAGTAGGAAACTCAACACAGATATAGGTTCAAAAAGCAGAACAGTACTCAATGAAACGACTAGAGGCTTGGCCGTAAATTAGAATTATTAGATGTGCTAGAACTTTAAATTAGTATCTATGCCCAGGCCCAAGCCAAATGCAATGAGAATAGGCATCAGTACTTTTTAATGTCTTCCCAGGTAATTTTAGTGTTTATCCAGAATGGAGAATTATGTTCCTAGAAGGATGCAGCTGGACCTCAGACCCAGAAGAACTGACTGCTGGACAAAGATTAAAGACAGAGATTTAACTAATGCACCTCATATGCATATTCATGAAACCATGGAACAAAACAAACTTGGTATTTAATACTGAGAACCTGGGCTTTGGTCTAGACAACTTTATCCAAATATCTCAGGTGAGGCTAATATAAATAAGGGTTATGTGGGCTCATCAGTGAAATTTAGAGCACTCACATCCAGGAAACCACACCATCAAAAAAACAATGAACCTCCTAGAATCTTTGGAGTGTATGCTACATAAGGGGTAGACTTTAACAATTTCATGTTACAAGTGCCTAGAACAACCCCTGATTCAGAACCAATATGCAGTAAATATTTTTTGAGTTAGTAAACTAATACATATTTAGATAAATTATTCTATGTACTCAGAATGGTTATTAAAAGAATTTGGAGGTATAAAAAATATAAAAAATGATCATTTGACTCAAATTACAACAGAGAAAAAGAGAAAGAGAGAGAAAGTCACGATTTAACACAGAGTGACAGAAATCAGACAAGTGGTTGCTTGATGCTAAGGTATGGATTGATGATAATAAAACAGGAAATTTCTGGTGCGATATTAATGTTCTGAATCTTGTGGTGGTGTGTGCATTTGTCACAACTCATCAAACTATAAACTTAAAATTGGTGCATTTTATTGTATGTAAAGGATCTCATACTAATTTTCTATTGCTGCATAACAAATTACCCCAAATCTAGTGGCTTATAACACTCGTTTATTAGCTCACAGTTCTATAGGTCATAAATCTGGGTACCACATGGTTGATGGATTTCTCCACCTTTAAATCCAGCAATGGATGAATCTTTCTTGCATAAAATCCCTGTTATGCTTCAAATTTCTTTCTCCAGAAAGAGTCTAGTTCCTCTTATATATGTTCTTATGATTAGTCAATTACATCTGAAAAACCCCTTTTGTTATAAAATATGACATAATCACAGAAGTGATGCTTCACATATACACAGGTTCCACCCAGGCTTAAGGGCAGATTTTAGGAATCATTTGTGTCATCTTAGAATTCTGGCTAGCACATACTGTTTGTTATAAAAGTAGATTAACACATAGGAAATTAAGTATATATATACATATATATATATATGTATATATATATATTTTTTATTTTTTAAACGTTTGTTCATTTTTGAAAGACAGAGAGAGACAGAGCATGAGCAGGGGAGGGGCACAGAGAGAGAAAGAGAGACACAGGATCCAAAGCAGGCTCTGGGCTCTGAGCTCTCAGAGCCCTACATGGGGCTCAAACTCACAATTCAAAAAATCATGACCTGAGCTGAAGTTGGCCGCCCAACTGACTGAGCTACGCAGTCGCCCCTGAAATTAAGTAGATTTTAATTTGGACCTTTAGCCACTCACTCCCATGGCCACATCTTGGAGATGATCATCATCCAGAATTACTCCATTTTTAAAATCTTTATCAATTTCTAAGATATAATATGCAAATGGAAATACTACTTGTCAACAGAAATGGAGCAACAATAATCAGGGCCAGGTGACAAATAGGTTGATCTATCCTTCAAGCATTAATTTGACTATCATTATAATTGATACATTTTCTTCTTTTCATTCTACTGGAATCATATTCCAGTTGTCAGAAGAGTGTTAATGGGAGGTTGGATTTACCCACACTCTCTTAACTACCTCTTGCTTCTGACACCAGTGACTGCTCCCTGGTGAATTCCTTTCAGTTATCAAGAAGTTCCCTCTCTTTCTTTGTGTGTGTGTGCACACGTGCACGTTAACCAATTGCAAAACGATGTATTTCTGGATTTATGACCCAGTGCTAATGCAGGTCCAATTTATTTGGGATGGAAAACATAAACACTATATAATATTTATTGTATATATTCACAGATTTAAAAATCAACACTTGTGAAAATTGTCTAACACTGTGTTTGTCAGTCAGTTGCTTTCCATTTATGCTTAGCAAACACTATACAAAAGAAGGTACTATATAATATCATGGATGTTATTATGGAGTATGTGCTATGAATCATGCGGTCTACTACTTTTCTGGTCAGAATGATAGATAATGACTTTGTACAAGCTAACTTAAAATTGGACCCTTAATATTCATTCATTTAATTACAAAGCAGCATTATAAAATCTGTACCAAAATAGTTCACATAGCAGGATGCAGTGAGGAAGTTTTTATGTGAAAGCACATTGTATAAGCTTGGTCAGTCGCCAGAAGTAGTAGGATTTTGCTGAGCAAGTCATGGCATTATTAGAGGATGCTGGCATAAGCAGAAATGCAGATCAGTAAATTAAATGGAGGATAGAAAGAAACCAATAAAGATGGTGTGTTTAAAAAGTTGAAAGTAGCTTATTAGAATATACATTTGACAGTTCACTGTGAGTAAAGACTTGAGGAAATGATCTTTCATAACAACATAAAAGAAATGTAATTATAATTTTTTCCAACTATGCTCTTTCACAATAGTATAGGATCATTTAGAGTTGCCTGTGAAAAGTGGTTTTATTGATAGGCTAATGCTAATGATAAAATTAACTTTTCATAATACCAAACATTTGACAGGTAGAGAACTTACAGGAATGATGAGGAGACTTTTAAGAGCTGCATCCTCCAGGAGAATAAAAAAAAAGTAACTATACTAGTAAAAACAACCAAGATTTCTATGATGATATTTATATCTATCGCAAAACTCAGTCTTTAATAGAAACAGCATAGCAGTCGAATTTTCTTTTAAAAGATAAAATAAATCCTACAAAAAACTTACCTGTTCAATTAAAATAATGATATAATTTCATTGTTATTTCATCTATTGATATGTTATAAACAGATGTTTTGCATAAAACAGGCTTTATCCCTACATAATGGTCACATATGCTGGTCATAACACTTACGGGAAGAGACTGGTGTCCCAGGTCTTCAAATCTTCAGATTACATCATGTTGCCTGCTCCTATACAAGATTCCTGAAGAGGAACTCATAGGAGACACTGAATAAATCCACACTTGATTCTAGGTAGAGCTGGGGCCTTAAATCTTTATATAGTATCAGGTTAAACTGGGCTGGACCATATGTCAATAAATATGACTTTTTATCTACCTGATTCCCATCTTAGCCTAGTTCCCAGACTAGAATTAAGAAGAATGATTTCTTGAGGCACCTGGGTGGCTCAGTCGGTTAAGCCACCGACTTTAGCTCAGGTCATGATCTCACAGTTCTTGAGTTCAAGCCCCACATCGGGCTCTGTGCTGACAGCTCATAGCCTGGAGCCTGCTTCAGATTCTGTGTCTCCCCCTCTCTCTGCCCTTCCCTGGCTCACGCTCTGTCTGTCTGTCTCTCTCTCTAATATAAATAAACATTAAAAAATTAAAAAAAAAGAAGAGCGACTTCTCAGCCCTTTTACCAGGGACCACTTTCTGGTCTTGACCCCTCCCTTCCCCTCCACCCTCAGGTCTTACATTGGGATATTGAGAGGACAGACAAAGAGAAAATCTTTCTTGAAAAACCTACCATAGAATTGCTTAAACTGCTTTCTGTGCCCCAGACACTAACCTTATGCTCACTTGACTTTACATAAAAAGGAATATGACAGAGTCCCCAAAATGGAGAATGTTCATCTTACCACACCTTTTACATGTGAGCACACCTGAAGCTTGAACTTTTACTTCTTTGTTTCTCACACACAAAAAACTCAAATTATGTGTTCTTTATCCTTATTGGTGTTGTTCCTTCTAGAAGACGGAGTTGTTGGCAGGGAATATTTGACCTTTCCCAGCAGTTAGAATGTGCCACTAACAATAATTAGGACAAAAAGTGAAGAGCAATTAGACATCTCTTATTGGAATTACTCTTCTTAATTCAGGGACACAGATTCTATCTAACATTTTATTGACATAGTGCATATAAAGTAGTTCTTCAACCAATCTAGTATTCAAGATAAAAACATTATAGAAACAACTTATAAATAAGAAAGACTATGATAAGTATTGTAAGACATGTAGAGAGGATATGAAATACATGTAAGAAAGAAGAGCTACTATTCTGAGGGAGAAGGAATTGGAAGAAGTAGGATTTAAGGAGTCATTTGAAGTACGTGTAATCTCTCAACAGTTCACAAATACAGTCTAATAGAGTAGATATAAATATGTAGTTTGAGGACTAGCAATATCGCCATCACCTGGGAACTTGTTAGAAATGCAAGTTATCAAGTCCCACCCCAGACTTAATGAATTACAGACTCTAGAGATAAGGTCCAGATATCTGATTTATCAATCCACCATATGACTCTGATGCATGCTAGAGTTTGAAGACCACCAGTCTAATCAATCATTAAGCCTATATTTATTGATTGACTTATGTGCAAGGTGCTAAATAGATACTTGGCATATAGAAATAATTATAAAATACAGTTATAGTTATTTAAAACATTCCAATGACAGTCAAAATTTCATCAACTAATGAATGGATAATGAAGATGTGGCACATATATATATGTATATATGATGGAATATTACTCAGCCATAAAAGGAATGAAATCTTGCCATTTGCAATGACATGGACTGAGGTAGAGAGTATTACACTAAGCAAAATAAGTCAGTCAAAGAAATATAAATACCATATGATTACACTCATATGTGGAATTTAAGAAACAAAACAAATAAACAAAGGAAATAAAAAAGGGAGAGACAAACCAGAAAATAGACTCTTAAGTATAGAGAACAAACTGATGGTTACCAGAGGGGAGGTGGATTGGGGGATGAGTGAAGTAGGTGAAGGAAATTAAGAGTACACTTATCTTTATGAGCACTGAGTAATGTATGGAGTTGTTGAATCAATAACTTGTACACCTGAAACTAATGTTACATTGTGTATTAACTAAATGGAATTTAAATAAAAACTTGGTAAAAAAGAAAAAAAAACTTCAATGGAATTAGAATAGTCATCTTAACAGGCACACTATAAAAGAAACCTAACACCAAGTCATTGATAGGGCTCAAGGGACTCACAGTGACAGGTAGAAATTACAGAGACCTTCTACCTGAGTGGAGAGTTGCAAGGCATACAAAGGGGGGTTTTGGAATACACATCTTTTCTACTTTGTCAACATGGACATTATCATTCCCTTGATCCAGATGACAATTATTTTTGAAAAATCAGAAAATATACTACATCAGGGAGCCAGAAACAAGAAAAAATAGACCTGAAAAATCAGAATATAATCTCATTCATAAACGAGGATTCAGGGAAAAATAAAACAAATAAATACAAAAGGTCACTTCATTTATCTACTTTGAGTTCATTGAGCTTCTTAGATGTATAAATTTATATTTTTCATCAATCTTAGAAAACATTTCGCGATTATTTCTTCAAACATGTTTTCCTCTTCTCTCACTCTCTTGGAACTCCAATTTATATCTATGATAAACTGTTTATTTTGTCACTGCTTGATGTGATTCCCTTTCACTTTTTTTAGTCTTGTTCTCTTATGCTTCAGTTTGCATCGTTGCTATTGCTGTGTTTTCAAATTTACTGATCTTTTCTTCTGCAATATCTAACGCTGTTTATTCCATACAATAAAATTTTCATTAAGATATTGTGTTTTTCTAAGTGTCCAACTCTTGATTTCAGCTCAGGTCATGATCTCAAGGTTTGTGGGATCGAGCCCCTTGTCAGACTCTGCACTGACAGCATGGAGTCTGCTTAGGATTCTCCCTCTCTCTCTTTATCTCTCTGTCTCTCACTCTATCCCTCCCCTGCTCATGCACTCTCTCTCAAAATAAATAAACATTTTTTAAAAATATATATATTGTAATTTTCATCTCTAGAAGATCCTTAGTCTCTGTTTACATCTTTTATTTCTCTTCCCATTATGTTCCTGTTTTCCTTTGCCTTCTTAAGTGTATGGAACATACTTATTACAACTGTTTTAATGTCCTTGTTTGCAAATTCCATCATTTATCATTTCAGGGTGTTTTCCTTCTGTTTATGGGTCACATTTGCCTGCTTCTTCACATGTCTAGTAATTGTTTTACTTAATGCCAGGCATAGTGAATTTTATGCCATTGAGTACTAGATTTTATTGTGTTCCTCTAAAGAGTATAGGACTTTATTATGGCAGGCAGTTAGCTAATATGAAGATCATTTGAATGCCTTTGAGGCTTGTATTTAAGCTTCTTTTAGCCCCACTACTAAGGTATGGCCTTCTGAGATATCTTCTAAGTGTCCTGGGTATTCAATAATGTCTCTCCATTTTGTCCATTTAGAACCTAAATGATTCCCAGTCTCATGTGAACTCTTGAAACTTGTTTGGCATACACTTTCCTGATAATTTTCTTTCCCCGATAGTTGTTATTTGCCTAACCTGATAGAGTTTTATACTTATGTATGCACAGACTGGTTTCATCCAAAGACTTAAGATTCCTGTGTAGATTTCTGGAACTGACTACTCTGTATAGCTCCATCCTCCCTAGTACTCTACCTCACAAATTCTCGTTGCATTGGTCTCCCTGAACTCTGATCTCCACTCAGTGAGATCCTCTCTCCTTCTGCTGCTGCCTAGAAAGGGCCTCCATCAGAAAATGAAGGCTTTGTAGGGATTACCTCATTTATTTTCCTCCTCTCAGGGATCAAAATACTACACAGCCTGTTGTCCAATGTCTGAAAGCAGTTGTTTCAATATATTTTGTGCATCTTTCTAGGTGTTTGTGGTAGGAAGGCAAGTCTCACAGGCGATACTCTATGGGAAGAAGCAGATGTCCCCAAAATGTTCACTGTAAAAACATGTAAAAGAAATAGAGCTATAGGGGTGCCTGGGTGGCTCAGTCAGTTAAGAGTCCAACTCTTGATTTTGGCTTAGGTCATGATCTCAGAATTATTGGGATTGACAGTGCAGATCCTGTTTGGGACTTTCTGTCTCCCTTTCTCTCTGCCCCTCCCCTGGTTGTGCACTCTCCCAAAATAAATAAACATGAAAGAAAGAAAGAAAGAAAGAAAGAAAGAAAGAAAGAAAGAAAGAAAGACACAGCCACAAACAAAAGGGTCTCAAGGATGGGGAACTGAGAAGTTTGTGTTAATAATATATTTGGTAATCATCTTTTGGAGTAAAATTGTTCCTACTGAACCCTGGTTTGTTTTAAGGTGTCCCGAGCCCAATAACTAAGCATTCCATATGCATTGACATTAATAAATCATTTCTGTAGACATTAAATGCTTCTAAAAGAATATCTAATTTATTCTCCTTATCAACATGTCAGATATAATGCAGCATTTGCATTACCTAGTAGATTCTTCTTTCTTAGAGAGGCTTTTTTATTATACAATAATATATGCTTATCATAAAAAAATTAAACAACAGAAATATATAAAAGAGTAAAAATAAAATGTCTCCACTCCATCTCCTTCAATGCTAATACTTTGGTGTGTGTATCTATAATTTATGGCTACATCTCCATATCAAAAAGTGAATTTTGTTACCAGTGTCCAGTGCCATTGAAGAACCAGGACTTTCTCTACTATACCACCATCACCCTTCTCTTTTTTTGGTGGGGGGGACTTACCAGAGTCCTGGAACATTGCCAAGGAGAAGTATCCATAAGGAACAGTTTGAATGGAACTCAGGAAACCTCAGGGCCTATTTCTGCTGGATAAGCAGCAGTGAGGACCATAGGCAAATCTTAAAGGAAAGTTTTGTCTCACAGCTAAGAGGTGACAGGACCCTTTGGTATAGTTATATACTTTCTTAACTAGTGATGTATATTTGCTGGTACTGATTCAACTTTCATTCAGCTCTCTGACAGTGGCTACCAAGAGTACTTAATTCCCCTTAGTGCTGATTTACTGCTATCATCCATATTCCCCTAGGTCCAGTCTTTTTCTTCTAACTTATGACCATCTCCAAAGACTTTTCTTTTATCCCCACAAACACACTTCCTCCTACCTAAGACTCTAATCTGTTCTCTTTCCACGACTAGGGGTGGAGTGGATAGACAGGGTCCATTATTCTTCTATTAAAAAAATAGAGTTTATTTATTTATGAGAGACAGAGAGAGAGACAGAGACAGAGCACAAGTGGAGGAGGGCAGAGAGAGACTGAGACATAGAATCCAAAGCAGGCTCCAGGCTCTAAGCTGTCAGCACAGAGCCCCACACAGAATTTGAACCCACAAACTGCGAAATCATGACCTGTGCCAAAGTGGGGCACTTAACCAACTGAGCCATGCAGGTGCCCATTTTCTCCTTTCTTTGTAAGCTTTGTACTATCACCAACTCTATGTTCTCCTTTTAAGAGGGCTTTCCCTTTTGTTTCTCCAAAGACTTGTTTAAGATTAAAAACAAGTTAAATAAGAGAACAAAGGGTGTATATTAACTCAATTTTAATTCTTTTATAATTCTTGCTATAACTATGCCAATTTATGCCCAAGCCATGCACGTGAATACAATGAATGAGGGAAAGAGTCAGGAAAATCAGGAAGTGAAAGAAAAAAAGGAAAAGAACAAAGATGAAATTCAAGGTCATAGTCTGCATCCTTACAAGTCACAACATATAGAAATGCTTCATAATATTAACATATTAGTATACTGTGTAAATTAACATAATATAGTTACCCAGTCTCTTACTGATGCACACAACTAAAGGAAAACACCTTATATCTACTCAACTTTTCAATATTACATATTTGTTTATTTCTATAGGAAAAATTCCTGAAAGTAGAAATGCTGGACCACAGAATATATACTGTTTAAATTCAAAATAAAATATCAAATTACATTCAAAAACAGTGTACTGATCTGTAGTTTTATAAAAATATATGAGATTGTAAACACTAGATATTAATAATCATATCACTATTTACCAATCTAATAGTTGAAAATAATTTTTAATTCAATTTTTATGATTAATAGTTTGAAGATATTTTCATATGTGTAAAAGTTACTTATATTTCTCTATGAATTGTCTGTTTGTATCCTTTGTGAATATTTAATTTGGTTGTTATATTTTTATTTATTGATATGCAGCAGCTCTATATGTATACAAATATTAACACTGTAGATGTTTTATATTGCCTACATATTACACATATTTTCTTCTAGTTTGAAATTTGCATTTTAGAACTATTTACAGAGGGTTTTTTTTGGCTAGGTAGAGATTAATCCATTCAATAAATGTTTACTTAAACCCTACTATGTGCAAACCACTAGTCTGAGTTATAGAAGCATGGTGATGATCAAGACAGACAAGGTTTCTGAACTCAGGGAGTTTACATTCTAATGGAGAAACAGGAAAATAAGTAAAGAAGAGATGTATAGAATGTAGTTGTAGGATAATGAAAATAAATAGGGTGACAGAGTAAATGGAAGAGAATGGTCAGTTGAAATCTTACTGGGGAGATGATATTTGAGGTAAGAACTGAAAGAGGAAAATGAGGCACGCAAGTGAAGTTATAGGCAGTGGAAGGGGGCTTTAGGGTTAGGGGTGAGGAGGAACAGCAATCCAAAGGACCAAAGGCAGGAAAGTTTTTAAGACATTCAAAGACAAAAAGAAAAGCATTGTCACTAGAGCCTAGTGATGAATAGAGAAAATAATATGAATGAGTTTAGAGGAGGGAGGGGTTAGATAAGACAAGACATGATTTTATTCTAAGAGCACAGAGAGCCACTGCAGAGCTTTAGGTATGGAGTGGCATGATTTGATTTGTGTTCTTAAAGCTAATTTTTTAGCTATGCAGAGAATAAATTGGAAAGGAAAAACAGTACAAATAGAAAGAAAAGTTAGGCAACTACTGCATTAGTCTAGACCAGAGATTATAGTGGTTTAGAAGATGGTGGTAGCCATACAGAGGAAATGAAGTGGAACTGCAATTTTTTGGCAATCCAATTTGATATTTTATCCCCTCTCCCCACACATGGCACATCTTAACCTTCATCTATTCTTCTCTTATCCTTTCTAGTGTCAAGGAATAAGGTGTCCCATCCCTTTAACAATACCAACCTTTCAAGACAGCAAAAATCAACTACTCAAGAACTTTTCTTGAACTTTTTGACTGTGCTAAGAGTCACTGATGTGTCTAATGTGTCACATATGTACAAACCTCTACCAAAGCATTTAGCATTATGTTTTAATTATGTTCATTCATCTTTCTTTTTTTTTTCATTCATCTTTCTTTTAATCAAACTATAGTCTCCATGAGGTAGGTGATTATGTCTTATTCATGTAAATAACATAGTACTTGGGTCAGTAGTTGGCACATAGTAGGTGTTTATTAATTATCCTTGAAGTAAAGGAATCAAATTTTACCCAAGGCCTCTAGGTGGACACTATTTTCATCTATTGATGCTATAGTAAAGTAGCTTGTCCTGAAAAAAATGCTGTATTTTTAAATGTGTTTTAATGTTTATTTATTTTTGAGAGAGACAGAGCCAGAGACAGAGCACAAGCCAAGGAGGGACAGAGAAAAAGGAAGACACAGAATCCCAAGCAGGCTCCAGGCTCTGAGCTGTCAGCACAGAGCCCAACATGGAGCTCAAACTCATGAGCTGTGAGATCATGACCTGAGCCGAAGCTGAACGCTCAACTGACTGAGCCATCCATGTGCCCCCACAAAATTCTGTATTCTTGAAATAAGCCCTATATGATTATGATATATTACTATATCTATGTAATGCTAAATCTGATATACTAATATTTTATATATTTTTCATCTATACTTATAAGTGAATTTCATGTATCTTGTTCACATTTTGAGACCATGTTTATGCTGATTACAAAATGTAATGAGTAGGTATACAGTTAGGGGTCTTAATTTCAAACAACAGAAAATGGCTAGTTAATATAAACAAACGTGGAGTTTATTGAAAAAGTTCTGGATATTTCAAAGAATTTGTAGGAAGATTGAAGACCTAAGATCACTTTGAAAGCATTAAATGAACCACAGGAGGATAAGGGTCAGCACAACAATTTACATCTTGCCATGGAACAGTCTGGTGAACACAGTGCTGGGATTGCTACCATTGTATCCCGGATATTGCTGTCAAAAGAAGTCTTACCTATTCCTACTTCTATAGTTTAGATTCCAATTCCCTGGTAGAAGGTCATGTGTTTATATCTTAGGGTTTGGACGTAGAGAGAGCTCTGGCCTTTTTGGTTTCTATAATGGAAGGCAAGTTAGGTCTTGCTTTCTCCGAATACTGTGTGGGGAATTCCTCAAACATAAAAGGGAGGTTCAGATGCTGGACAGACACAAAACATATGCAAGAAACTCTCCCCCAAAAAGCAAACCAAAAACTGAAATCCACTCCAGATGATTTAAAAAAAATTTTAATGATCTCAAATAGACTACATTGTATGGACATTTGCCTGTAAATCTGCCAATGCTGAGAATTTCCTGGGAGAAATTATTGGATCCTTATGTTTTAGTTTGGTCTGTGGTTATTGTTATTCTTAAGTTGTCTATAAATTAAGAGAAAATAATTTTCTAAATGTACAAAAACAAAACACAAGCATATACATGTAAAATCGAAACTTTAGATATACAGAGTATAAAAGTGACAGTTTCTCCTTTCCTCTCCCTGAGGTAATGAATTTTAATGCCCATTTCTGTATGCATTTACACGGAGGATGTCTATATATCTATATAGATAGATATAGATATATATTAAATGTAGTTTGGTCTTTACAAAATTAACATCATCCTAAACCTGTTACTGCAATTTCTTTTTTACTTATCAAGGTCATCATTCTGTACCATTATATAGAGGGACACCACATTTTTTAATGTGGCTTATTGTATAGATTAGCATAATACATCTAGCCAATAGTCTCTGGATGGACATTTAGGTTTCCAATCTTTTAATATTACATGTTGTAATGTAATGAATATTATTATACCCCATATTTCAATATTTTAATATACTTGCTAGAGGGTAATGATGGTATGTTAAGCTTTTGCAATTCTGTTTCTGTCCATTTCACTTTTTATTTTTAACATTATCATCATATGCTTAAAGAATTTCGATATTACTTTTTTAGTGCATAAAATTCATTACTACAATACCTTTATTTTGGATCCTTTTTAATGAATATAAACTTATTTTGTCCCACTACATGTTTTTTCTTAAATTGTATTTTGTCTGACACCAATATTTATAGCAGTTTTCCTTTTGGATGTGGTTATCACACATATATTCACTCACCCAATTATTTTTGGTATTTCTAGATGGCTGAGTTTTAGGAGTATTTCTAATAAATAACACGTGCTTGGGTGAGCGCCCGCCCCCACTCCCACCCCCACCCCCACCCCTGTATTCAGTATCAGAATTCTCATCTGCCAGGATCCTGTCTTCCTGGAATTGGAAGGGAGGATCAGGTCTTTAAGACAGCCCCATTCTCAAAAGAAGGCTGTAAGGAGTAGACATACCACCTTTTGCTATTTAAGTAAGCCAAAATAAAAGACTTTTAAAATCAGTTGCCAAATTTCAGGAAATAACAGTACTTACGTAGTAGATCGAATCTTGGTGCTTTAGTAAGGTGAAGCCAGAGATGCCTCAGAAAGGTTGCTGCCTTTATATTCTAACCTGTAATATTTCCTGGAACTCTTCCCTCATCCTGCCTTTCAGCACACTTCCTCCATCTTGGCAGACTTCTGATTGCAGTTACACTGCTTAATGCCTGCTTTTTATCTCTTTTCCCTGCTCCTTTGAGTAAGCTCTCTAATGAATTATTTGACTTTCCATACCAGCTTCGTTCCCATGGCTCCATCCTAACACAGCTTAAAGGAGTCCCCTTGAATCTATTGTCTTTAGCATAAAGATTATCTGAGATAGTAAAAATTCTGACGTTTATAAGTAAACAAGAGATTTGGAAAAGGATATAACCATTTGTCTCTCCTGTTCTCCAATCCAGGCAGGACTAATACTGACTATGCCACTAGACCAAAATACAAAAATGGTCCCTTCACCAATTTGGGACCTAGAACATAAGGGATTTCAGTTTCAGCCATTACTCAGTAATATTCGTGAACTTTTCCATCTTTGGGATACTATTTATTTAAAAAAATATATTTTTTTAATGTTTATTCATTTTGAGAGACGGAGAGAGAGGAGAGAGGAGAGAGAGAGGCAGAGAGAGAGATAGACACAGAATTCCAAGCAGGCGTCAGGCTCCAGGCTCTGAGCTATCAGCACAGAGCTTGATGCAGGGCTCAAACCCACAAGCTGTGAGATCATGACCTGAGCTGAAGTTGGATGCTTAGCCTACTGAGCCACCCAGGCACCCAGAGATATTATTTTATAATTTGTGGGTATGTCTGGCTCCTTCACTAGGCTGAAAGCACCTATGTCCTATTCACCTTTGTATTCCCTATGTGACCTGTAGAGTACTTTGTGTGTGTGTGTATGTATATGTATATGTATACACTCAATAACTATATAAGATAAAGAAATAACAAAACAAACTATGGGAAAAAGAATCAATAATGGGGGAAAAGACGACATTCAAGAATGGTCTTTACATAAAATTGGGATGTGATCCATCGAACAAAGATTTGTCTAGGTTGGTTGGTTTGGGTAGTGACAGAAAAATAATTTTAAATATCTATGTATGTAACCTTACTTTGAGTCTACTAATGAAGTTGGGGAGGAAAGGGTCCAATAATAGTAAAATCCAATCAATCTCTAAGCCTCCAATAGCTGTGTCTCTGGAATCCATACTGCTGAAGGGGCTGGAGCAGAATCAAGGAGTGGCTCAAATGGTTCATGAATGGCTAGTGATGGCTTTCCTTCTCTTTATAGCACTAGTCATCTCTCTCTGCTGCTCCAGACCTGGGTTGTAGCCATAACTACTGCATTTGTCATACCTCTGGATGTCAGCCATGATGTTGTAGGCTTAGTTTCCATTCCATTCCATTCCAAGAGTCATTTCTCCCCTTACTTGTACATCAGTGTATTACTAAGCCACAAATAGCATTGCCTTCTGCTTTCAAGTTCTTAGGATGACTCTAATGCTAGAGCTTTTTTATTTGACCTATTATCTAGCAGAGCCAGAACCACCCACAGACCGTGAGCCTCCAGCATAGCAGAGATCCACATGTGCTCTATTCATGTGTTTGTCTCTTTCCCTCTAACACAGATCTTTTTTTTTCTGATTAAACTAGCTTACCTCCATTTTAACTCCCCTTAAAGTTTGTTCCTTCCCATCTGTTAAACTGAATTTCAGTTCAAAAGAAGGTTTTTATTCTCCTAAAACTCAGGGAGGGTTATTAGTACTTGGGGCAGATATCAATTTCAACTTACCCACTTATTATAACTCATATCAGAGTGCTTTAAGACCTCATATAAATAAATCCCTGAGGGGTCTGCCCTCCTGGGTATCTAGATATGCATGGACATGTTTAAATCCAAAGTAGGTACTTCCACAACTTGGCCTTTCACTCTAGGACACCTGCTATACTTGAATTGATTTTATAATTAAAAAAAATAACAGAATTGTGAGAACAAAATAAGAGCAAACATGTGAAAATGCTTTGCATATTGCAGTGATTTGCAAATGCAATGTATTATAATTAATCTTTGTTGATTCTTTAAGAGAAATCCATGTCCATGGGGGAACTGAAGTCAGCAAATAATGAAAGTAAAAAATAAAATAGGGGACCTAGCTGGTTTAGTCAGTAGAGCATGCGACTTTTGATCTTGGGGTTGTGAGTTCGAGCCCCACTTTGGGTTTAGAGATTACTTAAAAATAAAATATTTAAAAATTAAGGATAATTAATAATAAGATAATAGTGATTAATATAGAAATCACGTTGATACACACATGGAAGATAATTCAAAATCTATGTACTAAATAGAATTTCTGTGGGTCTATTTGAATGCAATAGACACTTGCCAAATGAGTAGAGATAAAAGCTGGAAGATGGTTCTGGAGTACCTAAAAGGTAGTCATACTCAGCCTACATACTTTAGGCAACAGAAAAATAAGTGAAGCTATACAGCATGGAGAATTACAAAGCTTGACTCCAGCGGTCAACTACTTAGGTTTAAATTTGAGCCCTCTCATTTATGAGCTGTAGGTGAATTTTGACAAGGTTCTTAATCACAGTCCTTCATATATATATATATATATATATATATATATATATATATATATATTAGAAAGTTTCTCCAAAGGGTTTTTGAAAGTATTACATGAGTCAATACATATAAAGCACTTACTATCAGATCAAGCACATTAGCAAGGGCTCAATATGAGTAAATTTTACAATTTATCCATTCATGCCATTATATTTCACAAAAGCAAGTTGAATATAGTTTACCCACATTTTCACTAAAGCAGAAATTTAGGGACTTGAATTTTTCAGTTAGTTAGAATTTAGTGAATGCTACCTGAAATTGGATTGAGAATTACTTCTTTAGTTTTAGCAAAAGCTAGAAAGTAGTCAAAATATTCAAGTGGTGTAACTCTTATCATATAAAACTAGCTCATTTATCCTTTTGCTCACTATGGACAAAGTGGGGAGGTGCCTAGGTGGCTCAGCCAGCTGAGCGCTCCACTCTTGATTTCAGCTCAGGTCATGATCACAGGGTCATAGATAGGATCAAGCCCTGCATCAGGCTTCATGCTGATCATAGAGCCTGCTTGAGATTCTCTCTCTCTCTCTCTCTCTCTCTCTCTCTCTCTCTCTCTCCCTCTCTTTCTCTCTTTCTCTCTCTCTCTGCCCCTCTCCCACTCATACTCTCACTCAAATAAAATCAAATAAAATAAACAAAAAACCAATATGGCACAGGGACACACTCATCATAGGGTAAGATCAAGAAATAACAGTTGATATTAAAATGATTAAAAATCTCATTTACTCAAAATGACTGCTATAAATGGAGATTACTCACAATTGCTATAGAAAACAATATTCATGTGCAGATACAGTTTTGATTACAAATATCAGATAGTTTACAGTGTACTTTGTTTTAAACTACTGCCATAAATGGAAATCACTTCTCTACTACTATAGAGAGCTACATTAATAATCATATGTAGATATAGTTGAAACTCTGAATATTAGTGAGTGTATCAAGTAATTTGTCTTGAAGTACAGCCTTATAAGAGGAAATTACTTTCATAACCATTTGAGAGCTTAATTACTAATCAAACATAGATACAGGTTCAGTTACAAATATTAGAGTTTATTGTGTAAACTTGAAAAAATTTGCACTCTGAAAACATTTTCAACAATTCTTAAAAAACAAATGCTTAAAAAAACCCATAAAATGTTCACCATAACAAAACTTTAAAAATTCAGTTTACTAAGGCACATGAAAAGATGCTCAACATTGATCCTCATCAGGGAAATACAAATCAAAACCACACTCAGATATCACCTCACACCAGTCAGAGTGGCCAAAATGAACAAATCAGGAGACTATAGATGCTGGAGAGGATGTGGAGAAATGGGAACCCTCTTGCACTGTTGGTGGGAATGCAAATTGGTACAGCCACTCTGGAAAACAGTGTGGAGGTTCCTCAGAAAATTAAAAATAGACCTACCCTATGACCCAGCAATAGCACTGCTAGGAATTTACCCAAGGGATACAGGAGTACTGGTGCATAGGGGCACTTGTAACCCAATGTTTATAGCAGCACTCTCAACAATAGCCAAATTATGGAAAGATCCTAAATGTCCATCAACTGATGAATGGATAAAGAAATTGTGGTTTATATACACAATGGAGTACTACGTGGCAATGAGAAAGAATGAAATATGGCCCTTTGTAGCAACGTGGATGGAACTGGAGAGTGTGATGCTAAGTGAATAAGCCATACAGAGAAAGACAGATACCATATGTTTTCACTCTTATGTGGATCCTGAGAAACTTAACAGAAACCCATGGGGGAGGGGAAGGAAAAAAAAAAAAGAGGTTAGAGTGGGAGAGAGCCAAAGCATAAGAGACTGTTAAAAACTGAGAAGAAACTGAGGGTTGATGGGGGGTGGGAGGGAGGAGAGGGTGGGTGATCGGTATTGAGGAGGGCACCTCTTGGGATGAGCATTGGGTGTTGTATGGAAACCAATTTGACAATAAATTACATATATTTAAAAATAAAAAAATAAAAAAATAAAAATTCTGTTTACTAAAGCATGAATTTGGAGCAAAAAAAAAAATGATGTGGATGCTAGCAATGCTTATATTCTCTCCCAGAAAAGCATAGGAATGAGTTAATAATATTCCCATTGGTCTAAAAACAGGGCTGTCTGCCAGAGTCCTGACTCATAAGCAGCATGTTGGCCATATTTAGCAGAGGAGCTGGCAGTTGATTAGCTGTGTTCTGAAAATAAATATCCTATCATTGCTGACAATGAAAATCACCATAGTTTAGAGAATTTCTAAAACTATACCATAATTCATATTAACCAACATAGACTACACATATGTGAAAACCCTCAATATAAAGATATGGTTTCACGACATATATCCTCATGGAATTTAGTTAAGCAGATATTTAATAGCTGATCCTCATTGCAGTCAACTCAGCCATTTGAGGCTGATTATCCAGTTTCTGGGTTATCCAGGTCTTGTTTTTTCTCCTAGTGCTTCCTCTGGCTGACAGCATTTTGACTGCTTTTTTTCACTGCTCATTAGCACCTGCAACGTATAACTGAAAGCAGATGAATTCAAAACACTCAATTATGCTTCTCATTAGCAGCTCTACTGAAGGATTCTATCCAGAAGGTGGTTGCAACTATTAGGTAAAATTAGGTTTCTGGATTATCGGTGGATTTCAATTATCCATGTTGTTTCTGTCCCTCTTGACCTTGCATAATCTAAAGTTGGCCATATATATGTTATTTGCCTTGCCATACGGAGAAAAAAAGTGGATATTTAAAGAGAAAATTAAAGATACTGGCTATCTGTTCTCCTGTTGAGAATTTTCCCTAGTCTCTTTTTGTATAGCTAACTAAAAAGCACATAAGGTCCTATGAGAATTCATACTAATTGTTATTTGTTTAAATTTTTATTGTAATTGGTAAAACCCTAAAAGTAATCTTATGGACATGTGGGTATTTAGCCACATTTCTCACATTTTAAAGGATTTTTGTGAATGTGTTAAACACTTAATTTGGCAACTCA
This sequence comes from Panthera pardus, assembly GCF_024362965.1. Taxonomy (NCBI): domain Eukaryota; kingdom Metazoa; phylum Chordata; class Mammalia; order Carnivora; family Felidae; genus Panthera; species Panthera pardus. The sequence continues at coordinate 50,678,880 of NW_026526843.1, read as the reverse complement.
TTATTTATACTAATTTCAATCAGGAATATTGTAGCCAATAACTGCCAGTAATAATATGCTTTTAAAGGTTATCCCTATGATGCATGAAGGGTGTGTCTCCAGGGAAAACAAGCATTGTGTATCTTTCAAAATCAAGAAATACTTCAGTCTACTGTAATATTTGTTTTTCCATGCATTTGAACATTTAATTATAAAAGAATTATATGTTATTTTAAAAAATAGAGATAATCATAGAAATTGCCCATAATCTCACCAATGATAAGCAGTTGCCATTTTGTGGTATATACTTACAGAACTTTTCTGTTCATAAGTAGATTAACTCAACATCCTCCAAATGAGGTCATATGTAATTTTGTTTTCTAACTTGCTTTTTTCACTGAATATGTCAGGCAGTTTTTTTCTATGCTAGCAAATACACTTTTATAACATTCTTTGAATTAGATACACAGCATTCCATTGTATGAGTGTGTCATAATTCATTTAAATCTTCTAGGTTTGGATATTTAAATGGTCTTCAATTTTTGTTATAGTAACAAATACCATGAGAAACATCACGGAATGTAAATATTTATGTGCCTTCTTAATATTACCTCAAAAGGAAAGAAGTAGAAATGGAAATCTGGATCAAAGGGTATGGATATGTGTCCAAATACTTTTTGCTTAACAAATGCCCAAATAGTAGCTATACTAAGATTGTACAGATTTTTCACAAGACTTATATCAGTAATATACTCCTTAGGATTTAATATTCAGAAAGTAGTGTAACTTCTGAGGTGTGTGTGTGTGTGTGTAACCTTTTAGTTTTAATATGGTGTAGCTGATTGTCACATTGATCTTCTTTTTGCTAGTAGTTTCTACCTCATGCACATATGTATATTTAATTTGCATAGCTTACTGGTATCAGTCAAGTTAAGGGGATAAGCACCAAAAATATTTAATTTCTCTTGATGAATTATTACAGTAAAACACTAAATCAACTTAATGTGCTCAAATAATCTACAATAAAATCTATTTGTTCCTTGATATTCTGAATACTTTGTACTGAATTATATTCAATCTCAGAAGTCAAAACAAATAACAACAAACAAACAAAAAATACCTACCTACAGTTTTGTTTGCTAACAACAAACAGTGAAGTGACAAATATCCACAACTACCACTACTGCACACCACCTAAAGGAGAAATATATTATCTGAAAAGATACTGAAATATCCTACATTTTTTTTAACATTCCCAATCTGCCAACCTACCATGTTGTTGCCATTTCAGTAAGTGATAGCTCTTTCCTTCCATTTGCTCAGCCCAAAAACATTGGTGTCATCCTTGACTCATTCTCCTTCTCTCACATGCCATATCCAATCCATAAAGAAATCCCATTGGCTATATGTTCAAATCATATCCTCAATCTGACCAGTTCTCAAAACCTCCATCACTACCACCCAGGTCCAAGCCAACATCATCTATCTTCTGAATTACTATAGTAGTTTCTTAACTGGTCTCCCTGCTTTGGCTTTTCTACTTCTATGGATAATTTTTCACACATCCCAAGAGATTCTGTTAAAGATATATGTCAAATCAAGTCACTCCTCTTCTTAAAAACTTTTAGTTGCATCCCACCCCACTTTGAGTCAATGCCAAAATCCTTACAATAAACAACAGGACCCCACAGAATCTCTCACCCCCTCATCCTTCAGCATTCTCTTTGAAACCCTTCTGTTTCTCTCCCCTTTCTTGCTTCATGTCAGGTACAATGGTCTCCATTCTATTTGTCTAATAAGTAGCAGGTATAAAGAACTTGTACTCAAAGGTGGTTTCTACATGGCTATAGAAGTAGTAGTTAATAAAAAAATCCACTGCAATGAGCTCCGTGTGCTTTGTGCCCTTCACACATCCACTCTGGAATATCCCATAGCCATTTCTTAAACCTCACTCAACAAATTCATTCAGTTAGTAGATATTTATTAAGCCTATTATGTTCCAGATACTGTTATATATGCTAGGCATATATCAATAAATAGACAAAACTTTCTACCTTAGTAGAGTTTCAATTCTATAGGGAAAGAGAGATTACATAATAAATAAATTGTGAAGTATGTTAAAAAGTAATAATGTAATGGAGAAATACAGAACAGGAATATAGGGTTAGGAATTTGCACATGTATGTATGTGTAAGTGCTGTGCATATGTGCAGTTGTACTATTTTCCTGCCACAATATCATACTTGCATTTGACATATTTGTTGCATTGTATTTTTTATAGGTCATACATTCTATCTACATGCAATATCCTAGTTTCTGACATGATTCCTCCCAAAATTGGCTATTATATGTAGTAATCTTCCTGCACTTTCCAGCATGACCTGTTCCTTGAATTTACTCTTACTCATTTTATTACTTTAATAGCTAACACATTTATCTCCCTGCCCTCTGGGTCACTGATAGTAATTACGGCTGACACCTTAAGAATTGGTTGGTGATCTTCTACCACAATCATTTCTTCCCTTCTATTTGGTCTTCTCTCTTGTTTACGCCTCAAGTCTGCCTGTGGCAGTCAGTGATACCCACATGCATTCCTTAACCCCAAAAGTTTGAAACTGCCATAGTCAGAAATGAATTACTGACCTACAAGGAATTAGACATGGTGAGTCAACTGGTTATATTCTTGGCAATGTGTCCAATTCTGGTCAGAACCCGTGTATTAAGATTTGTATCAGTGTATCACTGATCTTGAAGATGTACAAACACCCAGGATGGTTCTTGGCTTTCCTGATTTCTTAATCCTGAAATTTTAGTCAACTGTGAGACAAAGCTTTGAGTTATACCCAAGGGTTTCAGGAAAAACTGAAAATTTTAATCTACTGAACAGCCTGTTTAGATAAGAGGAATTTAACTGACATCTATTTAGGAGATTTTGCCTGGAGATAGCTATGGAAGAATATAGCTTCACTACAAACTTTTCACTTTTCTCTCCTTAGAACTAAGATTTGCTCCTAGTTCAGCCATGTTCACAAGGGTTTTAAGTGGATGATTAGTGCTTAAGAAGCATCTTTATAAATGAGAAGTAGCTAAGTACTAATATAGTATTTTAAACTCTGGATGTTTGCCCTTTTTTAAATTCATATTAAAGTTCTAATTTCATACTTTTTCCATAAGGTCACCAGATTGTAGGTGAGCTCTTAAATAAAGTTACTAGTACTAAAACTGTTATATGACCCAATATGCAAAATAGTTCTGGGAAACGAATACTGAAATTGACTTCATGGTAGCAATGACCTATTCTTTTAAAGGGATTCTTGTTTATTCAATGTCACCACAAATAGTTTTTCAGAGATTTGAAAATAAGAGCATTTTGTATTTGGCCTAGTACAAAAAGCTATTTATGTAATAGTCATCACATAATAGCTATGACGCCGTAGAAAGTTTGTTTCAAAACTCAGACTTGGAATTTAAGTTTAGAAATAGGTCAGATTAATTTCCGTGAAAATCTTGGTATTGTAAGTATCTTCCTCTGTCCTTAAACTTCCCATTATGCTTTCACAAATAAAGCTTAACAGGTTGTGATGAGCTATTTGTCTTCCAAGACTGACTTAAAATATTCATTTGGATTTATAACCAAGTGTCTATGACAGAAATAAGTCAAAATATTAAAGTCACCGGTAATGCAGAAATACTATTGAATTGTAATGATTTCTTCTCCTATTTCACCTTTTCCAAGTATCTTGAAGAAAAAAAAAGTAAAAGCTAATAATATGAGCTAAAGCTACAAAGTTTTAAAACAGGTAGGTTACTGAAAGGTGGCGGAAAGAGTATGTGGGTGTATCGTTGTTTCTAACTTTGAACAAGTTTAAACTTTGATAGCTGCTCTATAATTAGTATCTATACTCTATAATAAAGGAAGATTTGTTAGTTTGCTGCATCTACCTGAGAGGAATGAGGATCTACTGTTCTCCATAATACAGATAACAATCACTTAATGGTCTTCTGGGCGAGTTGTATGCATTACAACATTAAAGGAGCCAAACATTTAACCACCCTGTCATATTAATTCATTAATTTTTAAAACCTTTCTTTAGGAAATAATGGTTTATTTGTTTTTGTCCTTTTAGGAATTCTGTAGCATAGTTTCTGCAAAATTAAGCAAAGAAAATAGGTATATCATATCACAAAGTTGTATACATTAAATTCTGATATAGGCTTCTAAACTATTGCTACCTGAAAAAATTAGTTGAACATTTATGCTATAAAGTGTCTTGTGAATACATGTTTTCAATAATAAATATATCATATGCATTTAAATATATCAGATGCATTTAGTTAGAGCAATTACAAATGTATGCATGAACAGAGGTGGAATACTGGACAACTATTTTTAATGGATAAAAGTCAGAAGATAATCATGTGCGATATGCAATAGATGAACTAAGTGACTAAACTCTAGGGAAAAAATGTGTTTGCCTCTATGAATACAATACTATTCTCATGTCTTTGGTACTTGCATATTAAATTCAGTAACCAAAGGGTGAGCATGCACTACTTTAACTATATAAGTATAAAACATTTAAGAGGGAAGAAAGTATGACCCAATTTCAGTATGTATAAAAGGTTAATTGGGAGGTGCTATAGCCCTATATATAACTGGTGGTGTTGCAGTTTCATCAATTTATTAAGAACTAGAAGAAGAATGGATAATAGAGCTAGTCAAAATGAGGGGAGAATTATAAAACACTCCTAGGGAACTAAGTAAAAGTTATCATTGGGCAACAAATGAACAGTGACAGATACAATTTAATAGCTCTGCATACAGGTCAATGCACATTGGAAAAAATAAAACTGATTGCATTCTCTGAAAAATTCTGAATTATTACATCTTTAGGAGGAAAAAAAATTTTAATGTCCAACACAGTTCAGTGAGATTCTGTGTTCCGTGTTCAGCTGTGGTCAAATGCTGAGTAAAATATTAAAAGTGTTTTGAACCAAGTGAATAATTATTCAAAAGGTATGTCATACAACATGCATATACCTAAGTTTTGTGATCACAACACACACACACAAAATAATACATACATACATACATACCTACATATGCACAATACTAATTGGCCTTATTTAAGGCAAATAAATATTTTTTCAGCTTTAGTGTGGAATTGTGAAACACAATTAAAAATTTACTTAGTATTTTACTGTCCCTTGGTGTCATAAAATAAAATAGGAAAATAAAAAGAAAACAGAACCACAGATGTTTAGCTTAAAAGTGGTAAGGAAGAGAGGGAACTGAGATGGCAGAGTATTAGGAGGATCCTAGGCTGGCCTCATCCCCAGAATACAGTTAGATAAACATTAAATAATTCTGAATCCCCAAGAAATATATCTGAGGACTGACAGAACAAACTACACAACTAGAGGGAGAAAAGAGGCCACATCATCAAAGGTAGGAGGTGTGGAGGCATGGTTTGTGGGAGAAATGGATTAGGGGTGTTGTAAAGAGGAGGAAGCCCTGGTTGCAGAGACAGGTAAGAGAGTGAGTAACACAGGGGAATGTACAAGGAGAACATGTCCCCAAATTCATTGATTGGGAAAATGAGAGGGGCTGATCTTCCTGAAATATTTCAACCAGTGGGGCTCAAAGACTGGAGTTTTAGAGGTCTGTGGTGTGGTTTGTGTGGAGCCCTGAGGGTACTGCAGTACTCCTGTGGAGATGGAGGGCAGATAGCCTGGGAGTAGGTAGTGTGATCTGAGGATGCACTGGGACACACTGGGAGAGATGGTTCATCCTTCTTGGAGCACATCTAGTAAAGGTAGCATTGCCTCTCAGGGACAAAAGACCTGGTGGGCATAATTTCTCTCCCCTTCCTCTTATAATAAACTAACTTTAATAACCAGCACAGCAACAACACTAGCACCCTAAACCTCTTACACCAAGCCCCACCTACCTGAACTCTGCTGATGCTGCTGTTCTTGGGCAACTGTGCCTGAGAACCAGAGCAATGGGCCCTTCCTTCAGAAGACCAGCACAACCCCCCTGCACACATCATGTCTACTGACTATAGAGGTCTGCTGAGTTACACACCATGTCTACTGACAATAGAGGTCTGCAGAGTTACAGAACTAGTGGAAAGAGCATCAAGTCTCTATTAACAAGCATATCAGGACATACCAAGTTAAAACTCACCACATTCTAAATCAAGATCCAAACACTTCCCATTGCAGGCAAGGAGAAACTCTGCAAAGGATTTCCCTGAGGGAAAGAGTAGCCAAAACATAGCAGAAGGGTAAACACAGAACACACCAGAGACACATCCAGAAGTGCCAGGTCCTGGACAGTATATGACCTCTTCTTAGTATAGCCATTACTCAAGAAACATAAAAGGCTTTCCTAACACAGAGAAGAAAACAGAGACCTAGACAAAATGCCAAGATGGAGGAATTCATCCCCTCAAAAAGAACAAGAAAAGGTCATGGTCAGAGATCTAACTAAAACAGATATAAGTAATATGCCTGATCCAGAATTAAAAGCAACACTCATAAGGATACTAGCCAGACTGGAGGGAAGCATAAAAGACATCACGGAGTCCTTTATCACAGAGATAAAAGACCTACAAAATAGTTAGGCAGGGGAGCCTGGGTGGCTCAGTGAGTTAAGCATCAGGATCTTGCTTTTGGCTCAGGTCATGATCTTGTGATTCATGGGATCAGACCCTGCATTAGTCTCTGTGCTTATAGCAAGGAGCCTGCTTGGGATTCTCTCCCTCCTTCTCTTTCTGCCTCTGCCCTACTCGTGTGCACACTCTCTCTTTCTCTGTCTCAAAACAAACAAACAAATAAACAAACTTTAAAAAATAGGTCATTATTGCATTAAAAATGCAATAACTGAGGTTAGAAATTGACTGGATATAATGACTACAAGAATAGAAGAAGTGGAAGAATGAATGAATGATATGGGTGATAAAATTATGGAAAGTAATGAAGCTGAAAAATATTAAATCATGAATGTAGACTTAGGGAACTTAGTGATTCCATAAAGCATAATAACATTTGTATAATAGGAGTCCCAGAAGAAGAAGAATAGAGAAAAGGCGGCAGAAGTTTTATTTGGAAATGACAGCTGAAACTTCCCTAATCTGTGGAAGGAAACTGACATCCGGATTCAGGAGGGACAGAAGAACTCCCATCAAAATAAACAAAAGCAGGCTAATACTAACACATAATGTAGTTAAATTTCCAAAATATAGAGATAAAGAAAAACTCCTAAAAGTAGCAAGACAAAAGAAGTCCCTAACTTACAAGAGAAGACAAATAATGTTAGCAGCAGATCTCTCCACAGAAACTTGGCAGGCCAGAAGGGAGTGGCGTGACATATTCAACATGCTGAAAGTGAAAAATATGCAGCCAAAAATATTGTATCCAGCAAGGCTGTCATTCAGAATAGAAGGAGAGAAAAAGAGTTTCCCTGAAAAACAAAAAAAATAAGGAGTTCATGACCACTAAACCAGACTTGCAAGAAATATTAAAGGGGACTTTTTGAGTGGGAAAGAAAGACCAAAAATGAAAATGACTAGAAAGGAACAGAGATAATCTCCAGAAACAATCACAAAATAAGAATAAAAAGGCACTAAGTTCATATCTATCAATAATTATTCTGAATTTAAATGGACAAAATGCTCCAATCAAAAGACATGGGGTATCAGAATAGATGAAAAAAACAAGACCTAGCTATATACTGCTTACAAGAGACACATTGTAGACCTAAATACACCAGCAGATTGAAAGTGAGGGGATGGAAAGGCATTTATCCTGCACATGGATGACAAAAGAAAGAGGGAGTAGCAATAGTTATATCAAACAAACTAGATTTTAAACCAAAGACTGTAACAAGATATGAAGAAGGGCACTCTATCATAATAAAGGGGTTTATCCAATAAGAATGTCTAACAGTTGTGAATATTTATGCCCTCAACCTGAAAGAACCCATAACAGCCAAACAAACATAAAGGAAGTCATTGATAATAATATAATAGGTGACTTTAACACGCCACTTACATCAAAGGATAGATCATCTACTGAGAAAATCAATAAACAATGGCTTTGAATGACACACTATACCAGATGGACTTAACATATATATTCAGAGCATTTCATTCTAAAGCAGCAGAATACAATTTCTTTTCAAGTGCACAAGTAACATTCTCTAGAATAGATCATATACTAGGTCACAAATCAGGCTTCAACAAGTACAAAAAGACTGAGATCATACCATGCATATGTTCTAACCACAATACTATGAAATATGAAATCAACCACAAGAAAAAAATTGGAAAGACCACAAATACATGGAGGTTAAAAGAACATCGTACTAAAGAATGAATGGGTCAATGAGGAAATTAAAGAAGAAATTAAAAAATACATGGAAACAAACGATAATGAAAACAAAAAAGTCTAAAATCTTTGGGATGCAGCAAAAGCAGTCATAAGAAGGAAGTATGTAGCAATACAGGTCTGCCTCAAAAAGCAAGAAAAATCTCAAATAAGCAATGTAAACTTACACCTAAGGGAGCTAGATAAAGAACAACAAATGAAGCCTAAAGCCAGTAGAATATGGGAAAGAATAATGATTATAGCAGAAATAAATGATATAGAAACAGAAAAAGCAGTAGAATGTATCAATAAAACCAGGAGATGGTTCTTTGGAAAAAATTAGTAAGATTAATAAACCCCTAGCAAGACTTATTAAAAAGAGAAAGGACCAAATAAATAAAACTGGGTGAGAGAGGAGAGATCAAAACCAACACCACAGAAATTAAAACGACTATAAGAGTATATTATAAAAAATTATAGACCAAAAAAGTGGGCATTCTGGAAGAAATGGATAAATTCCTAGACACATATAAACAAACAAAACTGAAATAGGAAGAAATATAAAACTTGAACAGACTGATAAACAACAAAGTAATGGAATCAGTAATTAAAAATTTCACTCTCCCAACAAACAAAACTCCTGGGCTAGATGGCTTCACAGGGGAATTTTACAAAACATTTAGAAAAGAGTTAATACCTATTCTTCTCAAACTGTTCCAAAAAAATAGATATGGAAGTAAAACTTCCAAACTCCTTCCATGATGCCAGCATTACCCTGATTCCAAAACCAGACAAGGTCCTACTACAAAAGATAGTTATAGGCCAATATCCCTGCTGAACATGCAAACATTCTCAACAAAATACTAGCATATCGAACCCAATAGTACATTAAGAGAATCATCCACGTAGATCAAGTGGGCTGCAAGTGTGGTTCAATATTCACAAATCAATCAACATAATACACCACATAAATAAAAGGATAAGAACCATATGATCCTCTCAACAGATGCAGAAAAAAAATTTGACAAAGTACAGCATCCATTCTTGATAAAAATCATGAACAATATGGGGATAGAGAGAACATAATTCAACATCATAAAGTCCATATACAAAAAACCCACTGCTAATATCATTGTCAATGGGGGGAAAGTGATAGCTTTTCCTCTATGGTCAGGAACAAGAGAGGGATAGCCACTCTCACCACTGTTATTTAACGTAGTACTGGAAGTCCCAGCCTCAGCAATCAGAGAACAAAAAGAAATAAAAGGAATGCAAATAAGCAAGGGAGAGTCAAACTTTCACTATTTGCAGATCACATGGTAATCTATGTACAAAACTCAAAACACTCCACCAAAAAATTGCTAGAACTGATACATGAATTCGATAAAGTCACAGGATACAAAATCAATGTACAGAGAAATCTGTTGCATTTCTATACAAGAAATGAATAGAACGAGAATCCAAGGAATTGGTCCCATTTACAATCGCACCGAATCCCATAATATACCTAGGAATAAACCTAACTAAAGAGGTATAAGATCTGTACTTTGAAAACTACAAACACTGAAAAAACAAATTGAAGATGACACAAAGAAATTGAAAAACGTTCCATGCTCATGGATTAGAAGAACAAATATTGTTAAAATGTCAATACTACCCAAAGCAATCTACACATTTAATGCAATCCCTATCAAAATACCATGATCATTTTTCACAGAGCTAGATCAAACAACCCTAAAATTTGTATGGAACCAGAAAAGACCCCAGAGAGCCAAAGCAATCTTGAAAAAGAAAAACAAAGCTGGAGGCATCACAATTCCAGACTTCTGGCTATATTACAAAGCTGTAGTGATGAAGACAGTATGGTCCTGGCACAAAAACAGACACATAGATCAATGGAACAGAATAGAAAACCCAGGAACAGACCCACAACTATATGGTGAACTAATCTACAAAGGAGGAAAGAATATCCAATGGAAAAAAGACAGTCTCTTACACATATTGTGTTGGGAAATCTGGACAGAGATATGTAAAAGAATGAAACTGGACTACTTTCTTACACCATACAGAAAAGTGAGTTCCAAATGATTGAATGACCTAAATATGAGACAATAAACCATCAATAATCCTGGAGGAGAACATAGGCAATAACCTCTTTGACATCAGCTGTAGCAACTTCTTACTAGATACGTTTCTGGAGGCAAGGGAAACAGAAGGAAAAATGAACTGTTGGGACTTCATCAAGATAATAAGCTTCTGCACACAAAGGAAACAATCAATAATGCTAAAAGGCAGCCTTCAGAGTGGGGGAAGATATTTGCAAATGACACATTGATAAAGGGTTAGAATTCAAAATCTATAAAGAACTTATCAAATTCAATACCCAAACAACAAATAACCCAGTTAGAGAGTGGGCAGAAGACATGAATAGACATTTTTTTCAAAGAAGGCATACAGATGGCTAACAGACACATGAAAAGATGCTCAACATCTCTCATCATCAGGGAAAACAACAAAACTACAATATCACCTCACACCTGTCTAAAATGGCTAAAATAAACAACACAAGAAATGGCAGATATTGACGTGGATATTGGGAAAGGAGAACTCTCTTACACTGTTGCTGGAATGCAAACTGTGCAGCTCCTCTGGAAAACCATACGGAGGTTCCTCAAATGTTTAAAAAAAAAAAAGAATTACTGTACAATCTAGGAATTGCACTACTAGGTACTTACTGAAAGGATACAAAAATACAGATTCTCTGGATCACATGCACCCCGATCTTTATAGCATCATTATCAACAAAACCTAAATTATGGAAAAAGCCCAAATGTCCTTTGATGAATGGATAAAAAGAAATGGTATACAATAAGTCAGTCAGACAAAGACAAATACCATATGATTTCATTCATGTATAGCTTAAGAAACAAAACAGATGAACATGGGGGGGAAAAGATAGGCAAATCAGAAAACAGACTCTTAACTATATAAAACAAACTGAGGGCAGCCAAATAGATAAATCAATTAATCACAAACATAAAGAAAGTCATCAATAGTAATACCATAATAGTTGGAGACTTCAACACCCCACTCACAGCAAAGGACAGATCATCTAATAAAAAAATCAGCAAGGAAACAATGGCTTTGAATGACACACTGCACCAGATGGACGTAACAGATATATCAGAACATTTCATCCTAAAGCAGCAGAATACACATTCTTCTCCAGTGCACATGGAATGTTCTCCAGAATAGACCATATACTGGGACACAAACCAGCCCTAAGTAAGTACAAAAAGATCGAGATCATATCATGCATATTTTCAGACTACAACGCTATGAAACTAGAAATCAGCCACAAGAAAAAACTTGGAAAGATAACAAATACTTGGAGACTCAAGAACATCCTACTAAAGAATTAATGGGCTAACCAAGAAGTTAAAGAGGAACTTAAAAAGTATATGGAAGCCAATGAAAATGATAACACCCAAACCAAAACCTCTGGGACACAGCAAAGGCGGTCATAAGAGGAAATTATACAGCAATCCAGGCCTTCTTAAAGAAGGAAGAAAAATCTCAGATACAAAACCTAACCTTACACCTTAAAGAGCTGGAGAAAGAACAGCAAATAAAACCCCAAACAAGCAGAAGACAGGAAATAATAAAGATTAGAGCAGAAATTAATGCTATCAAAACAAAACAACAGCAACAACAACAAAAACCAGTAGAACAGATCAATGAAACCAGAAGCTGGTTCTTTGAAAGAATTAACAAAATTGATAAACCACTAGCTAATTTGATCAAAAAGAAAAGGGAAAGGACCCAAATAAATAAAATCAAGAATGAAAGAGGAGAGATCACAACCAACACAGCAGAAATTTAAAAAAATAATAAGAGAATATTAGGAGCAATTATATGCCAATAAAATTGGCAATCGGGAAGAAATAGACAAATTCCTAGAAACATACACACTGCCAAAACTGAAACAGGAAGAAATAGAAAATTTGAAAAGACCCATAACCAGTAAGGAAATCGAATTAGTAATCAAAAATCTGCCAAAAAACCAGAGCCAAGGGCCAGATGGCTTTCCGGGGGGAATTCAACCAAACATTTAAGGAAGAGTTAACACCTATTCTCTTGAAAGTGTTCCATTTGGCGCCTGGGTGGCTCAGTTGGTTGAGCGTCCGACTTCAGCTCAGGTCATGATCTTGCAGTTCATGAGTTCAAGCCCCGCGTCGGGCTCTGTGCTGACAGCTCAGAGCCTGGAGCCTGTTTTGGATTCTGTGTCTCCCTCTCTCTCTCTGACCCTCCCCTGTTCATGCTCTGTCTCTCTCTGTCTCAAAAATAAATAAACATTAAAAAAATTTAAAAAAAAAGAAAGTGTTCCAAAAAATGGAAATGGAAGGAAAACTTCCAAACTCTTTCTATGAAGCCAGCATTAACTTGATTCCAAAACCAGACAGAGACCCTAATAAAAAGGAAATCTATAGACCAATTTCCCTGGTGAACATGGATGCAAAAATCATCAAAAAGATATTAGCCAACTGGATCCAACAATACATTAACAAAATTATTCACCACAACCAAGTGGGATTTATACCTGGGATGCAGGGCTAGTTCAATATCCACAAAACAACGTGGCTCGTCACATCAAGAAAAGAAAGGACAAGAAACATATGATCCTCTCAACAGATGCAGAGAAAGCATTTGACAAAATACAGAATCCTTTCTTGATAAAAACCCTCAAGAAAGTAGGGATAGAAGAGGCATACCTCGAGATCATAAAAGCCATATATGAACAACCCAAAGCTAATATCATCTTCAATGGAGAAAAACTGAGAGCTTTCCCCCTAAGGTCAGGAACAAGACAGGGATGTCCACTCTCACCACTGTTATTCAACATAGTATTAGAAATCTTAGCCTCTGCAATCAGAAAACACAAAGAAATAAAAGGCATCCAGATCGGCCAGGAGGAGGTCAAACTTTCACTCTTCACAGATGACATGATACTCTATATGGAAAATCCAAAAGATTCCACCAAAAAACTGCTAGAACTGATTCCTGAATTCAGCAAAGTTGTAGGATATAAAATCAATGCACAGAAATCTGTTGCATTCCTATACACCAACAATGAAGCAACAGAAAGAGAAATCAAGGAATTGATCCAATTTACAGTTGCACAAAAAAACATAAAATACCTAGGAATAAATCTAGGCAAAGAGGTGAAAAATCTATATACTCAAAACTATAGAAAGCATATGAAAGAAATTGAAGAAGACACAAAGAAATGGAAAAAGATTCCATGCTCCTGGATAGGAAGAACAAGTATTGTTAAAATGTCAATACTACCCAAAGCAATCTACATATTCAATGCAATCCCTATCAAAATAACACCAGCATTCTTCAGAGAGCTAGAAGAAACAATTCTAAAATTTGTATGGAACCAGAAAAGACCCCCAAATAGCCAAAGCAATCTTGAAAAAGAAAACCAAAGCAGGAGGCCTCACAATCCCAGCTTCAAGCTATACTACAAAGCTGTAATCATCAAGACAGTATGGTACTGGCACAAGAACAGACACTCAGATCAATGGAACAGAATAGAGAACCCAGAAATGGACCCACAAATGTATGGCCAACTAATCTTTGACAAAGCAGGAAAGAACATCCAATGGCATAAAGACAGTCTCTTCAGCAAGTGGTGCTGGGAAAACTGGACAGCGACATGCAGAAGAATGAACCTGGACCACTTTCTTACACCATACACAAAAATAAACTCAAAATGGATGAAAGACCTCAATGTAAGACAGGAAGCCATCAAAATCCTTGAGGAGAAAGCAGGCAAAAACCTCTTTGATCTTGGCCGCAGCAACTTCTTACTCAACACATCTCCAGAGGCAAGGGAAACAAAAGCATAAATGAACTACTGGGACCTCATCAAAATAAAAAGCTTTTGCACAGTGAAGGAAACAATCAGCAAAACTAAAAGGCAACCGACAGAATGGGAGAAGATATTTGCAAACAATATATCAGATAAAGGGTTAGTATTCAAAAATCTATAAAGAGCTTATCCAACTCAACACCCAAAAAACAATCTAGTGAAGACATGGGCAAAAGACATGAATAGACACTTCTCCAAAGAAGACATCCTGATGGCCAACCGACACATGAAAAAATGCTCAACTTCACTCATCATCAAGGAAATACAAATCAATACCACAATGAGATACCACCTCACACCTGTCAGAATACCTAACAGTAACAACTCAGGCAATAAGAGATGTTGGCGGGGATGCGGAGAAAGAGGATCTCTTTTGCATTGTTGGTTGGAATGCAAGCTGGTGCAGCCACTCTGGAAAACAGTATGGAGGTTCTTCAAAAAACTAAAAGTAGAACTACCCTATGACCCAGCAATTGCACTAGTAGGTATTTATCCAAGGGATACACGTGTGCTGTTTCAAAGGGACACATACACCCCAATGTTTGTAGCAGCACTATCATCAATAGCCAAAGTATGGAAAGAGCCCAAATGTCCATCAATGGATGAATGGATAAAGAAGATGTGGTATATATATATATGCATATATATAGGTATACATATACATATACATATACATATACATATATACATATATATGTATATACATACATATACATATATATATACCACATCTTCTTTATCTTCTTCTTTATACACACACACACACACACACACACACACACACACACACACACACTGGAGTATTACTCAGCAATCAAAAAGAATGAAATCTTGCCATTTGCAACTACATGGTTGGAACTAGAGGGTATTATGCTAAGTGAAATTAGTCAGAGAAAGACAAATATCATATGACTTCACTCATATGAGGACTTTAAGAGACAAAACAGATAAATTTAAGGGAAGGAAAGCAAAAATAATATAAAAACAGGGAGGGGGACAAAACAGAAGTGATTCATAAATATGGAGAACAAACTGAGGGTTACAGGAGGTGTTTTGGGAGGGGGGATGGGCTAAATGGGTAAAGGGCACTAAGGAATCTACTCCTGAAATCATTGTTGCACCATATGCTAACTAATTTGGATGTAAATTTAAAAAAATTTAAAATAAAAAAAAATATGAAAAAATAAAGAAAACAAACCGAGGGATTCTGGAAGGGAGGTGGGCAGTTGTATCAGTTTAAATGGGTGATAGGTATTAAGGAGGGCAACTGTGATGAGCACTGGGTGTTATATGTAAGTGATGAATCACTTAATTCTACTCATGAAACTAATGTTATACTATATGCTAACTAACTGAAATTTAAATAACATGAAACTATAAAAAATAAGTAAGAGAATATCTAAGCATAATAGAAGATAGTATATGATAGTGGCTATGACCATGGGCTTTGAAATCAGACACACCAAAGCTCCAATCCAACATCATCTATAAAATGGCAATCCTTAGTTTATGAGATTAATTCATTGAATGGTTTACTGATTCCCAATAAGTAAGCTTTTGAAAAACTGTAGATTTCCTGTCACAGATATTCTGATAGCTTTTATAATATTTCAATAGATCCAACTAAATTGCTTATAACTTTCTCTAAAAATGTTTGTATTGAAATATAACATATATTCTAAACAGTACACAAATTGCAAACATACAGCTCAGTTAATGTTCACACAATGAAGACCTGTGCAATCATCACCCAAATCAAGAAATATAAATTATTCAAACTCAGAAATCTCCCCTCATTTGCCTTCTCACTCATTATCCCCCTTTCTCCATGGCTAATCATTACTTATTAACATAGATTAGGTTTGTGTTTTTGAACCTTTATATAATTGCTTTTGGTTTTTGTGATCCTTATATAATTATAATCAAAGGGTACGCAGTCCTATGTGTTGGACAGCTTTCATCCAACATTATTTTTGTGAGATTCATTCATGCTATTTATTGCCTGTGGTAGTTTTTGTTCATTTTCATAACTGTGAAGCATTGAATTGTCTGAATATACCTTACTTTATGGATCTATTTTCCTCTTAATAAACATGTATTTTCTGCTCTGATATAATGCTGCTGTGAAATTTCTGGTACATGCTTCTGATGACTGTATGCATTTTACTGGGTACAGAAGTTTTTGGTCATAAGTTAAGCATATATTCAGCTTAAATCAAGACAGAGAAGAAGTTTTCCAAAGCAGTTATACCAATTTACACTTCTACCAGCAGTGTATGAGAATTCCAGTTGCTCCACATCCTAGCCAACACTTAATTTTGAAAGTTTTTTTATTTTAATAATTATTGTGGGTATCAATAATCATTTGCTACTAATGTAGGTGTCTTGATTTACGTAGAAAAAAACAATTGTGGGAATATTTGATTATTCAGATTATGTGAAATTAGGCATGTTGAGTAGGATTACTTAGAAATATCCCTATTGCCTGTTCTATTTCTCAGACCCAAGTCTCAAAATGGAAAGTTTTAAAAGTAAAGCAAACCCCAGGAAGTTATTTTATGGACATCAATAAACTGATACTAAAGTTTTAAAGATTATATAAAGTTTTATTCTAAAGTTTATATGCATAAGACCCAGAAATTGCCAACATAATATTCTCAAAGAAGAACAAAGCCAGAGGACTGACACTACCTGATTTCAAGATTTACCATAAAGCTACATTAATCAAGACAGTGTGGTTTTGTCAAAAGACTAAACAAATAGATCAAACAGAAGAGAGAGCTCAGAAATAGATCAATGCAAATATAGTCAACTGCTGTTTGACAAAGGATCAAAAGCAATACAATGAAGAACAGTCTTTTCAATAAATGGTGCTGAAACAACAAACATCTGCATATAAAAAGATGAATCTAGACAGACCTTACACCTTGTACAAAAATTACTTCAAAATTTATATACATCAATATAAAACTCAAAACTATAAAACTAGGAGATAACTTAGAAAATCTAGATGAACTTAGGTTTGGCAATGACTTTTTAGATACAACACCAAAGGCATGATCCATGAAAGAAATAATTGATATTAAAATGAAGAACTTCTGTTATACAAAAGACATGGTCAAGAGAATAAGAAGACAATCCAGAGACAGGGATAAAATATTCACAAAACACACATCTGAAAAAGGGCTGTCATCCAAAATATATGAAGAACTCTTAAAACACAACAATAAGAAAATGAACAACCCAATTAATAAAATGGGCAAAAAGATCTGAACATTCATCTCACCAAAGAAGGTATACAAATGGCAAATAGGCCTATGAAAATACACTCAGCATCATGTGTAATTAGGGATCAGCGAACTAAAACAACATTGGGGCCACTATACATCTATTAGTACAGCCAAAATCTATAACACTGACAGTATCAAATGCTGGATGTGGATGTGGAGCAACAGAAACTCTCATTCATTGTTGAAGGAAATACAAATCGTTACAGTCACCTTGGAAGACAGTTTGGTGGTTTTTCACAAAATTAAATACACTCTTACCATACACTCTAGCAGTCATGCTCCTTGGTACTTACCCAAATGAGTTGAAACTTGTGACCACACGAAAACCTGCACAAGGATGTTTATAGCAGCTTTATTCATCATTGTGAAAATTTGGAAGCAACCAAAATGTCTTCCAGTAGGTGAATGAATAAATAAAATGATAAATCCAGACAATGTAATATTCTTTAGTGCTCAAAAGAAATGAGCTATCAAGCCATGAAAAGACACAGAGTAAACTTAATTGCATATTACTAAGTGAAAGAAGCCAATCTGAAAATGTTATGTACTATATGATTTGCAATATATGCCATTCTGAAAAAGGCAAAACTATTGAGAAAGTAAAAAAAAAAAAAATCAGTGGTTGCTAGAGCCTAGGGCTCAGCGAGAGATGAATAGAAGCACAGAAGATTCTTAGGGCAGTAAAACTATTCTGTATGAAATTACAATGGTGAATACGTATCATTATACATTTGTCTAAACCTGTTGAATGTACACCATGAGTGAACCCTAAAGTAAATTAGGGTCTTTGAGTGATAATTATGTGTCAATGTGGGTTCATCAATGGAAACAAATATATCACCCTGGTGCATGATGTTGATAGTAGAGGAGGCTATGCATGTGTGGGGGCAGGGGATATATGGGAACTCTCTGTACTTTCTGCTCAATTTTATTGTGAACCTAAAAATGTTCTAAAAAATAATGTCTATTAAAAACAAAGCAAAAGCTAATGGTTTCTGGGGGTTATACTAATGAAGTGGCCATTATGGGCATTATAATAAGAATGCTGAAAGGCCAAGGATTGCAGGAATTTTTAAGCATGCAAGCTTTTATTCAGACTAATTGACTTCTCAATTAAAATGATGTTTTTATTGTCTTCATTATCTAATAATGGAAGGCAAAAATTGGAAATACATTTCTGGGCCTCTATTTATTTTTCACCATTTGGGGTAGAACTGGTCTTTAAGTAGGTAGTCACCTACATGGTAGGATATAAGAGATGCTTAAAGGGTACATTTGACCTAAAATATCACCTACTATTCTGTCCTGTTTATCTCCTTATTCCTCTCCTGGATTGAAATGTATCCTGCCTGTTTCTCATTTTTAACACATCTAGTATATAGCTCATAACTAATGACACAAAGAAGGTATTCAATAATTGTTGGTTGAATAAATAAGTCATCGATTCAGATCTTTTAAAAATAGAGTAACACTCCCATACCATGTAAAAACAAGGTTGAGTATTCTCTTTTTTACTTCTCAAACTTGTCAAACTCTTAAAGCTTGACATCTCAAAATGTTCTTTTAAACTACTCTGTTTATTATAAGGGCAAATAACATGACTTTGAAACAAATAGACTTTCTTTTTTTTAATTTTTTTTTTTTACATTTTATTTATTTTTGAGAAACACAGTGAGACAAAGCATGAGCGGGGGAGGGGCAGAGAGAGAAGGAGACAGAATCTGAAGCAGGCTCCAGGCTCTGAGCAAGCAGTCAGCACAGAGCCTGATGCGGGGCTTGAACCCACAAACTGTGAGATCATGACCTGAGCCGAAGTTGGACGCTCAACCGACTGAGCCACCCAGGCGCCCCGAAAAAAATAGACTTTCAAAATAGATTGATAGTCCGGTTGATTTTGAATTCATAGATGTTGTAGTTTGGCATGCTCATTCTCAAATGGGCTTATGTCCATATTTGGGGAATAAAGTGTACATAGAAATGAAAATTATTCATACTTGTTATTTACTATTTCTCCTAGTAGAAATATCAGATGACACTCTAGAGCCATTAAATAAAATATAAAGTAAATTAGAGGCTATTTCTATGAGTTCAGCTTTATTTCTTGTTCTCTTTTCCTTTCTGTTATACTTCTTTTAAGGCATTATTGCTTTTTTCTGTACCTTCCTGCTTCCATGCAAAGTGGCAACAGTGTGGATCTTCTGTCATTATGGCTACTACCTCACCACCTAGTCTGGTCCCAAATCACTATAATGTCTTTGCAGACATATATCCATTTCATTCCTAGCTTTGTTATTGGTGATTGTGTGATTTTGTACAGATATATAACTAAGATTCTTTAGAATTAAAATTGTTTGGGATTCTGGAAAGTATCCTAGGAAATTAAAACTAGAAATAATAACTGAGGTAAACAAAATAAATCACACATTTGTATAAAAACCATCTGGGATGAAGTTGTGGTGGAGAAAGAGGAAAGTTAAAAGTCCTTAGGTGCATAAAATGAGTGCATAGGATCAAGAAAAAATTCCCCTTGGAGTGTTTTATTATCAGTTCCCAGAGCATGGGATTTATGCTTCCTGCACCATTGAGCACTGTATCAGAAAGATGTGAATTAAACATATAACTAAAAATACATTTGATGCATAGGTCTCTAAGCCTTGAAATGATAAATTAGCAAGCATTATCCTAGTGTTGGACTTTGTTCCAAGGAGTGTTTTACAAACTTACTTATGAGCATGGCCTCCAAAAATAAATTTTTTAAAGTGATCTTTTTTCAGGTTTTCCTTTGAAATGCCAGTAAAGCACAAGCAAGCTCAGTCAACAACTACTTAATCCATATGTCTAGCTCATAAGAACCTAGTTATTCCATAAATATTTTTCCCCATCACATCAATATCCTCTAAAGTATTAAAAACAGTCTTCCCTATTTAACAATAGGAGCAGCTCATTTGTAGCAACAATAACTTTTCTAAATCTTTTATGTGCCATCTTCATATCCACTTAATTCAGAAGGCAGTAGCAATAAGCCAAATCCTATCAAGATGGGATGAATGATTCTATAAATATTGAGATGCATCTATCCCTTTAAATCAATATTTTCATATTCTCTGGGTAAATACCTAGTAGTGCAGCATTATCTATAATAGCCAAATTGTAGAAACAGACCAAGTGTCCATTAACTGATCAATGGGAAAAGATCTGGTATATATAAATACACTGGACTGTTACTCAGTCATAAAAAAAGAATGAAAGCTTGTCATCTGCCATGATGTGGATGGAGCTAGGGAATGTTATGCTAAGTGAAATAAGTCAAAGAAGGACAAATACTATATGATTTCACTCATATGTGGAATTTAAGATACAAAACAAATGAGCAAACAGGAAAAAAGGGAAAGCAAATAAAGAAACAGACTCTTTAGTTATAGAGAACAAACTAATGGTTGTTAGGGGAAATTGGTGGTGGGAGGGGTTGAATAGGTGATGGGAGATTAAGGAGTGCACTTGTTGTGATGAGCACTGGGTGTTGTGTGGAAGTGCTGAATCACTATATTGTATACCTGAAATTAATATTACACTGTGTGTTAACTGGAATTTAGATAAAAACTTTAAAAAAATTAAAATATGGGATGAATGATTACTACTTTCTAGATACTTTGCCCAAATATGGGTTCCTGGTTTATGCAATCCAGTACAGAAGTTTGCATGCAAGTAACTCTTTCCAGTCATTGTTACTAGACTTTGGACATCACCGTTTTCACTGTTAGGTACACAGGCTGATAACAAGTGCCCTTATCCAGACTTGGCTAAACTAAAGAAAGGACATCTAGATTGAAGAGAAAGGGAGTATTTTTGATGCCCTTTGACACTGCTAGGACTTTTATGTGAGTACTTTTAGGCTGGATTGAAAGAGCACAGACTTCGTGAAAATATTTTAATGGAATTACCAAGTAAAATGCCTGGAGCCTGCATCTCCCTGCCACCATTATCCACAATAAACTCATAAATGTGTAAAACTATGCAGAGCTATGTCAGACACATTAAAATAACACCTGCTAAATGTCTCTTATGGCACATTTTGGTCCTTATTTTCAACTCATCATTTTCTCCTTATGGAGTTTTGACCTGGGCTGAAATAGGAAACAAAGAAACAAAAATCATTACTATGGTTACTGTAGTGTAGCTGTGTTCTTGGAATTTTTGCTTTTACATTTTTTGTTTTTTCTAACAGTTTTCTAAGAAATATTAGAGGACAGCATAAACATAATGTTGTGTGAAGATAAAATACTACATCTTAATCTACTCTATCTCAACATACTTAGGAATTTTCTGAAAATAGTAAGTTTATGTAAATGTCATCTTTAAGAGTTGAGGCTATATTATAACTACTTCTGAGAGATACTTTCATAATTGGCAAAACATATATAAAATTGCCTTGGTTATCAGAGATATCAGAGTTTGGATAATTACTTAACCATCATCTCCTTTTGTACGTCTATTTTGGTGAACTATCTGGTCACCCAAGAAAGAAACCTGAGAATCATCCTTGAGATATTCTTCCCTTCAAATTCACACACCAACCTATGTTGATTCTACCTCCTTGATATGTTGTGAATATTTTCTAGAGACCTCTAATTAGTAACTCCAATCTTGTCTATCAATTTCCATTTATACAACATTAGTTTTGGTTTTTCATCACGTGGATGATTATAAATCTCTGATCTATTCTGCCTGCTATCAGTCTCTCCTCTTCTAAACATGCCTAAATATTTTAACATTCTCTCTAAAATGCACATATAAGGTCATTTAAAAATCCATAAGAGACTATTCACTACCTTTCCTATAAAGCCCACATTCCTTAATGTAGATTACAAGGAATTAGTCTTCACTTACCTGTCCAACTTCATCTCTGGCCACTTTCCCCTCTGAACTCCAACCAGTTTGGTCTCCTTATAGTTTCTTCATCTTGACGACTTCTTACTCTACAACTTTGTACTAAATGCCATTGTTTCCTATGCTTGAGAAGTTTCTCTTGAACTCTCTATCATATCCCTGTACTCTTTTTATTATTTAGAATTGTGTTTAATGGAACATAATAGAAAAGTGACTACAATGGCTTACACAAAAGTCCAAAGGAAATAGAAGTTGCATGACATCATCAGGGACTGAGACTCCTACTATCTTTTTATTTTACCATTATTATAACGAGGCTTTTGTACTTATGACTGTAAGAAAGTATTCCATCTATAGGATTCACATCTGAATTCTAAGCATTAAGAAAACTGTCAGTTAAGCTCATTTTCATTGGGCAAAAACTGGTTTTCAACAAAGCCCCATCCACTAGACTTTACACAGGTTTGCTCATACTTAGAATGGTGTATAAAAGGGTACATAGTTTTTAACTAGGCACAATGGTACCTGAAAAAAATCAAAGTTCTGTTTGTATATAAGAAGGGAAGAATGGATACCATCTGCCACATTCTTTTGCCTGGTTACTTCTTAAAAGATTCAGATCAAACTTAACTTTCTCTTGGAAGCTTTTCATAATAACACAAATCTAGGCCTTTTGTGTTCCAGACTAGTGCCTGGAAAAGAGAAGACACTCAATGCATTTGGTTGATTGAATGAATGAATGAAAGTTACCTCTCTACTTTGTGCTTTTAGCATACTATAATGTGATCATCAGTTTACATGCTTGCTCCTTCGTGAGTGTGTAAGTTTTCTAAGGCCAATGGCTATGTTTTATTCATCATGGTATTCTACAGTATCTCAAATATAGTAATCATTTAATAAAGGTTTGTTGAATGGATATGTAACAAAACACATTTTCTTTCTTTCTTTCTTTCTTTCTTTCTTTCTTTCTTTCTTTCTTTCTTTCTTTCCCTTTCTTTCTTCTTTCTTTCTTTCTTTCTTTCTTTCCTTCTTTCTGAAATCTTTGTTTCTTTCTTGCTTTCTTTCTTTCTTTCTTTCTTTTCTTTCTTTCCTTCTTTCTGAAATTTATTGTCAAACTGGTTTCCACACAACACCCAGTGCTCATCCCAATAGGTGCCCTCCTCAATGCCCATCACCCATGTTCCCCACCCCCCACCCCCATCAACTCTCAATTTGTTCTCAGTGTTTAAGAGTCTCTTATGGTTTGCCTCCTTACACCTCTATATAACTTTTATTCCCCATTCCCATCCCCCCTGGTCTTCTGTTGAGTTTCTCAGAATCCACATATGAGCGAAAATATATGGTACCTGTCTTTCTCTGTATGACTTATTTCACTTAGCATAACACTCTCCAGTTCCATCCTCGTTGCTACAAAAGGCCATATTTCATTCTTTCTCATTGCCACGCAGTATTCCATTTTGTATATAAACCACAATTTCTTTATCCATTCATCAGTTGATGGACATTTAGGCTCTTTCCATAATTTGGCTATTGTTGAGAGTGCTGCTAAAAACATTGGGGGACAAGTGCCCCTGTGCATCAGCACTCCTGTATCCCTTTGGTAAATTTCTAGCAGTGCTATGGCTGGGTCATAGGGTAGATCTATACTTAATTTTTTGAGTAAAATCCACACTGTTTTCCAGAGTAGCTGCACCAGTTTCCATTCCCACCAACAGTGCGAGACGGATCCCGTTTCTCCACATCCTCTCCAGCATCTATAGTCTCCTGATTTGTTCATTTTAGCCACTCTGACTTGCATGAGGTGGTATCTGAGTGTGGTTTTTTGTATTTTGTATTTGTATTTGTATTTCCCTGATGAGGAGTGATGTTGAGCATCTTTTCATCTGCCTGTTGGCAATCTGGATGTCTTCTTTAGAGAAGTGTCTATTCATGTCTTCTGCCCATTTCTTCACTGGATTATTTGTTTTTCAGGAGTAGGGTTTGGTGAGTCCTGTATAGACTCTGGATACTAGCCCTTTGTCCAACATGTCATTTGCAAATGTCTTTTCTCATTCCGTTGGTTGCCGTTTAGTTGTTTTTCCCAACTAAATAGAAATATTTGCTAGTATCTTGAAGATAATTTTTGCATCCATATTCATGAAGGATATTGGCCTGTAGTTCTCTGTTTTTGCTGGGTGTCTGTCTGGTTTAGGATTCAAAATAATGCTAGTTTCATAGAATGAGTCTGGAAGTTTTCCTTCCCTTTTAATTTTTGGAAAAGCTTGAGAAGGATAGGTATTATCTCTATTTTCCCACTCTGTTGGTTTTGTTGATTGTCTCCTTTGCAGTGCAGAAGCTTTTTATCTTCATGAGGTCCCAATAGTTCATTTTTGCTTTAATTCCCTTGCCTTTGGGGATGTGTCAAGTAAGAAATTGCTGCAGCTGAGGTCACAGAGGTTTTTTTCCTGCTTTCTCCTCTAGGGTTTTGATGGTTTCCTGTCTCACATTCAGGTCCTTTTTCCATTTTGAGTTTATTTTTGTGAATGGTGTAAGAAAGTGGTCTAGTTTCATCCTTCTGCATGTTGCTGTCCAGTTCTCCGAGCACCATTTGTTAAAGAGACTGTCTTTTTTTCCATTGGATATTCTTTCCTGCTTTGTCAAAGATTAGTTGGCCATACTTTTGAGGGTCTAGGTCTGGGGTTTCTATTCTATTCCATTGGTATATGTGTCTGTTTTTGTGCCAATACCATGCTGTCTTGATGACAGCTTTGTAGTAGAGGCTAAAGTCTGGGATTGTGATGCCTCCTGCTTTGGTCTTCTTCTTCAAAATTACTTTGGCTATTTGGGGCCTTTTGTGGTTCCATACAAATTTTAGGATTGCTTGTTCTAGCTTCGAGAACAATGCTGGTGCAATTTTGATTGGGATTGCATTGGATGTGTAGACAGCTTTGGGTAGTATTGACATTTTAACAATATTTATTCTTCCCATCCATCAGCACAGAATGTTTTTCCATTTCTTTATATCTTCTTCAATTTCCTTCATAAGCTTTCTATAGTTTTCAGCATAGAGATCTTTTACAACTTTGGTTGGGTTTATTCCTGGGTATTTTATGATTCTTGGTGCAATTGTGAATGGGATCAGTGTCTTTACTTGGCTTTTTGTTGCTTCATTATTAGTGTATAAGAATGCAATTGATTTCTGTACATTGATTTTGTATCCTGTAACTTTGCTAAATTCATGTAACAGATCAAGCAGTCTTTTGGTGAAGTCTATCGGGTGGTCCATGTATAATATCATGTCATCTGCAAAAAGTGAAAGCTTGACTTCATCATTGCCAGTTTTGATGCCTTTGATTTCCTTTTGTTGTCTGATTGCTGATGCCAGCACTTCCAACACTATGTTAAACTACAGCGGTGAGAGTGGACATCCCTGTTGTGTTCCTGATCTCAGGGGGAAAGCTCTCGGTTTTTTCCCATTGAGGATCATATTAGCTGTGGGCTTTTAATAAATGGCTTTGATGATGTTTCAGTATGTTCCTTCCATCCCCCATTTCTCAAGGGTTTTTATTAAGAAAGGATGCTGAATTTTGTCAAATGCTTTTTCTGCATCGATTGACAGGATCATATACTTCTTATCTTTTCTTTTATTAATGTGATGCATCACATTGAATGATTATGAATGTTGAACCACCCCTGAAGCCCAGGAATGAATCCCACTTGGTCATGGTCAATAATTCTTTTTATATGCTATTGAATTAGATTTGCTAGTATCTTATTGAGAATTTTTGCATCCATATTCATCAGGGATATTGGCCTGTAGTTCTCTTTTTTTGCTGGGTATCTGTCTGGTTTAGGAATTAAAGTAATGCTGGCTTCATAGAATGAGTCTGGAAGTTTTCCTTCCCTTTAAAATTTTTGGAAAAACTTGAGAAGGTTAGGTATTATCTCTGCTTAAATGTCTGGTAGAATTCCCCAGAGAAGTCATATGGTCCTGGACTCTTATTTGTAGGGAGATTTTTGATAACTGATTCAATTTCTTTGCTGGTTATGGGTCTGTTCAAGTTTTCTATTTCTTACTGTTTGAGTTTTGGAAGTGTGTGGGTGCTTAGGAATTTGTCCATTTCTTCCAGGTTGTCCATTTTGTTGGCATATATTTTTTCACAGTTTTCCCTGAGAATTGGTTGTATTTCTGAGTGATTGGTTGTAATAATTCCATTTTCATTCATGATTTTATCTATTTGGGTCCTCTACTTTTCTTTTTGAGAAGCCTGGCTAGAGGTTTATCAATTTTGTTTATTTTTTCAAAAACCTAATTCTTGGTTTCATTGATCTGCTCTACAGGTTTTTTGATTCCATATTGTTTATTTCTGCTCTGATCTTTATTATGTCTCTTCTTTTGCTGGGTTTTGGGTGTCTTTGCTATTCTGCTTCTGTTTCCTTTAGGTGTGCTGTTAGATTTTGTATTTGTGATTTTTCTTGTTTCTTGAGATAGGCCTGGATTGCAATATATTTTCCTCTTGGATTGTTGTATTTTCATTTTCATTTCTTTCCATATATTTTTAAATTTCCTCTCTAATTGCCTGGCTGACCCATTCATTCTTTAGTAGGGTGTTCTTTAACCTCCATGCTTTTGGAGGTTTTCCAGACTTTTTCCTGTGGTTGATTTCAAGTTTTATAGCATTGTGGTCTGAAAGCATGCATGGCATGATCTCAATTCTTTTATATTTATTGAGCACTGTTTTGTGACTCAGTATGTGATCTATCTTGGAGAATGTTCCATGTGCACTTGAGAACAAAGTATATTCTGTCACTTTGGGGTGCAGAGTTCTAAGTATATCTGTCAAGTCTGTCTGATCCAATGTATCATTCAGGGCCCTTGTTTCTTTATTGATTCTCTGTCTAGATGTTGTATCCATTGTTGTAAGTGGAGTAGTAATGTCCCCTGCAATGACCACATTCTTATCAATAAGGTTGTTTATGTTTGTGATTAATTTTTTTATATATTTGGAGGCTCCCGTATTAGGCGCATAGACATTTATAATTGTTAGCTCTTCCTGATGGATGGACCCTGTAATTATTATATAACATGCTTCTTCCTCTTTTGTTACAGCCTTTATAGTCTAGTTTGTCTGATATAAGTATGGCTACTTCAGCTCTCTTTTGACTTCCAGTGGCATGATAGATAGTTCTCTATCCCCTCATTTTCAATCTGAAGGTGTCCTCAGGTCTAAAATGAGTCTCTTGTAGACAGAAAATAGATGGGTCTTGTTTTTTTATCCATTCTGATACCCTATGTCTTTTGGTTGGCACATTTAGTCCATTTACATTCAGTGGTAATATTGAAAGATATGGGTTTAGAGTCATTGTGATATCTGTAGGTTTCATGCTTGTAGTGGTGTCTCTGGTACTTTGTGGTCCTTGCAACATTTCATTCACAGAATCCCCCTTAGGATCTCTTGTAGGGCTGGTTTAGTGGTGGTGAATTCCTTCAGTTTTTGTTTGTTTGGAAAAATCTTTATCTCTCCTTCTATTCTGAATGACAGACTTGCTGGGTAAAGGATTCTCGGCTGCATATTTTTTTCTGTTCTTCACATTGAAGATTTCCTGCCATTCCTTCTTGGCCTGCCAAGTTTCAGTAGATAGGTCTGCTACTAGCCTTATGTGTCTACCTTTGTATGGTAGGACCTGCTTATGCCTAGCTGCCTTCAGAATTCTCTATTTATCCTTGTATTTTGCCAGTTTCACTATGATGTGTCGTGCAGAAGATTGATTCCAGTTACGTCTGAAGGTAGTTCTCTGTGCCTCTTCGATTTCAATGCCTGCTTCCTTCCCCAGATCAGGGAACTTCTCAGCTATGATTTCTTCAAGTACACCTTCAGCCCCTTTCTCTCTCTCTTCTTCTTCTGGAATTCCTATGATACAGTATTGTTCCATTTGATTGCATCACTTAGTTCTCTATTTCTCCCCTTGTACTCCTGGATTTTGTATCTTTTTCTCAGCTTCCTCTTTTTCCATAGTTTTATCTTCTAACTCACCTATTCTCTCCTCTGCCTCATCAATCTGTGCTATGGCCACCTCCATTTTATTTTGTACCTCATTTATAGCATGTTTTAATTCATCATGACTATTTCTTAGTCCCTTGATCTCTGTAGAAATAGATCCTTTGGTGTCCTCTATGCTTTTTTCAAGCCCAGCGATTAATTTTATGACTATTACTCTAAATTCTTGTTCTGTTATATTGCTTAAATCATTTTTGATCAATTCGTTAGCTGTTGCTACTTCCTGGAATTTCTTTTGAGGAGAATTCTTCTGTTTCATCATTTTGACTAGTTTTCTGACCCTTATGTTTTTTAAAGCTTGTTGTGTGCTCTGCACCTGTGAGCCCTGCTTCATTAAAGGAAGGTCATACACTGTCCAGGGCCTGGCCCTTCAGGAGGTATTTTTTCAGGGATTGTTACTTGCTCTCTGTTGTTGTGACTTTGGTTATTTTATTCCCCTACTCATAGTAATATTTTGGACCCTCCACCAGGTGTGCTTTGATTTGTTCCTTGGAGTAGCTCTGTAAAGGAAAACAGAGAGACAAACAGGAGACAAAACATGCAAACACACAAATAAACAAAAACAAAAACCTAAAGACTAAAACCAAAAAACCAAAAAACACAGACTACAAGTAAAGAAGAGGGTGAATGCAGTGCTGATGGAAGAGTACATACAGAGAGAGAAATGACAGGAGTGGGGGGGGGGTGGAGAAAATATAAACATTGATTAGGCAGAGAGACTAAAAGGCTTAATCCAGAGAGAGAGAAAGGAAAATAAAGAAGGAGGCAGGAAAAAAGAAATGATAAAGTTAGCCAGACAGAGAAACTATATGGCTTGATTATTTCACAGAGAGAGAAAGGAGTATAAAGAAGGAGGTACAAAACATGTATCAAGACAATGGATTAAATATGTCTGTTTAGACAGACAAACAACCAGAGTAATCAGCCTAGGGGAGGGAAGAGATAAGGAGGAGAAATGGGGGGGGGGGATATATCTATATATCCAGAATTGACCTAGAGTTAATCCAGGCAATGCTGCATCACTTGTAAGTAGTAGCTGTCCACAAGGTCTGTGCTGCTCTGGTGGATACACAGTTACACACAGTGCAAGGGGGTGTGGTTTGGCATAATCTTAACCCACCTCCACTATGGGCTGGGGAGTGATCCCTGAGGCCTGCCTTGGTGGTGATGGTGGGGGGACTGATGATCCCCCAGTCTCTTCTTCATGGAGCCATACCTGTGGACTCAGTTTGAGTAGTCCTCACTGTGCTGCAGACGCAGACAGGACAGTCCTTCTTGCTCTGCCAACCCCTCTGACCCTGCATTTGGCTAGGATTCAAAGTCCCACCCTGTGCACTCTGGCACCAGGGAAGCGCCTCTCAGTGTGGCAATATGTGGTCCCGGCTGGTTTTGTCTGTGCCATAGTACTTCAGGGAGGACCGCCTTCTCCTACTGTGGCCTGAGCCGTGGCCCTCGCTGCCAAGAGCCCCTGGGGTGGCAGACACAGGCAGCCTTTTTCTTTTCCCACAGCACTCCAGGGAGAAAGCGGCCTTATCTTCCTGCAACTGCACCCTTGGCCCAGCCACTGCGCCTGGAGGTGCAGGACACAGGCAGGTTCTGTACTGTTGTGAAGTCCTCCAGGGAGGGAACCACTTTGTCCAGCTGTAGACTGAACTTCTGACCTACCACCGCACCCAGGGCTGGCTCCCCTCTTCCCCAGGTGCTGAACAGGGAGCCGGCCCTGTCCAAAGAAAGCTGCAGTTAGAGATCGGATCCCTCTCAGTCCTAGGTCTTTCTCCTGTCCCGGTATGATCCTGCACTTCCCTAGCTGCTCTTTCTCTTCCCTTTGTCTCTCCGCAGAAGGGGGTCCCTCCCCTCTGTGCCCATGTGGCCTTTTTTTTTTTATCTCCCCCAGTTTGCAGTTACCCACCTATCTTTTTTCCCGCTTTCCCATTTTCTTCCTAGTAGATTCAGTCTCTTTTCCTCTCAGGCTCTGGTGTTCAAAGTCCTTTGGCTTCTACACTTCTTTGTTTGAAAGACGTGGGAAGTACGGATTCCCCCTACTTCTCTGCCATGTTGGGCACTCAAGAACAGAACACATTTTAAGATGAGATTGTATAAGCAAGTTGCAATATTCAGAAAGACAAAAAAATTAAGTGTTCCTCTATGTTGGAGAATGGCAACAGGCACGTATCTAAATAAAGTCAGCACAGGAATACCCTAATCTGAGTGTCTAGCTTAGAATGCCAACAGTTAACTAATCCCAATAGCTGAAGTCATTGTATTTGTGTCCATGGGTTCAACTTAATCTCCAGTTCTTGAACCATAATCTTACTGATGATAACTGCCATCTTTATTTTAGATCTCATTCTAACATCCTTCCTTGTTATAGCCCGTCTTAGCTACATGCCTAACCTAGAATCCACGTCTAGATTACATTTTTGTGCTTAGGTTCTGTTTTGAACATTATCTTCATGATTTCTTTCTTGCCATCTGTTGCAAGACTTCTTTTATACCAATTATTGGTCTGGATCTCAACATATCAGCTGGGCTCTGTTTAAGTGTCTGGGCCTCTTCCTAACAGCTGCTGCTGGGAACTTTCCAGATTACCTGCCTTCCTGCCTGCCTGAGAACTGTAAGTCTGTCTAGGTTGGCAGCACCATACTCTCCCTCTCTGGCTCATTATGTCAGTGCAACCAAAGCCTGGTTATGACATTTGTGAGCGGGGCTTGGCTCACCTACAGGGCACTTCATCATAGAATAATGAATTCAAAAGAGAGAAGCAGATATCATGAATTCAAAGAGAGAAGCAGATATTTTTTTGAAGGTTTATTAATTTATTTTTGAGAGAAAGACAGAGAAAGCGGGGGAGGGCAGAGAGAGAGGGAGAG
Organism: Panthera pardus; assembly: GCF_024362965.1. Taxonomy (NCBI): domain Eukaryota; kingdom Metazoa; phylum Chordata; class Mammalia; order Carnivora; family Felidae; genus Panthera; species Panthera pardus. The sequence continues at coordinate 50,647,505 of NW_026526843.1, read as the reverse complement.
AGAGAGAATCCCAAGCAGGCTCTGTGCTGACAGCACAGAGCCCAATGCAGGGCTAGAACACACAAACTGTGAGATCATGACCTGAGCCGAAATCAAGAGTCAGATGCTTAACTGACTGAGACACCCAGGATCCCTGAGAGAAGCAGATATTTGATACTAATTCTGAGAAATATTCAGATGGTTGAATAAAACAAAACTCTATTAAATACATAATTGTCTAACTAATTTGCATAATGTTTTTTTTAAGTTTTAAGAAGCCAACAACTACATTTTTTTTTCATACAAATTGTGGCTACCATCAACCTTTCTATTTCAGATATATGGTTGTAGCTGCAGGAAAGTGTAAATTTATTGTTTTTCATAAGAGCCAGAGTTACCTTGCTCTACTTCTATGCCCAGTTGTGTATATAGGGAATAATTCCTCCTTACTCTTAGTGTGCTTATACACAGATTCACCTGAAATAAACTTCATATAGGTAGGTAGCAGATAATTCATGTCTACACAGATATTGTGGATGTTGGCAGGCTTATTCAAATTTCTATGACTCATACATTGAAGCCTACCGATACCAGTTTCATTATTACAAAGCATAAGGATGATTACTTATCTTTAACTCTTGTGAACAAGACCTGCTAACTTAGTTCTTCACTTTGCTAATAATTATTGAGCTACAATCAACTCTAAATATCACAGCTTTAAGGGTGCATAATATAAATAACAAGTGCGGGACAGATTTGCCAAAATCAAACCATCCTTTATCCCACACTGCTCTATGTTGCAGAAGTACAACTAAGCACAAGTAGAGGAAATATGTGCAGTCCTTTCATTCCTATCTCATTATCCTCATGTAAGTTAATTATTGAGAGCCTACTATGCGTACAGTCCTGTGCTAGACAAAGGACCATCAAGAAGTATGTGACAAGGTGCCTGCCCTCAGGAAGTTTACTATCTAGTTGACTGAAACAGGAGACAGTACTCTCAGTAATAATTAGGAGCCAAAGGCTTAATTAACAATAGAGAACCACAATATATATGAAATCTCAAATTCAGTTTAACTTCCAGGATGAGCTATGCTCTCTGGCTCTGCATTAATAGAAAAGCAACTAGCCCTACTTGTTTTTCACAGTTGAAGGACACTTCACTGTATATAAAATAATGAGATTAGGCTGCCTGGGTGACTCAGTCAGTTAAGCTTTCAACGCTTGGTTTCGGCTCAGGTCATGATCTCACAGTTCATAAGTTTGAGCCTCGCATGAAGCTCTGCACTGACAGTGTGGAACCTGCTTGGGATTCTCTCTCTGCCCCTCCCATGCTTGCTCTCTCTCTCTCTCTCTCAAAATAAATGAACATTAAAAAAACAACGAGATGGTTTTACGAAATACACAGTATGACAAATACAAACATTTTCCTTCATTTTTCAAATATCACCAAAATAATACTTATCCCTCACTTTAAAAAAGTCTAAGTGCCTTTTAAAACAGTCTCTACATTGTAGAGCTTGTTCTAGTATTTCAAATGCATTCTTAACATAATTTGACAATGAATAATAATTCAGGAGTCAATTCTGACACTTACAGTGGAAACTACTTAAGACCTGATAGATATAAACAAGAAGAGAGGTTTGAGAGGTCAACAGAAAGGTTTTAGTATTTCAGATCTTTCATATTCCTTTCATCCATACTCTCCAACTAAAATAAGAACTTGTGTCTGCCATCTGATGACTTGACTTTAGACCAAGTTTAATTAAACTTAAATTAAGTTTAATTAATTAGCAGTCTTCTCCAGCTATCATCTGGTCTTAATGTCTAGGCTGTAACCATAGCTGAGTACATTACTGAAGCTGAGATTCCAACCATGACCTTTTTGGTCTACTGAACTACAGTGATTCAATAGCTAATTAGATCTACCTCCTCTTTCCACTATGCCCCAAACTGTATTGCTGCTGGCAACAGAGACCAATTTTAACTTCACAGACTTAGAGCAGTGTTTCTCAAAGTGTTGTTTACAGACTTGTGTACAGCAACTAACTGTGGTGTTTGTAAAAATGCAGATTCCAGGGTCCTGTTCTCAGAGATCCTGATAGAGTAGTTATGGGATGGGGCCTGAGGACATGTTATCCTTTATCAATCTCATGTTTATTAAATTGATTGATGATGCTAATAGAATTAGGGAATACAACCTAAGGTGTGTAGGGCCTAACTACTGTAGTCAAAGGCCAAGATGGAAATAATCCAATTTGCTGCTGACACATTTAATGTAAGAATCATTCATGAAGCTTGTTAAACATACATATTCCTCCAAAACCAAAGGATGTATATTTGGAGGTTTCACCTCCAAAACCAAAAGAATTATAATCATATCATGGACCTGGGCATCTGTATGTTTAAAAGGCTCCCCTAGGTCATTCTGGTATGTTTGAACAGTTGAGATCCTCTGCACTAGATCAATTGCCTCAAGGTATCCAATAGATGGCAGAATGAAAGAAGTTACTTGCAGAAGACCCAGGCACTGTTCCCCATTATTGGAGTCTACATATTTTAAAGGACAAAGCTACATATATTTTTAAGTGCTTAAGGGATACTTTACACTGAATGTGGTTGGGGTAAACACTCTACAGGTTTGGGGGATGGAGGGAAGCAAATATTTGCAATAGAAGGAAGGGGTAGGGTATTAAAAGATACTACAGGGACAGGTAGGTGATGACAGGCCCTGAGATGGCCAAGTGTTTCTGTATCTAGCCTCGCCCCCTCTATATTCACAAATCACCAACCCTTTCCACATCATAAAGGGCTGAGGGCTAAGGAGTTCTTAGGAAAGCAAAGTACCCATGTGGAGACAATAGGGTTCTGTCCTCTACCATTTTAACTACTCCTATCAGTTCTGTCAAAATCAGCATAATACCCTCCTTCTAACTCCAGGGACAAAGTAGGGCAGCATGAATAGACACATATAGACACAATGCCATCTCACATTGCCACATGTACTCTCTCACCATCTGCTATTACTCTGTGCTCATTAGTTGGAGTAACCCATCTAGGCATGCTCTCTTGGAAAAAGAGAACACTTTCATTCCATCCCACTGCCTACACTCATGACTGCCTATTAAGTCCCTCTCTGTTTTCCCTCTGAGTTTAGAAGGATGTGACAATCAAATAGAAGGTGAAATCAATCACCTTCTAGAGATGACAATCAAATAGAAGGGTGAAACTAATTTAAATCTACTATTGAGAGTCATGATACCTTAATACATGGTTCCAGAGTTGAACTAAAAAGGAACCCATGGCTAAAAGGAATGCAAAGGAAACAATCAAGCAAAGGAAACAATCAACAAAACTAAAAGGCAACCAACAGAATGGGAAAATATATTTGCACATGACATATCGGACAAAGGGCTAGTATCCAAAATCTATACAGTACTCACCAAACTCCATTCCTGAAAAACAAATAATCCAGTGAAGAAATGGGCAGAAGACATGAATAGACACTTCTCTAAAGAAGACATCTAGATGGCCAACAGGTACATGAAAAGATGCTCAATGTCATTCCTCATCGGAGAAATACAAATCAAAACCACACTCAGATACCACCTCACTCTGGTCAGGGTGGCTAAAATAAACAAATCAGGAGACTATAGATGCTGGCGAGGATGTGGAGAAATGGGAACCCTCTTGCACTGAAATAGATCTACCTTATGACCCAGCAACAGCACTGGGAATTTACCCAAGGGATAGAGGAGTGCTGATGCATAGGGGCACTTGTACCCCAATGTTTATAGCAGCACTTTCAATAATAGCCAAATTATGGAAAGAGCCTAAATGTTCATCAACTGACGAATGGATAAAGAAATTGTGGTTTATATATACAATAGAATACTACTTGGCAATGAGAAAGAATGAAATCTGGCCATTTGTAGCAACATGAAACTGGAGAGTGTTATGCTAAGTGAAATAAGTCAAACAGAGAAAAACAGATACCATATGTTTTCACTCTTATGTGGATTCTGAGAAACTCGAGAGAAGGCCATGGGAGAAGGGAAGGGGAAAAAAAAGTTAGAGAGGGAGGGAAGCAAACCATAAGAGACTCTTAAAGACTGAGAATAAACTCAGGATTAATGGGGCATGGGAGGGAGGGGAAAGTGGGTGATGGACACTGAGGAAGGCACCTATTGGGATGAGCACTGGGTGTTGTATGGAAATCAATTTGACAATAAATTTCATATTAAAAAAATAAAAGGAAGTATGTAAGATCTCTTCCCACAGAGCCTATTTCAGTTGATCTCCTGGAACACATCATAATCCATCTCCAAACTTTATAGCTCCAAACTCTCTGAATGTCCAGTTCCACAATCCTATCACCTGCTAACATCATCTAAATGTAACACTAGCATCTTTAATGCTACATATCAAAAATTAAACTTTTCTTCACCTAACAAATTTCTTTTTTTAATGTTTATTTATTTTTGAGAGACAAAGAAAAACAGACATGAGTTGGGGAGAGGCAGAGAGAAAGGGAGCCACAGAATCCGAAGCAGGCTCCAGGCTCTCAGCTATCAGCACAGAGCCCAACATGGGACTCGAATTCATGAACCCAGAGATCACGACCTGAGCCAAGGTCAGATGCTTAACCAACTAGGCCACCCAGATGCCCTACCAATTTCTATTAATGACATTACCATCTTTCCAATTAGAAACCTACAGGTTGTCTTCAATTTCTCCCTCGACTTTACCCTCTAGTTTCAATCGAGACTTCAAACAATTGCTGATCCCAGCAGCAATGACTGGGATGCTGGGGAACTTAGAAGAAGGGGTGTCCAGGAGACAATTGATAGGAATCACCTCCCTGAACATACTATAACAATGTTCTCCTTCACATCTTCACTTTCAGGCTTTCAGTACCCATCTTCTTAATTCTTCCTACCCATAGACTTGTTACTTACTCCCCTGTTCAGAAACCTCACTTGGTCCTCAGCCTTACCTTCAACCCCTCCTTCTGCACATAAAATTATTTTTTTAGCTTTCTTCTACTATTCGCTACTTAGAACTAAAACTTTAGCCAAATTATACCATTCCTTCTTTCCTGAACATGTTCCTTGTTTCTCCTGCTTAAAATTTTCACTAATGTCCTTCCCATTGTTTGAAAATTTCTTCCCCTTCCATCTATTAAATTTTTGGTCATCTTTCAGGATCCAGCTCCAATGCTACTTCCTCCATCCTCCAACTGAATGCAGGTTTCCCTTCTTTGAACTAAGAAGCACTTTGTATTTTAATATTGCTTATCACATTCTGCCTTAACATAGTTTTCTTCCAGTGAGGGGATGGAAGGCTTGTATTTCCACATAATGCCTAACAGTGCCTTTTCTATAGTAAATATTTTTAAATTGTGTTGGATGAATGAATTTTCTCTTCCTCACCTTTGATAGAAATTCCCTAAATGAACCCTACTATTATTAATAAAAGAAAAGCTTTCATTCCAGCATATGTCTTAGCTCTGTCTCTGCTTTCTCTTTGTTTTTATTTGATCATCCTTTTCTTTCCTCTACTTGGCACTGTCCATCTGTCTTTTTGTTTCTTTTATCATGGTATTTTCCTTTTTATTGACAGTATGTCTTTGATGTTTTCCTTGTATTGTCTTTCTCTGTCCATTTCTGTTTCTCTGACACCCTGTCCCCTTCTTACCTGGAAGTCAATCACTGAAGTTCTTTCAAAGCCTCTCTTACACTATAATTCAAAGTGCAGTGTTATTGGGCCTTTTCAAGTTGGAACTTAGAAGTCTAAAGTCTGAAAACCTTGTAGAACTGGAGAAAGTTAACTTTCCAGGAGAGATGAAATCAGTGCCTATGGTAAAGTGTCTGAATATAAGTTGAGAGACACTCTGAATTTTTAATTTACGTGATAAGGCATAAAGATATAAACGGTGACCCCCAACAGCTAATCACAATAACAATGCTAATTTCTCCAATTGGCCTCAAAGATAGGGGCATGTTAGGAAGCAAACAAAACGTTCTAGAAAATCATTGACCACTTTGGCACCTTGCCCAGTAGACTCTAAGGATTCATATATAAATATAAATGAGTTGAAACAACAGACAATAATAATGCCAACTGTTTTTTCTGTATCTATTGTGAGACAAATGTACACATTAATTCATTTAATCCCAAAATATTTCATAGAGATGGAAACTGAGATTGAGGGTGGTTAATTAACTTCATGATTAGTCGTCCTAAAGGAGGGGAGCTAGGGTTTGAACCCAGGTGTTGTTTGATTCCAAAGCCTGGGCTCCTAAACTGTCCAGATTTTTTTTAGACTTGTCAGGTCTTAAGAATACCCCAGTTGTAGGGGCTCCTGGGTGGCTCAGTCGGTTGGGCTTCTGACTTCAGCTCAGGTCATGATCTCACTGTCCATGGGTTCGGGCCCTGCATGGGGCTCTGTGCTGACAGCCCGGAGCCTGGAACCTGCTTCAGATTCTGTCTCCCTCTCTCTCTGCTCCTCCCCTGTCCACTCTCTGTCTCTCTCAAAAATAAACATTAAAAAAAAAGTATAACCTGGTTGCTTATTAGCCCTTCAGATTCCTTAACCCGTATCCTAGATTTACTAAATCCCAGGGCAAGGGCCTGGGAATCTTTTTTTTTTTTTTTTAATGACCCAGGTGATTCTTAACAGCCTGCTAGTTTTGGAAACAGAGCACTCCACTAACTAGCTTCCCCAGCCATGATGTAAAGGAAGGGAGAGTTCCATTTACCTGATAGTTACTAGTACTACTTGTCTCACTCTCCTCCATTCAGTGCCTTTCCTAGCCTCTCCTCCACAATCAAAATTAGCCTTAGATGCTTCAGTCTATTGTTTAAATGTACAGAAATACCCACCCTAGCAACATTTCAATCCTGACTTGAATTTTGACCAAAGTCAATAAAGAAATGGAGCTTTATTGGTGGAGTGAAAATGAGTAGAAGAGTATGCTGTATTTATGTGGAAGGAGAGGAAATGGGGGTGTTGGACTCTTCCTGATACTCTTAAAATCACACCATGCAGGTGATTGACTCTTTCACCTTTTTTTTTTTTTTTAAAGTAAGCTTCACACCCAGTTTGGAGCCCAATGTGGAGCTCCAACTCCCGACCCTGAGATCAAGACCTGAATTGAGATCAAGCGTCAGACACTCAACTGACTGAGTCACCCAGGCACCCCAACTCTTTCAACTGTTTATAGCCTTTTTATTTAAAAAACCAGATATTTAATTTTTTTAATGTTTACTTATATTTGAGAGAGACAGAGTGTGAGTGGGGGTAAGGCAGAGAGAGAGGAAGACACAGAATCCGAAGCAGGCTCCAGGCTCTGAGCTGTCAGTTCACAGCCTGACTCGGGCTTGAACTCACAATGAGATCATGACATGAGCCGAAGTCAGGCGGTTAACCGGCTGAGCCACCCAGGCATCCCGCCCCCCAAAAAAGATAATTTAAAAGTAGAATGGACCTAATACTTATGGGAAATGCCAATAAAATGTATAGGCAAAATATAAAATAACAATGAGTTACTATGTATTGATTGTCAGATCCTTTGCTCAATGATTTACAGGAAACTTCTCATTAAATACAATAAACTTTGAAGTAGCTACTTTAGTTATCTGAATTTTACCAATGAGAAGAATGACACTCAGAGAAGTTAGTTGTCTGAGATCTAAGATTGCAACCCAGGTTTGTTTGACTGCAGTTTGTGCCCTGAACACCGCTGCACAGACTCTACTACAAACTCCCCCCCCAACAAAAAAAAAAAAGGAAAATTAACTGATTGTAGATCTCTAATGAGATATTAGAGGATGTTTTAGGATATCCAGGTATTTTGAAAAATACTTTGAGGTTATTACTTTGGAGGGAAAGCACAGGTTCTTCCAACCAAAATATCTCTTGGTATTTTGGAGAGAGTCATTGTTTTGATCCAGTATGGAATTCCCTGTGTTCTTCCTAGGTTTATCAGAAACGAATTCCTTTAGTTGGTTAGGGTACCATCTGAATCAATTGCCTCAAACTCATTATGAATTCAGAACCCCTTTTCTGAATCCTCAGAATCCCAAATCTCCCAAATTTATAGACTTTAAGGCACATATTCTTTAACACTTTCCTTTATGTTGGTTAAAAATTCCCCAAAATAGAATGACAAGAAAAGGAAGCATGAGGATATTCTTTTCCCTTTCTTGAATTCTCCTGTTTCTAAATTTTTTCTCCCCATTATGCCAGGAAGGATAATAGTGATGTAGAATATAATAAAAAATACTTCTCAACTGGAAGTACAAGATATTTGATAAATATGTATAAGTAGCTTGTCAACACTTCTCTTCAAATTATATATTTGTAAACAAAAGGTTAACATTTTTCAAATAGCTGAGTACTTAGAATCCTTTTCTTTTACCAAAACTGTACAAATAAGAATAAGTCAGAATTTTTAAAAATTCCAGCTTTCAAAAATTAAGTGATTATCAAAATAGCTAAATTTACTGCATGAATCATGAACTGATGTATAGACCTTAGTAACTTCACATAAGGGAAGAAGAGCAGTTTTTAACATATTTCTGATGTTGGCTTTTTGAAAAATTATTTTTAACAAAGCAATGCACAAACTGGGTACAAATTTAATCAGTAAAGAATGTCTGCCCCTCTTTCCCACAGTTCCTTTTGCAATAGGCAATTGCTTTAGAATATTTTGGGTTTTAGTTCCTTTTTTAACTCATATGATATGCTAATGCTTTCTATAATAAATCTCACATGCCCACCATTCAGCTACACATATTATGAACATTTTGCCAATATTACTTCATCTAGAACTCTTCTCCATCTTTTTTCCCTAGAGTTTTTTCTTGTTTCAGGTTTTATCTCCCTAGCTGACCAGTCTGTGAGACAGGGGTCAAGTTGAATATTTAGTTCCAATGTCCAGTTTTTCTACGCTCAATGCCTGGAAACCCTACATCTTTGCTCTGTTGTTTGCAAAGAAAACAAGGTTGCTGGGAACATAGGTGTTAAGTCAGAATCTGTAACGTTGGACCACTTTTTCCATAAATGGCATCTATTAATTTTATATTTTTTGTATGGCATACAATGTATTGCACAGATTTAAAATGTACAATTTGGCAAGTTTCAAAATATGTATACATCCATGAAACCCATTACTAGAATCAAAATAATGAACACAGTCCTTACTGTAAATTGTTTTCTCATATTCTCCTGCCTCTCTCTGCACTGCTTCCCCAAACCAGAAGCCATTGATTGGCTTTTGACACTATAGATTAGTGGACATTTCTAGATTTTAAAAAAAAATGGAATCATAATACGTGATTGTCTTGCTTTTGTTCGGTATAATTATTGCAAGATTTATCCATATTGTTTTGTAGATACTTAGTACTTTCATTTGGGTTGTTGAGTGGTTGTCCACTGAGTGGATATAAAATAATTAGCTTATCCACTGACCTCTTGATGAATACTTGAATTGTTTCCAGTTTTTAGCTATTACAAAAAAAAGCTTTTATGAACATTTCATGTATAAATCTTTGTATGAACATGTTTTCTTTTCTCTTGGGTAAATACATAGAAGTGGAATGACTGAATTGTATGGTAGGTATCTGTATAACTTCTTAAGAAACTGCCGAATACTTTTTCCAAAGTGATTGTACCATTATATTTATGTATTATATATGTTTATGTATATTATGTATTTATGCAATATATCATTGTAACATTTTATATTTACACATTCAGTATAGGAATTGTAATTTCTCCACATTCTTTAAAATTTTTTTAATGTTTATTTATTTTTGAGAGACAGAGTGCGAGTGGGGGTGGGGCAGAGAGAGAGGGAAACAAAGAATCTGAAACAGGCTCCAGGCTCTGAGCTTTTAGCACAAAGCCCGCCACAAAGATTGAACTCACAGACCGCGAGATCATCACCTGAGCAGAAGTCAGACACTTAACTGACTGAGCCACCCAGATGCCCCAATTCCTCCACATTCTTGCAGTTAGTATAAATCAGTCTTTTTTTTAAGTTTATTTATTTTGAGAGTGCGAGTGGGGGAGGGGCAGAGAGAGAGAGAGAGAAAGAGAGAGAGAGGGAGAGAGAGAGAATCCCAAGCAGGCTCCGCACTGTCAGCTTACAGCATAATGCAGGGCTCAAACTCATGAATCCTGAGATCATGACCTGAGCTGAAATCAAGAGTTGGATGCTTAACTGACTGAGCCACCCAGGTACCCTGGTATAATCAGTCTTTTTAATTTTAGTCATTCTAACAGGTACCAAATAGTATCTCATTATGGTTTATTTAGCATTTCTCAGATGACATTATTAAGCAACTTTTTATGTACTTATTAGTCACTCTCATATCTTCTTTGAAGTTTCTGTTCAAATTCTTTTCCTATAATCTCAGGGGTCTCAAGGCCACCTTCGAATATGCTAATTTATTGGAAGAATTCATAAGAATCACAACAGATTTTACTCATGACTAACATTTGTTATAAAAAAAGTATATAGAGAAAGAGGAACAAGATATCCATTGGGTGGAGTCCAAAGTAGTTAGACACAGGTTTCCAAGTCCTTTCCCATCTGCAGTCACACAGGATATACTTTTTCTCTGGCTGTGAACTATAGGAACATATGTGAAGACTCTCTGCACAGGGAAGCCCATTCAAGTCTCAGAGTGCAAGGCTTTTATGGAGGGCTGGACACATAGGCATATCCTGATATGCAAGTATCTATAGTAACCAAAACTCAGGACCCCAATAATAAAATCACGTGCACATCATCAATCTTGTTGTTTATGCAAAGCAATTATGACAAGATAGTATAACATGGTTTATTGCTCTAGGTATATACAATAAAATCCTCAACTGTCAACAGCAAGAACTATCAAAGACTACAGAGGTTGTACAATGATCACTAATGGCTCCAAGCTCTCTTGGAGATGTCTGAGGAGTGAGCAATAAGACCTGCTGTGTTAACCTTTTCTCATACCCATTTTATTATTGGGTTGTTTACTTATTACTGAATTTTAGGAGTTATTAATATATTCTATATGCAATCCTTTATCAACTATATGATTTGTAAAGATTTTTTCCCCAGTTCTCAGTTTGTCCTTTCATTCTCCTAACAGTATCTTCTGAACTGTAGAAATTTTGAAAATTGATGAAGTCCAATTTATCAATTTATCAATTTGTTGTTTTATGTATTGTGTTTTATGAATAATTTCTAATAAATCTTTGCAAAACCCAAGATTTTAAGGATTTTTTTTCCTGTTTCCTTCTAGCATTTTTATAGCTTCAGGTTTTTACATTTAGGTCTATGATTCAAGTTAATTTTTGTATATGGTTTGACCTGGAGTATTTTAAAGTTTATTGATTTTGAGAGAGAATGTGTATATGCATGCACACACAAGCACACACACACACACACACACACATAAATAGGGAAGGGGAAGAGAGAGGAAGAGAGAATCCCAAGCAGGCTCCATGCTGTCAGCATAGAGCTTGATCCCACAAACTGTGAGATCATGACATGAGAAGATATCAAGAGTCAGACCCTCAACCAACTGAGCCACCCAGGCACCCCTGACCTGGAGTATTTTAAAGCAAACCTTTGATATCAGATTTTTTCACCCATAAATACTTTGGTATGTATCTCTAGCAGATGAGGAAAATTTCAAAAACAGAATCCCAATACCTTTATCATAATTACTTAATAGCATACGGTATTCAATCTGTATTCAAATTTCTCCCAAATATCTTTTTGTCTGTTTAAGATCCAAACAAGATAAGCATATTGCATTATGTTGACATGTTTTTTAAATCTCTAGTCATCTGTAACAGTCCCCTTATTCAATTTTCCTGTCATTTTTAAAAAATAATAATCCTTGGGGCGCCTGGGTGGCTCATTTAAGTGTCTGACTCTTGATTTTTGCTCAGGTCATGATCTCATAGTTCATGAGTTCAAGCCCCATATTGGGATCTGTGCTGACAGCGTAGAGCCTGCTTGGGATTCTGTCTCCCTCTCTCTCTACCTCTTCTCTGTTTGTTCTCTCTCACAATAAAATAAAAATAAACTTAATAATAATAATCCAGGTCACTTGTTCCAAGAAATTTCCACATTCTGGATTTAGCTGGTTGTATCTTGGTGGTGTTTTAAACATGTTGCTCTGCCATTTCTTGATTTATTGATCTCAGACATTATATATTATACATATATATTATTAGACATTATATATTTACTTTGTGCTGTGAAAGATGATCTGGCTAACATAACTACTATCTATTTCTCTAATTATCCTTTCAACATCTTTAGCAATGGAATAAACATGGAAGATTTTTGAAGAATTAATATGTATGACTGCCTTTAGCAAGTCATCTTTATTTAGCCTTGGCTATACTATTAACTACCATATAGGTACTATAATAAACTAGTTTTTGTTTGATGCAATAACAGTGAGGGAATGAAGAATAGAGATTTGAGAAATATCTCAGAAGAAGATCTGACAGTATTGAATGAGAGAAGGAGAAGGGAAGAACTGTAGAATAACTGTTCAGTTTCTGGCTTCAGTGAGTATATGGTGTTGCGACATAGAACAATAGAAGAGGATGAATAAGTTTGGCCAGGGATACAGAAAGAAAATAACTTCAGTTTTTGACATTGAGACATGGGGTACGTTAAACAAGTAGAGATGTCCAATAGACCACTAGAAGTATGGATCTGGAGATTAGGAGAGAGATGTGGGCTCGAGGTACAGATTTGAAAGTCATCAGTTTTATGGGTGAAAGTTGAAGCCATGGGCATGGATAATATTTCCCAGGAATATGTAAGAGTAAGGAAAGACGAAGACAAAGAACAAAACCCTAAGGAACAACAAGATTTAAGGAGACAGAAGCAATTGTTACAGTATGTGGTAAGAACCATAATAAAACGATGCATGAGATACCCTAGTGACTCAAAATAAGATTGATTAACTGGTTGGGGGAAAGTTATCATAAAAGGCGTTACTTTGATTTAGACACTGAAGTATGTATAGAAGTGTGCCAATGGGATGAGGGTCAGGAAAACAGACAAACTCATCTACTTTACAAGGAAAACAGAGGGCTTCAAGTGAGAAGTCTTTCAACTATTTCCCACCCTGATACACTTATCTAGAGCAGTATTCCTCAAAGTGTGGTCAACAATTAACTTGCAAGAAAATCACATACGGGCTTCATTAAATTGCATATTATTAGGTTCCACTTTATACCTACTGAATCAGAATCACTGGGGAGGAGGGCACTGAGCAATCTATACTTTAAAGTTCTCTAAGTGATTCTGAAGCAAATGGTTTGTGTATTAACCTTTGTACAAACTAAGGTGTGACCATGGGAACTTTCAGCTAAAGTGGAGTGGATGAAGTCAAAGAATTGTGATCTTCAAGGTGCTATTCTCTTCTTGCCAGTTTTAGCAGGAAGGCCTAGTGGGAAAATGGGGAACAGGGAAGTTTTACAAGAGTATAATTGACTCAATTGGTTTTCCTTTATTTGGAAGGAAAATGAACCAGATAAGACTAAGAGCAGAGCAGTTTTCCATCAAGTTGGTCCCAAGTCAACCAGGAAGAACACACAGGCACCTTGATGAAAAGGAAATCAAGAATTGATTTCGTGGATTGAATGTAGTCATTAAAACAACAACACACACCCATGAATTCCCTTAATTTTGTTTTCACTTTTCAGCTGCTTCTCTGGCATTTTATACTCAGCTCTTCCTAGTGAATTCATCTTACCTGAAGTCACTAAATGTTTAGTTTTTCATTTAATCAGTAATTCCAGGGATAAAAATTTCCATGTTTCTCATAATTTTTATCCTAAAAAGAGGAAATCTGAAGTGAAGTAATTGTCTACTATTTAGTCAGAAAATGTTTCTATGTCTTTATATAAAAGATAACTGTATGTTTGGGAATATATTATTTGAAGTACATAGTGAAATAAATTACTCTTGAGAAATCATTTGTGCCCTTAGGGAATCTCAGGAATGTACTCTCACACTTTGATAGCTTATGAATGTTATTCTTCTGAGAAATCAGCAAATGGGTTTTGTTACTTTGTCAAAGCAGCTATCTACATGGCTCTCCAGAGTCGGGTATATCTTGCTAGAAATATGCTATCTGACTTCAAAAGATTGTAACATATTACTTTAAGAAAAGCTGTGAATATTTCTATTCATTCCTTTAATACTTCTAGAAAAAGAAATCATATCATAAAAACAACTGCTTCCTTTGAAAAGACCCTGTGATAAAATTAAGTCCATTCTAATTCCAAAGTTAAACATGAAGAATGGTAAGATTTCATAAGAGAACTCTTCTCTTTGTATATATACTAATTCTATTTATCATATATGACTTTCTAAGATATATTTCCTGGCTCACATATTGTGCTAGTAAATTAGTAACACATGAGAAACAAATGATAGCTTTATCTAGTTCATTTAGGGATGTGTATGATAGGTATGATAAATGTGATATCCATATGATAGTCATACAGACATTAGAAGATGCTTTAGAAAGTATAAGATGTGATAGGAAAATAAAGTGTCACTTCTGTGATTCCACCCAAGAGCTGAAGGATTCTGTTGTAAAAAAAAAATAACTATGAGACTCAGAAAGAGGAGAGACAGAGAAAATGGAGTTGTCAGTGTGTGTGTAAATTTGTGTAAAGGAAAGATACTAGAGAAAAAAATAATGGGTCACAGTAGTTATACTTTCTTCAGAGAAGAGGCTCTAATGTGGTGTATATAAATATTTCCATAGGGCTATGAGATTTTTTTCTCAATTCATACTTACCAAAACAATCTTTTAATTATTATATTAGTTGCTGGGCTGCCATAACAAAGTACCACAGACAGGTGGCTTAAATTGGAAGTTAATTTTTTCACAATTCTGGTGGTCAGAAATCTGAGATGGAAGTATTCACAGGATTGGTTTCTTCTCAGGCTTCTCTCAGCTTGCAGATAGCCATCTTTTCCCTGTATCTTCACATGGTCTTCCTCTGTGTGTCTCTGTCCTAATCTTTTCTTCTAAGAAAATGAGTCATATTGGATTAAAACCTATCCTATTGACTGTCTTTTAACTTCATTACCTCTTTAAAGACCCTATGTCCAAATAAAGTCATATTCTGAGATCCTAGGGGCTTCAACATATAAATTTTACAAGGGCACAATTCAGCACATAAAAATTATTATTCTAGGTTTCCACATAAATTAATACAAAGGTTCCAGTAAATATACATCTAATATAAATTTTGAGTTCATATTTTTGGCAAAATCTTGTTGACTATGAGTTACCTTTCTAAAGTCTAATCTGCATGGGGAATCAACACTCATTCCTGAATACTTGTTCTGGGCAATGGCATAGGTGCTTGGGCTAGAAAAACATAGGCAACACATTTCTTGTCCTTGAGGAGGACAAGATTTTTAATCTAAAGGAGGGAAAACAATATAAACAAGCAAGTACAATAAAATGTGCTAAATATTATTACAGAAGAAATGAAATATTGAAGGAGTAAATTCAGCTAGACCCATGGTGACATAATCAGGGTAAAATAATAGATTAAGCCCTAGAATATTGCCTAATTAATACTACTGCATAAAGCATTAGAGCTTATTATTTTTTAATATGAAATTTATTGTCAAATTGGTTTCCATACAACCCCACAGTGTAGACCTTATTATTTTTAAGACTTAATTTGTTCATCTACCTAATGTTTTGCCTAAAGTCTTAAAACCTGTTTATAGTTTTTAAAGAAAATTTTATTAAGTGCTGTGTTTTTATTTGTAGAAAAAATCAGGATAAATATGTTAATTTTTTGTATTAATATGATGGTCATGACTTTGCAGATGTGTTATCCAAATTAAAAACCAGTCTTGACAGGCTATTATAAGCTGAGCCATCATTGAACTCAAGGCTATATATAAGAACTCTGAAATCCAAGGACAGTTAAAAAAATATACCTGAATTGTTTGCCCAAACTAGAATAATCCCTACTGACATATAAGAACCAGGGTACAAAAGTAGTGACATAACCCATCTCATTATCAAGTACTGTATCACTTAGCAGATATCTATTTTATAAAAGTTATCCTACAAATCTCTGCATATACTAGTGAATATTCATTATACATATGTCTTCTCGTTAGTCTTTTGAAGATGCTATCAGAAGTAGAAGAAGGTTTTTGGTTAGCAAATGTCACAAAGAAAAGGTCAGAGAATCTGCTTTTGGGTTATATATTTAAAATGGTATGAGTCCAACAAATATGAGTCTAACAAATAGAAAGATATATGGCATGGCGAATGTTAAGGACAAAGTTGTTAAGGGTTGATAAACCTATTCCATACAGAAAGCAATGTTTTCTTTCTATTGATGTTTTCTTCCTCAGCTTTCTTGAAATAAAATACTTACCTATATGACTGAGGTTTGACATACATAAAATGAGAAAGTTGACCTAAATTAATTTTATGGTCCTTGTCAAGAACTTTGAAGAGTCTGAAATTTTACTCTATGTACAAGTTAACTGGCCACAGTTTCACAGATGCTGGCAGAAGACACAAGATTCCAGGGTCAAGGAACAGTTTGTTAACACCAGCAATAGCTGTTGCTAAAATATCAGTATTTGTACCAGCTCTCTGAGCCCCAATTCCTACAGGGTGATTTAAAGAGGGCTAGAATATACCTTCCCATGCAGTAGGGTTCATTATAAGACAGGCATCCTGAATTTGTTATTTATAATGGACAGTAATCTCTGGAGGGAAACACTATCTCTGCTTTATATGGCTATTCACCACACAAAAATTATTTCTTAAATTAAGATATAATTCACATATCACAACCCTTTCAAAGTAAATAATTCAGTGGTTATGATTTATAATGCCTGAACATTCTCTATCATCTGAAAAATACACCTCATACTCCTTAGCAGTCACTTCTCATTTCCCCTCCTCCAAACCACTGGGAACCACTAATATACTTTTACCTCTCTGGATTTGCTTATTCTGGACATTTCATGTAAATGGAATCATACAATATATGACCCGTCTGTGACAGGCTTCTTTAATTTACCATAATGTTTTCAAGGTTCATCTGTGTTGTAATATGAACCAGTTTATTTTTTATGGTTGAATAATATCCATTGTATGGATAAAACATATTTTATTTATCTGTTCATCAGTTGGTGGACATCTGGGTTGTTTACATTTTTGACTATTATGAATTAATGGTGGCATAAATAATCACATATAAGTTTTTGTGAGGACATATATTTTTTATACTCTTGGTTATATAACTAAGAGTGAAATTGCTGAGTCATATGGCAACTCTATGTTTAACTTTTTAAAAAACTGCCAAACTGTTTCCCAAAGCAGCTGCACCATTTTATATTCCCACCAGAAAGGGTTCTAATTTTTTTACATCCTTGCCAGTACTTATTGTTTCCTGTCTTCTCAATTATAGCCATGATAGTGAGTGTGAAGAGATATCTCATTGTGGTTTTGATTTGCATTTCCATAATGGCAGATGATATTGAACATATTTTCATGTGCTTATCAGCCATTTTCATATCTTCTAATGAAAAATGTTTATATAAATCCTCTGCCCTTTTTTTTACAGTGGATTATTTGTCTTTATTGTTGAGTTAAGAGTTAGTTATATATTCTATATACTAGACCCTTATCAGATATATGATTTACAAATATTTTCTGTGAGTTATCTTTCCACTCTCTTGATGGTGTCCTCTGAAGCACAAAAGTGTTTAATTTTAATGAAGTTCAATTTATCTGTTTTTTTTTTTTTTGTTTGGTTGCTTCCCCTTTGGTCTTTTATATATAAGAAACCAAAGTCAGCAATACTTACATCTATGGTTTCTTCTAAGAGTGTTATAGATTTAGTTTTTCCATTTAGGTCTTTGATCTATTTTGAGTTAATTTTTGTATAGGATGTGAGGTAGAGATCCAACTTCATTGTTTTTCATGTGTATACTCTGACTCAATACTATTTGTTGAAAAAACTACTATTTTCCATTGAATATTTCTCTTGTCAAGAACCAACTGACCATAAGTGATTATTTCAGATTTATTTTTATGAGAGCACCACACAGTCTTCTTTTAATTATTATTTTAGAGAGAAAGAGAGAGAAAGAGACAGAGCAGGCATGAACCAGGGAAAGGGGCAAAGGGAGAGAGAGAATCTTAAGCAGGCTCCATGCTCTGCACAGAGCCTGATGCTGGGCTTGATCCCAAAACCCTGGGATCATGACCTGAGCCAAAATCAAGAGTCAGATGTTGAACTGACTGAGCCACTAAGGCAGAGTCTTGATTACTATACCTTTTTCCTAAATTTGGAAATCAGGATGTTGAAAAACTCTAACACTTCTTACCACTTCTATTCAGCATAATTACTAGTGATCCTAGTTTGTGCTATCCAGCATGAAAGAGAAATGAAATACAGCCAATTGCAAAGAATGAAGTAAAGCTGTCTTTATTTGCAGAAGACATGATTGTCTGTGTTGAAAATCCAATAGAATCTACCGAAAAGTGACTACAACCCATAAATGAGTTTAACAAAGTTGCAAGATGTAAGACCACCATATGAAAATTAACTGTATTTCTATATGCTAGCAATTAACTATGCAAAACTAGTATTTTTTGTATGGTAAAATACCATTTATAATAGTATCAAAACTATGAAATATTTAGGAATAGATCTGACAAAAGAAGTGAAACCTTTAAATAAAAACAGAAACCATTACTGAGAGAAGTTAGAAAAGACCTAAATAAATGGAGAGATATACCTTTTTTCATAGATTGAAGGGCTAAGTTTTGTAACAATAATTGTTCCCAAATTGACCTGTAGAAATAATGCATTCCTATGAAGCCTCAGCAAGCGTTTTTAAAAGAAATTTACAAACTGATTCTAAAATTCATATAGAAATGCAAACTGTGAAAGAAAAGAGCAAAGTTATAGGGCCAACACTAATTTAAAAACATCATAAAATGACAGTAATCAAAACTGTGGTATTAGCCTAAGATGGACAAATATATCAATGAAATAGGATATAGACAGTCCAGAAATAAACCCATGCATATATGGGCAACTGACTTTTTACAAAGGTGTGAGATGGAGAAAAGTGCAAAGTGGATAGAAGATCATTTTTTTTCAACAAATTGTAGTGGAATGATCAGAGGTCTACACACCAAAACAAACAAAAAACCCAGAATGTCAATCCACAGCTTTCACTGTTACAAAATTTAACTCATACGATCACAGAACCAAATGTAACACCTAAAACTATACAAGAGGAAGACATAGGAGAAAAGTTTTGTGAACTTGGGTTAGGCAAAGATTTCTTAGATGTCATAATATATACAGGTCATAAAATAAAAAATCAATAAATTGGACTTCATCAAAACTAAAAACATCTGCTTTTCAAAAGACACTGTTATTACAATGAGAAAACAAATCACAGATTGGGAGATAATATTTGCAAAGCGTATATTTAATAAAGGACTTGCATTCAGAATACAAGAAGAATCTCAAAACTCAATAATGAGAAAACTATCAACCCAATTTAAAGTAAACATTTGAACAGATACTTCATAACAGATATTTGGATAGGAAATAAACATGAAAGATGTTCGACATCATTTGTCATTAGGGAAATGCATATTAAAGCCATGAAATACCACCACACATCCATCAGAATATCTAAAGGATGCTAAGGATGTACGACAACTGGAATTCTGATATATTGCTGATGGCAATGTAAAATAATACAACTTATTTGGAAAACAGTTTGGCAGGTTTTTTTGATATCTACAAAGTATTTTTATTTATGACATATTTTCAACAGCTCTACTAAGGCATCATTGACATAAAATTGTATATATCTAAAGGTACAAGTTGAGACCTATGAAATGTTCATATACTTGTGACACCATCACCAAAATCAATATAATTAACATATACTTCAGTCCCAGAAGATTCCTCAGTCCTCTCTAATCCTTCCCTCTTGCCCCTACATTCTCTCTCCCCTGATGTCCAGGCAACCATTGATTCTTTTCTGTTATTATCGATTCTTTTGTAGTCCCAAGATTATTTTGAAAATGGAATCATATAGTATGTACTGTTTCTTGTCAAGCTTTTTCACTCGTATAATTATTTTCAAATTTGTCTGTTTTTTTTTTCACATCAGTTGTCCATCCTCTTATTGCTGAGTTGTTCTATTGTATGGATTCTCCACAGTTTTGGTAATTTCTTAACAAGTTAAATACATACCTAACACACAACCCAGCCAATTCCACTCCTAGGTATTCTCTTAAAAGAAATAAAAGGCTGTGTATACATAAAGACCTCTACTTGAATATATAAACTGTGGTATATCAATACAGTGGAATACTACTCAGCATTAAAAATGCAATAGCATGACTGAATCTCAGAATGAATATACAGAGTGAGATAAGGCAGTGAAAAACCTATATACTATATGATTCCATTTTATAAAAAGCAAACTAATCTACAGTGATTTAAATGTATCTACTTCCTCATAGATCCATTGATTTATGTTAGCATTAGAAATTCCATGCACAATTGAGGGCTGTGAATGTGGCATAAACCAGTTTTATAAACCATATTTCCTGCTGAAATATCAAGGGCCTGGATAACATTAAATGTCTTGTTTCTTTCAGGCACCCACTCAGATAATTTTGGAACATAAATATATCCCCTTTCCCTTGACTCCATTCCCAGCCTTGGAGCTACTTTGTTATTTCTAGTAGTACAGTATTAAGTCTGGAGACATCAGAGTTTCCTTAAACTATCAGAAGCAACCAATTCACATCTGCTGTTCATCTACCACTGTTATGCTTTGATCCACTCCTGATAGCTCCTGCTGGTTTGGATTCCATCTATCTGCTAAATCATTTACCCCTAACTCTATTCCTGTGCTTCACTCAACATCTGGTTTATCATTCCAGTCCTTTTATTGCTACATTTAAAACATGCAGTTTAGCACTTTTACAACATCTGAATGGAAGACTTGTTCTTGAGAAGGCAGTTGGAGTAATACAGTTCGGTGTACTACTCCTTCAGTATTCCTTTCCTTCACTCAATGCCATCTCTCTCACTGGTACCTTTTCTCTTTCCTCTGTCCTATAACCACCCTCCAGCTCATGACTTGTTTTCTGCCACTTCAGTGATTCTTAAACTTAAGCATGCATCAAAATCACCTGGAGGGCTTGTTAAAACACAGATTGCTGGATTGCACCACAGAGTTTCTGATCCACCAGGTCTGGATTGGTGCTTGAGAATTTTAGTACTAAGAAGTTCCCAGGTGATGCTGATGCTGATGCTGATGCTGATGCTGTTGGTCTGGGGATTATACTTTGAGAACCACTGTCCTAGCACAACAATATTTATATTAACCACCTGTCTATCTCCTGGCTTGTCCTCTAAGCCCTTTTTTTGTGAATTGCCTTGATGTGCAAAGCTGGCAGGTGTGGCTGAGCATCCTGATTTGCCATAATCACCCAGGGTCAAGTTTTTAAATTAGTCAATGATCTTTAGTTACCCTAAAGGTAGAAATGCAATGTGTTCTCTAGAGGTAAGAACTCCAAATCAAGATGTAGGATTTATTTTCTAGCGCTCTTGAAATATATTTCCAAAGTGTAGTTCACTGTCCAAATTAAGCTAGTTCAGCTTTCAAGAAGTAACAGTGAGGAAGAATAAATTTAGAAAATGAAGTGCAATCTACTCCTGAATAACTAAAATAAATGTGGTCTCTCATGTTCATATTTATACTCATTCTCTTTCCCTCTCTCGCCCTCTGTGTATGTGATTATTAATATGGGCATGTTAGTATATGTCTATATTAACATGACAAATAAAATATTTATCTGTGTGTATATCTATTTGTGTGCTTTGTGTATACTTTTTAGTATATATGGATATATCTAAGCAATTCCAATTTACTGTAATTTACATGTTATAAACCTCTAGCATTTAGAGTAGGCTTCTAGCACACAAATAAAATTATGGAAGTCAATCTACTTTCTGTAATGTCACCAAAGACCTCATTCTTTATGACATTTCTGCTGGCTACCATATCTTCAAAATTACCCTATGGTCTCTTTGTTAATACACTTTCCTGGATCCATCCTACCTGTCTGAATTTTTTTCTTAGCATCCAGCCATCCAGCATAAAAAATGTTTCTTCTTCCAGATTCCCAATCTGCATTTTAGTATCATAGTATCATCACTCTCCCTGTCATACTGAATTGAAATCTCAGAATCTACCAGAAGTAATAAACTCTACAGGCTATATCCTTGGATGACTTCTTTCCCCATGTCCACACTTAAAGTAAACTTTCAACAAACTTCTTTCTTTGGTTCTCATAATCTTCCCCATTCACTTCCCTCCTCCCTAATCTCACTTACTTCCACATCTTCAACTAATATTGCTATGTAAATGACTCTAAATCTTCATCTATCTCCAAACTTTTTCAGAAACACAAGACCTAACATCTAATGATGTCTTCATCTGCAGATTTTGCAGGCACCGGAAATGTGGCTTCATACATAACCCAGCATCATATTTTTCCAAATATATTTCTCCTCTTTGATTCCCAATCTGCACTGCAAAATTATCACTCTCCTTGTTACTCAGTATTGAAAACTCAAAATCATCTTCTATTTTTCCCATTCCCCCATTGCCTATATTAGGTCATTAAATCCTTTAAATATGATCTCAAAATCTATTCCTATCTTTACATTCTTTTTTCTACTTTTCTAAATCATGGTTTTATTATTGCATGTCTATCATTGAAATATCTTATTAACCACCTGCCTTGAGTCCCTTAAACCAGCCCAACACAACCATATATCTCACATCCACCAACCATCAAGTTAAGTTATGGATACCTCCAGGCTATCAAGCATTTATTTTCCTTCCTCCCTTAAGACACCTAGTTATGATCCTGACTGTAACTCACAAGGTCTTGGATCTACAAGCCAAGTCTAACATGGACTTTAGTCCTTTGCACTGTTTATTTATTTGACTCTTGGTTTTTCTTAGCAGATTTGGCCTTGGCTCACCTTTCTAGCTCCTTTTTCTCTGGACTACTTTGGATATCTATACTAGGTCAGGTTCCTATAACTAGCAGTCAGGTTGAGCCAATATACTCATTCTCCAGTAAGAGAATGGCTTTTGAACTGGGTGTTATATGTAAGTGATGAATCACTGGGTACTACTCCTGAAGCTGATACTACACTATATGTTAATTAACTTGAATTTAAATAAGTAAATAAAAAAAAGAGAGAATGGCTGTTGAACATGGTATCCTAATTTAGCTCCTACCTCTAGTTTCTCGTCTTATAAACCATTCTACATACCAATGTCCAGGTATTACACACAGGTCTAATCATGCGTTTTTCTTATTCATATGTCTCTACACAGTTATAGAATACATTCGGAATGACATTCAAAGTCTTCCTGGTTTTGCCCCACCCTCTTTCCCAGCTTTACTCCCACTATATAATCATAAAACCTACCCTCAAGCCCCATTAGATGACCAATCAATTTCCAAACTCAGCCCACAGTTTTCTTTCTCTCAGCTTTTGGTCATGTTGTTCCTTCTCCCTCAAAAGCCCTTTCCTCTAATTTCCAACTTCTGGGGTCCTAATTATATTTAAAGGCACAACTTTTTCATAAAACCTTCCCTATTATCTTCCTCCTATATATTTCTGTAACATTCTTTTGCAGTCAGGTGAGTTCTTGTCAGTTGCCTGGACTATATTCTAACCCCAATGAGATGAATACTGTCATCATTCACTTATCCATAGCACCACACCTGGACATATTTACTACTCCATATTTGTTAATATAATTTAATTAAATTATATGTATAAGTTCTAATATGCTAACTAACAATAATCTTATTACTTAATAGTCCTACATCTTATTTAATCATAAAAAGTAGTATAAGAAGAAAAAAGTAATCTAATAACAGTTATATATTATTGTAGGGTCATATATAGAGCTTTGCCTGCAGTGGAAAAGTTTTATTCTGTAGATTTGGGATCAACTTCAGTACTATCTATTTTAATTTAGTCACTACTGAACCCAAGGCTTTGAGGCATTTTGATGGTATAAAACAAGTACATGATGAAAGATTAAACGATGAAAATTTTTAGGCAAAGCAGGGTTGGTTCACAGGGTTTAGAGACAGGTCTGCCCTTATAGAATTATCAGGGTGTCAGGTGAAGCTGCTAGTACTGATGAGATGACAGCTCATGTTAGTTTCGATTTGGAGGCAGCAGAAAGCTAGTGTGGCAGTACTATTTGTAAAGAAATAAATAAAATAAAAGAAGCAGCAAAAATAGATATCCTTACCTCTAGTACTCAAGAAATCACCCAGTGACCAACAGTCATTTCCAAAAATTTTCTTTAAAATTCATGTGCATATCTCAAAGAAGGCCTTCTGAATAAATCTGATGTCAATGTAGATGCACATTTTAGCTTCTAATATGTTGGAATGGAAAACTTAAAAATAAGCAGGATAAGAATTATATAATATATTCTCCACTACTCCACTCCATTAAATATATATAATTTAATGCAATTGGTTTCTGGGTTGTCCTATTTAATTAGTTTATATAAACTTCTAAGAGTTGTTCTGGTACAAAATGCATACTTGATTAAATATGGTGTTTGTGGTCATTTCTGTGTCATCAGGCCCTGGGACAGAAAGAAATTCTTCTATTATATCATTGTATAGGAAAATCAAACCCCGAATTTCCTGCTTTTGCCAGGAGAGGAAGGACAAGACTGGTGTTCAGATGTGAATATTGACTCTGGAATTGCAAGTAGGTATATGCTTGTCATTGTGTGTATAGCAGGGGAGGTGGCTTAAATAACTGATTTGTATATGTGTCTGAGAAACAAATAGGTAATAATGAACAAATAAAAACTGATGTGGAATGGATGAACCTTGAAAATATTACTCTCAGTGGAAGCATCTAGTTACAAAACACCATACATTGTAAGATTTTATTTATGTGAATATCTAAAATAGGGAAGTCTACATAGACATAAAATAGATTAGTGGTTGCCTTGGACTGGAGGGGTAGCATGGTTTGGGAGGACTGAAGAGAAGTTATGGCTAAAGACAAGATTCTTTTTGGTATGATGAAAGTATTTTAAAATTGATTGCAGTGATGGTTATACAACTCCATGAATATACTAAAAACAGCTGAATTGTATACTTCAAAAGGGTGAAATGTATGATACATGAATTATATCTCAATAAAGCTGTTAGAAGTTATGTGGGAGAATATATAAAACAAAAATAAACCTATTTCTAAGACTTGACTAACTTGATGCCTAGATATGAAAACATGTCTTTATTATTGATGCATGTCAAACATGTGTTCTTTAATTTTCAAAATTAATTATATTTTGAAAAGGTCAGAAAATAAACCATAAAGTAGAAGAGACAATAGATTTTAGCTGCATGGTTTTAGTTTCATTTTGAACTATATTTATCATCAAAAGACTGTTTATACATACTCATTTGTTTCCAAAAAAACCTCAGCTTCTTAAATAGCATCCCTAGTAACATCAATGTGTGATTCTCTGATCCACATAATTTAGCAAGCAAATTAAAATTTTTTACCTGTTTATTACTACACCTATATCTTAGTAACTTATAGACTGGACAATTACCATTCATGATCTATTAAACCACTCTTGAAAATCGCACTGGGGCTTTGGGACTCTGGTTAACAGGGAAGTCTCTTCTTTGTTAGAAGCATATTTTCTATATAAAATTCAAAGTGTTGTTTTTCAGTATAGTGTATAAAACCATAGGTGGCATGAATCTGGGTATTCTCAGTCTCTGTTAGTTTCAACACTTTCCCCCAAAAGGAGAATTTGACACAATAGTCCTTCAGACTAATTTTTGTGGGGCTATGTTTTAGCTGCCTGTTTTCTTGCCCCAGTCCCTGTAATCATCACAACTGAACACATTAACCTTTATTTCAGGTAAGTGACCATTATTGGTCATTATTTTTTCCAGGCCTTTTCTTGTCGTCTATTTTCCTCCACTGGGACCAATCTTGTTCCTAGTCAGAAAGGATTTAAGGAGGAGTATTTCAATAGTTTGGTGGCTTAGCATCAAGTAGACCTATGGCTTCTGGTCCTACTGTGATCTCACAAACCAGTTAAAGAAACTGGGTGTCTTGGTTGCCATCTTTTTTCACCTGTGTCTGCCTCTCTTTGTGGATTTGATCTGTTATGCTTTTATCCTTTAGGCCTGATATCCTGTCTTGTGTAACAGACCTCTTTTTTTTTTTTTAATTTTTTTTTAACGTTTATTTATTTTTGAGACAGAGAGAGACAGAGCATGAACGGGGGAGGGGCAGAGAGAGAGGGAGACACAGAATCGGAAGCAGGCTCCAGGCTCTGAGCCATCAGCCCAGAGCCCGACGCGGGGCTCGAACTCACGGACCGCGAGATCGTGACCTGAGCTGAAGTCGGACGCTTAACCGACTGAGCCACCCAGGCGCCCCTGTAACAGACCTCTTAAGAGATTACTAATTTGTTTCTTAACCCCAATCCTCATCAGTGGATTCCTGCTATGTACTGATTATCTGCCTATGGCCTGCCACGAGACTGGATTCTATTCTCTGCCTGCCTGCCAGAACATTCATTGCTGGATTTCCAGAGTCTAGCTGTCTGCCTGCTAACTGCCTACTGTTACACAATCCTTCTACATTACCAGCCTCAGAGACTCTTCCTGTTGGTGACTACAGGAAGCTTCTTAGCTTTCCTGTCCTGCCATAATTAGTCTCTAGTTTTTGGGTACCAGGCTCCTTGGTATGGCTCTGCCAATGACAAGTAACTTGAGATACTATATCCTAGTTTACTACTAGGTTTTTATTTCCTTGAGCCAACATTTTAGTAATTCCTGTCTACTCTTTTTTTCCTTTGTTTTCTGCATATAATCTGTGGATAGAAATAGTTTGTTCCTTTATTATTTATTTAAATTCTAGTTAACATACATTGCAATATTAGTTTCAGGTGTGCAATACAGTGATTAACACTTCCACACAACACCTAGTGCTCATCACAAGTGTACTCCTTAATCCCCATGGCCTATTTAACCCATGCCTCCACCCACCTCCCATCTGGTAACGGTTCTTTACAGTTAACAGTCTGTTTCTTGGTTTGACTGTCTCTATTTTTACCCCTTTGCTTGTTTGTTTCTTAGATTCCACATAGGAGTGAAATCATATGGTATTGTGTTTTTCTCTGACTTATTTCATCAAAATAAAAAGCTTCTGAACAGTGAAGGAAACAATCAACAAAACTAAAGGGCAAACCTACAGAATGGGAGATGATATTTGCAAATGACATACCTTATAAAGTGTTAGTATCAAAAATATATAAAGAATTTATAAAACTCAACACCCATTGTGAGTCAAGCCCCATGTGTGGCTTGGAGTTTACTTAAAATAAAAATTTTTAAAAAGCCTCAACATCCAAAAAATGAACAATCCTGTTAAAAATGGGTATAAGACATGAATAGACATTTTTCCAAAGAAGATATCCAGATGGTCAACAGACACATGAAAAGATACTCAATATCACTGATCAACAGGGTAATACAAATCAAAAGTACAATGAGATATCACCTCACACCTGTCAGAATGGCTAAAATCAACAATACAGGAAACAATAGGTGTTGGTGAGGATGCAGAGAAAGGGGAACCCTCTCATACTGTTGGTGGGAATGCAAACTGGTGCAGCCACTCTGAAAAACAATATGGAGCTTTGTCAAAGAGCTAAAAATAGAATTACCCTACAATACAGCAATTGTCCTACTAGGTATTTACCCAAAGAATACAAAAATACTAATTCAAAGGGATACATGAACCCCAATGTTTATAGGAGCATTATCTACAATAGCCAAATTATTGAAACAGCCAAATGTCCATGGATTGAGGAATGTATAAAAAAGATATGGTGCACACAGACACACAATGAAGAATTATTCAGCCACAAAACGGAATGAATTCTTGCCATTTGAATTGACATGGATAGAACTAGGGGGTATTATGCTAAGTTCGTTTCTTTAAATGTCTGTTGGATTCATTCCATCCTCTTCATTACCTCTGGGGCCATTCTAGTTCCAATCCTAACGACTTAATCAGGCAAGACTTTATTTCTGCCTAGAGTTCAGCAGTGGTGCCTCAAGGGTTGCCTCAGAGAATGAGAGAAGCCAAGTGATTATGAGCAGGGCTATAGTCTTCACTCCTATGCTGTCTTTAAACAGGTCAACAAGTTTTGTATCTGCTGCATATATTGGGGTTATGTGAAGAGTTTTATTTAGAAAAAAAATCCTGTACTGAAGGAAAAATTGGCTTGAAAATCAGTTTTCAAAGTTATTCTGCATGCCACTGACAGACCAGCTCCTTTCCTTCTTTATTTTATGACATTCCTGCTAAGTATCTTTATCAGTTACTGCCATTAGGTCTTACATACAAATCTGTTTACAGGCTGGGAAAATGCTATGGGGATAACCATGTTTCCTAGTATTATTCAACATCTATGTTCTCACCATTCTACTCAAGCCCCACTGGCCCCTCAACATTAGTGGTCAGTATTGTTTCCAGACCATTCTATATGTTGTCTTTTCCTTACTTCCTTTCTTTGCCTTGCCTGTTCAAGTCTTATTTTCTGCTTTATACCTTGGCAGCTCAAGTTCTACCTCCTTCTTGAAAACTTCATCTATTCTAGGCCCAACCAATATCACCCCTTTGCCATGTTATGTTGTATTTAAAGTCAGTACCTGCAAGTTAGGCAGCTAGTTTTCTCTTACTGTTTCACAAATTTGTTATTTGTTTTCTCAAGTAGATTTTATAGCTATTAATGGCAGAGATTTTATATTTTAGAGTCTGTTTCATTACAAGCACTTGTAGTACCATTAATAGCACATTAGTGACTGGGAAATAGGAGAATTCTATCAAAATAAGGAGGAACTCCAGTTGGTTCACATTTGAATTTTCTTAGCACTTTAAGTTTTGAGGTGATGAGGAGCAAGCTTTCTCATAATTAAACAGAAGTCTCAGCAATTATATGAAGACTTTAAGAAAAAAGGAAGAATCTTGCATAAGACTCCACCCCTTTAGTGTGACTGGTTTAGTGGCTTCAACAACCTCTAAGTTTCTCACATTAAAACTATGTGGTGAAGCTCTGACTGATAATGAAGCTGTGAAGACATTTAATCACATATTTAAAAAAAATTGGGTACTCTTCAATTAGAATTTTAATTCTGATGAAAATAGCATGTACTAAAAGTGAATGGCCTTGAGGATCCACATCAGGAAGGAGGAAGTGTGAAGGCTACCAAACATTGAGGGTTGTGATGCTGGAGCAAATGCCAGTGGAGATTTAACCTTTTTAGTGTTTTTATTAGAATGGTTATTATTTTTGTTAGTGCTCTAATTATAAAATTGCATTGGATTTAAGTGATATTCCCTAAACCATGTTTCTCCAGGAGGCCTGTTCTTTTTATTGGGCAAATCTACAGAACAGGAGATTCTTCAGGAATACATATATGACATGGTAGCAGAATGTCTGGTGCTTTTTTTTTTTTTTTTCTGCACAACATCTATTTTGGTGTTGGCACACAGTATATGCCTAATAAATACTTGTTGACTCTCAGGATAACTTCATATCACAAATGTTTTGGTTATTTCTTATTTTTGTCTAATCCATGTTTCCTTTCATTTCTCTATTAATGACCCATATTGTTTAGAAGAGAATATTCAGCAAAAGGGAGACACGGAAAGCAAGGGGGATACTATGAGGCTCATCAGAAACCTCTGGGGTAACAAATGACTTTAAGATCAATTTGAAGAAAGACAGAACTTATCAGCCTTTATTTATCTTTCTTTTCTCCCAGGGCTCTCTTTAATGTTAACTGGGTGCTAACCTCATGAGAAGCCAGAGGGAGAGATCAGAGGTGAGTAGGCCTAACATATACTTTTGATATCCCAACTGACATTAGTAGCCTCCTCCTTTTTTTAATGTTTATTTATTTTTGATAGAGAGAGAGAGACAGAGCATGAGCGGGGGAGGGGCAAAGAGAGGGAGACACAGAATCCAAAGCAGGCTCCGGGCTTTGAGCTGTCAGTACAGAGCCGACATGGGGCTCGAACTCACAGACCACGAGATCATGACCTGAGCCGAAGTCGGAGGCTCAACCGACTGAGCCACCCAGGCACCCCAGTAGCCTCCTCCTTTTGTCAACATGATAGAAAAGATGTCTCTCCACCAACCAAGCTATCTGTGTGTCCCAAGAAGGTAAAAATAAAGGAATGTAGGTGCAATGAGATCAGCCCTAAGACTACACTTGGTGAAGTGCCTGGTTCATAGTCAGTAAACAAATCCTTGCAGGACAGCAGTGGTATCTTTCATATGTTAGCTTCCAAGAGAAACACAATGACCCTGATGCCAGAAGGAAGGGTGTTTGTTTAATTACTGTTCATATTAACTGAAGCACAATGCTAAAAAACAAACATCAAGAATTAAGACATGGCTGAGATAATCACAGTAAAGTCAAATGTAAGCCATATCAGTAATAGACTTTTTCATTTTTTGCAGTAAACATTATGTATCTTTTACACATACCTTTAATTGGATTTCAAATGTTAGCTTCACTTGGCCTGAGGATAGTGAAACCCAACAATATATTCAAAATAATGTCACTCCATTTTCAAGTCTATTTATACACTCCAAATAGAAGCCGTTTGTATTACAACACCTTCTCCCTTTTAAAACCACACCAATGAGACCTACAAGTCCTTTATGATCTGGAAGCTGCTTATCTGTTCTACTTCTCTTTCAACAGAAGCCCCCTCCCCTAAATGCCCCAATTTCTTTTTTGTTTTAATTTTTTTATGTTTGTTTATTTTTGCGCTCTCGCGCACATGCACAAGAGATAGAGAGAGAGAGAGAGAGAGAGAGAGAGAGAAAGTGAGCATGAGCATGGGAGGACAGAGAAGGAGAGGCAGAATCCAAAGCAGGCTCTAGGCTCTGAGCTGTCAGCACAGAGGCAGACATGGGGCTTGAACCCAGGAGCTATAGATCATGACCTGAGCCAAAGTCGGATGCTTAACCGACTGAGCCACACAGGTGCCCCCAAACGCCCTCAATTTCTTAACCATAGTGTCTCTGCACATGCTATTGTCATCTCCTTTGCCTGAAATGTTCTTCACTCTTTCTTTGCCTTGTAATTGCTCAACACATTTGTTATATGCTTCCCAATACCCTGAAAGCTCTATAAGAGCAAGCCATATCTGTCTTGTTCATTATTGTACCCACAATGGCTAGCACAGTACCTAACACTTAGTAGGCTGTCAACAAATACTTACTAACTTTAATTAGACCCGTAAGACTGAGCTCAAACATCAGTCTCTTTGGGAAGGTGTCCCGGATCCCTGACATTCTGGTGATATATCTACCTCATGTACTGCATGGGCTCCCTGTTCATATCTGTTGTACTGAAGTGCAGTTCTTTAACTGTCTCTCTCTCCCAGTAGACTATGAGGTTCTTCAGGTTAGGAAGTGTCTCAACTTCATCCTTCTAACCCATGGCACTCTATATAGCACGTGGTATACTCTAAGGAGATTAATAAATACCTATGGAGCAGATTATTGAGCCACATTTGAGCTTGGAAGATTCTCACCCATATCCATCTCTTAAACAGGAATTGGATGAAAGCATCGGATAAACAGGTCATGTCTTTCTGTAGCACGTATTTTTACTCAATGTTTCAGGAGGGGAAACACTTAAGTTATTTAAACCACACACGTGTCTGTGTGCGTGTGTGTATAGTGAGTCGAATTCAAAATATACATCAAATTTTAAGTAAGATAGAAACTTTGACAAAGCAAATTTACCTTGGGGTTCCTTGTCTGCCCTGTCTAGAAGCATGCATTTCCTCTTCTGTGCTGTCTTTGGATAGTTTACCACCTGCATGATTAAAAAGAAAGTTAATGACAATGACAAAGCCAGGATCAAAGCTGTTTTTAGATATATAATGTTCTTTTCACTCTACTGTCCCAGTTAATTGCCTCATCACATATATAGCATGGTCAAATTTATCCTAATGCACTCTCAATAAATATGCTCATAAACAGATTCAGCAGAGCTGAAGGGGAGGGCAAAATAAGTCATAGCCTGAAGATATCTGAATAACAGGCATTTGGACATGTTAATAGACTTAGTATCCAAATTACATTTCAGGCTTTTCTAGCATATATGCTCTTATTCCGTGATGGTGGTTCATTCAAATCCTGCTCTGCCCCTATAACGTTCTCAGTGTGAACAATATTTTTAGAGGACCCTGTTTAAAAAAGTTGGAAGAATATAGCCTGGGCCTCCTCCTGACAACTCAAGCACTAAAGACTAATAATGCTCACAGTACTCTGCTGTTGCTGCTGCAGCACAAAAACACCTAGCATTTGTCTCGAGATTTACATTTTATTTATTTATTTTTTTTAATGTTTATTTATTTTGAGACAGAGAGAGACAGAGCATGAGCGAAGGAGGATAGAGAGAGAGAGAGGGAGACACAGAATCTGAAGCAGGCTCCAGGCTCAGAGCTGTCACCACTGAGCCCAACACAGGGCTCCAACTCAGGAGCTGTGAGATCATGACCTGAGCCGAAGTCAGACGCTCAACCGACTGAGCCACCCAGGTGCTCCTGGAGATTTATATTTTAAACAAAGCTTTGATACACATGATCTTACTCCGTACCACAGCCCTAAACCTAAATGAGTTCAGGAAACAGAAAATAGCACTCAATCCAATTGTTAGCTCTCTATATAGGTGCTTTTGTTGAAGAGCCTTATTTCCCCCCCACCCTACATCTCCAAGATTAATGAAGTAGTGGACGCCTGCTGCTTCTACTACCTAGCAGCATGGGAATAAAGGAACGACTGTATTTCTTTGGTCGCAAAGCAATCACGGCAACACAAAGCACCCACTTTCTACTTTGACCCATACAGTCTGTCTAGGCAATTAATCAGCACTCCACGTGGTGGTTTTCCTATAGGATGCCAGCTGTCTTGCCAATCCACCCCTCCCACAGAGCTTAGCGGGACCACACCCTGCCAAGGCCTCTGTGGGAAAGGTGCTCTGACCTACACTAGTGGAAGCTGACACTCAGGTAGAACTGCCAGTGTAACTCATACTTGAATCCTTCTGGGCCTCACTTTCCCCATCTCTAAAATGGGCTATACCTCCTTTCTCTGGACTAGTTCCCTTCCATTTCACGCTAGGCCCCGGGGAAGTGAAATCAGTGCTTAACCACAGCTTAAAGTCCTCTCCTTTCCTCTGGATCCCATCGCTGCTCTGGGCATGCTCAGTAGTTGGGGCCCGCTCTGCACTGGGAGTAGGAAGCAGCTTTCTGTGCCCCGGCTGCAGACTGCGGGCACTTTGATGAATCACGTGTGTTGAGGCCCTCTTAAAGAGATAGGCACCTACTTTCCCTCCACCCTAAACACCGCCCTGAGGGCGGCGGCGCCAGGGACCTTGGTAATTGCAGCTGCTCAGGGGCAGGGCTTGCCCCAGCACCGGGTAGTGGCAAAGGCGTGTTGCGTCGGGGGTGCGTGAGAGCCGGAATCCTGAAATCGGCAGCTCCCCAGGCAGACACACTCTCACACAGGAAGCGGTGATACCGAATCAGCCAGGGCAGCGGGACAACCCCCAGGGGCTTCCCCAAGTTGAGGAGAGTTGGGGTTACAGGGCACAGGTGATAGGGCCAGAGAAAGATGGAGCAGCCCGGGGCGGCGGCGTCGGGAGCGGGAGGCGGCAGCGAGGAACCCGGTGGGGGCCGGAGCAACAAGAGAAGCACAGGGAACCGAGCCGCCAACGAAGAGGAAACGAAAAACAAACCCAAATTGGTGAGTGCTCCCGCAGTCCCCGCCAGCCTTGGGGACAGCAAGAGCCCTGGGAACCTCTGGCTGTTAAGCACCGGGGGACCCGGGGCCCCCTCCCAAGGCTAACCGCGACCTCGCAGTGCTACTCCAAGAGCCACCAAAGGAGCGGCCACGCCACGCCGAGGCGCGGAGACAGCGTGGGGGCGGAAGAGCACCCCCTTTCCCATTTAAGCCCTTTCTCACTCTTCTCATTCCGGGAGGCAGTGCGGGAAGGAGAAAGGCCCCACCCCAACTTGGGGAGACTCCGAGTACTGGGTAGGGTCTGTTATTTGTCTAACTTGTGGGCGCGAATCTTTGCGCGATTCCGTTCCTTCCCACTTCTGTCAGTTGCTGGGTTTTGACTCTTAACGCATAGTGTCCGGGCAGGAGAACCTCTCTTCTTTTTAGTCCAAATACTTGGGAGCCCACCCAGAGACTTGCACACCAACCCCACCCTAAAGAAAAACACACAACGTAGGCTCCTGGTCTTTCTACTTTACCAGAAATCTAAGAGTCGCCTACGTGCTCTTTTTCCTGTTGCCTCTTCCATGTGCTCTCCCAAGAAACATTTCTTCTTAAGAGCGTGGGAGTTCGAGGCTGGGTGAGGTACCAACAACTGTTGTGCATATAATAAGCAGAGTCATTACAGTACTTCCACCTAGTTGATTAAGAACGCTCAAAAGCAGTAAGCCCACCGCACAAGTTTCATCGTCCTGAAAGTGTGTGAACCAGTGGTAGAAGTCCATTTCCTGCCACTGACTTAATGTGCAGAGGAATGTAATCTGTGGGGGCTGGTATTAGGTTGGGAAATACTGGAGTTTCCTCAACTCAGTTAAAAAGGTTCCTCTTTATATATATATATATATATATATATATATATATATATATATATATATATGAAAATGATATAGTAGGGAAACTTAAAAACTGGTAACGTTAACAAAATATATTGGCTAATGTCAATTTTTCCCAACTGTGGCAAATATTATGCAGACATTTATCAATAAACTTTCTAATTTGGGTGGCATGAGGGGAAATGATTTTCCTGTACAAATTCAGCAAGTATTCCTTCTGTTTGAAGGTTCTTAGTCCAGATTTGAAGTACAAGCACATGTTGCACATCTAGTTTTCAGTTTTAACTTGTTTTTAATAGGGGAGGAGACAGTGACATTACTAAACCCTTTTTTTTATGGCATCAGATCATTTGGTATGTATGTACCTGTTGTACTTCTCTCTTGCCTCCTATTTTCCTTTCAATTCTGTATTGTCCATATTGGAAAACAATGGTCAGGGTGTTATTTCGGGAAATACTGCAGCTTTCCATTATATGGGAAGGGACCTGATGGGGTAGAATAAAATAACCAGTTTAAAGTTTCCTCACTTCTACCCTAACTTGAGGCAAATTGAGAACTTGCTTACTTGGTATGTCCTGTTAACCAAGTATTTACAAAAGTAGAAATTGCCCTTTGTGAATTGTCTATGCTGGCTGAAGGTTAATGGGTTTAATAGGTGCCCCCTACCATCATGAAACTTAGAAAAGTTTTGTGAGTGTATCACCAAAGTGTAATACACTTAAAAAATTCTGATATGATTTTGATATTTATCAGTTTGTTGTTAAAGAGTGATGATGTTTCCTTTTTTTCCCCTGGACCCAGTACAAAACTGTGATTTAAACAGTGATTAAAAGTTTAAGCAAAAATAAAAGTGAACTCAGTGTCCACGAGTAGTTTGGTACATCCAACAAGAACTTTCTACTTGCAGGAAATATGCTTTCAGGAAAGCACTTATCTCTGTTAGTTATAACACCGTGATTATATTCTTCCCTTCCCTTTGGTCATTTGTCCTGTTTCATATTTTATGTTTTACTTGCTTTGACAAGGTAACTAGATCGTTATGAGATGGTATCACTTTCAGTTCTTAGCTAACACTGTTCGGTGTTGAACATAGCTTGACATAGTAGAACAAGTATTTGAATGCAAGAGTTTGTTAATATCAATCAGAACTTGCTCTTTTGCTCAAACATAACTTTTGAGCCTTACATGATTTTACAAGCAGATGTGTCAGAGTTAATAAAAACAAATTTAGAAGGACATTTCAGCACATTTTAAAGCAAGCAAGTTGATCAAACAAGACTTGGTATACTTTTTTTAAAAATAAGTGCTTTACTCCTTATTTTGAGCTGTCTTATTGAAGTGCTCAACACTTTCTTCTAAGGCCTTTTAGGATGGAGTTCTTCTGGGCTTCTTAAAATATTGCTAGTAAGCTAAAAGCTTTACCTAGACTAAATTTTACTATTTTGAGTATTGTGTTATTAATCACTGTAGTAGTTCTTTTTTTTAATTTTTTTTTAATGGTTATATTTATTTTTGAGACAGAGAGAGACAGAGCATGAGCAGGGGAGGGGCAGAGAGAGAGAGGGAGACACAGAATCTGAAGCAGGCTCTGAGCTGTCAGCACAGAGCCAGACACGGGGCTTGAACTCATCAACTAGAAGATATGACCTGAGCTGAAGTCTGATGCTCAACCGACTGAGCCACCCAGGCACCCTTGTAGTAGTTCTTAATTGTATGTGGGTAAAGTAGTTGTGGTGTGGTATTATGAAAGAGAGCTATATGTAATAGAAATTCTTCATGTAGATGATTGTGGTGGATAGGGGTTCTTAAACTCCTGAAATTCTATGAAAAATTTGAATACATGTAGGTACATTCATTTTTCTGGGCCTCATAGTTTTCATCAGTTTCTCAAAGGTACCTGTTACCTATAGAAGAATAAGCACTATTGGGTTACCAAAGAGAGAGGGTAAAGGAAATGCCAGTTGATTCCAATCCAAGTTACTAGGGAGAGGAGGAGGTCAGTGATGGAAGGAGAAGGGGAATAGTGCTGATCACACAAATGATTGATATTGAAGATAATTCATCTGGGAGTAAAAAGAAGTTAAAAACATGTCTATATAGTATTAGCTACGATGAAAGTTTTCATTATATAGAAAAAGTAACAATAGTTATAGTATATTGGATTCATTGAAGTATAAGGCTTGTGATTCACTTGTTTTCATTGAGTTCCTTATTGTTCCGGAAAACTGGAGAAGGAAGGTATGTTTTCTATAGAGAGGAGCTACTTTAATTTATATCTCATACTTTTGCTGGGTATTACAGTTTTTTCAAAGTGACGTTTCAGGACTTTAATGACCTTTGTTTAAGATTAAATAAGAATGTGGGGCACCTGGTTGGGTTAGTGGGTTGGGCCTCTGACTTCAGCTCAGGTCATGATCTCACAGTTCTTGAGTTGGAGCCACTGCACCCCCACCCCAGGCTCTGTGCTGACAGCTCAGTGCTTGGAGCCTGCTTCAGATTCTGTGTCTCCCTCTCTCTCTCTCTCTCTCTCTCTCTCTCTCTCTCTCTCTCTGCCCCTCCCCCACTCACTCTCTTTCTCTCAAAAATGAATAAACATAAAAAAAATTTAAAAAGATTAATAAAAAATGTAACAGAACTTCAGTTTTCTCTATCTTTAATCCTCTCAGTGACCCTATTATCTTGATTCTTTTTACTGGAGGCAATCTTCTCTTGAATTTCTCACATTTTGAATAATGCATTAGTACTATTAGTACTAGAGCTTTGTATTTTATGTAACTGTTTGGTTAGGCCCAGATTGTATCATGTCATCAAGCAGCATGAATCTTAGATTAATTAGTAATTTGGTGTCAATCATGGAATGTATTTTGTCAAATCTACTAGAGCTCCAGAAGTATTATGAAGGAGCTGCATCTTGAATCCCACATATGTAAGGCAATGACTTGACCATTAAAAGAGGCTATTGTTAAAGTAGAACTAACATCCCTCACACACATTCCACGGTGTAGAGTGGCTTAACATTCTTAGATGTTTTTGCATTTTGACTTTGTGTGAATGTGTTTTTTTTTGTTTTTTGTTTTTTTAGAGGGACAGAGGGAAAGAGAGTCTTAAGCAGCCTCCACACTCAGTATAGAACCTGACATAGGGCTCAATCCCATGACCCTGAGCTGAAGTTAAGAGTCTGATGTTCAATTTACTGAGCCACCCAGGCGCCCCAGACTTTGTGTTTCTGTATTATTCCTGAAGCCTTTGGTTCTTTCGGCAGTGGAGTCAAATTAGGGACTTGATATAACAGAAGTTAATTTTGTGGCTATTATATAACTTCCTGAATATTTGGTTGTTTTTTAATTAGATAAATCATGGTTTGATTTTAATTGATAAAGTTGAGCACAAGTTCATTTATGCAACATTTACTGAGCACCTATTCCATCCTAGGCATTATTCTGATGGTTGGTGATACAGAAATGCTCACAGTCTAGTGAGAGAGACAGGGAAGTTAATGATTAAAGAGCTGTGTGTAAGGAATCCTAGGAATATGCATAGGAGGGTTATATGAAAATGTGGAGAGCCATCTCAATCTAATTGGATGATTGTTACAAGGAAAGACTTACTAGAGTAGGTGACATTTGCACCAAGGCTTGAAGAATAAGGCATTAATTGAAGAAGGGGAGGGAAAGGCATTTTTAGGTTGAAAATAACATATACAAAGTAGAGAGATATGTTAATATGCCTAATAAAGGAACTGTGGGTAGATGTTAATGGCTGAAACAAAGGGTACATATGGTAGACCTGGTAGAAAAGAGAGAGTCCAGATCATGATGGATATTTGTATGTTGTCTTAGAGTTTCAGCTTCTTTCTGCAAGCCATAGCAGGCCATTTAAGAGATTTAAGCAGGAGACTGGCCTAATAAGAATTGTGTTTTAAAAAGAAACTTAAGGGGTGCCTGGTTGGCTCAGTCAGTTAAGCATCCAACTTTGGCTCACGTCATGATCTCAAGGCTCCTGGGTTCAAGCCCCATGTTGGGCTTTGTGCTGACAGCTCAGAGCCTGGAGTCCGATTTGGATTTGGTCTCTCTTTGCCCCTCCCCTGCTCATCCTCTGTGTGTGTCTCTCTCTCAAAAATAAATAAACATTTAAAAAAAATTTAAGGAAACTTAATACAGTGGAGAATTTCTTGGAGAGGGGTGCCAGTATGGAGACAAGAAGACCAGTTGGGAGGACTGAGTGGCACAAAGAGTTTGATGTTTAGAGACCTGGATTCCAGTTGCAGCTCATTTACTCTTCCATTTACTATTTCATCTATTTACTAGGCATATTTCTCTGCACCTCAGATTCCTCCTGCCACTCCATTGCCTCACTTTCTTGCCACCCACCCTGAACATCTTCACCAAATTTGGAATAGCCACCTTGTTTCTCCTTTATAAAGCTCACCTGCTTGTTACAGTCCAGCTTGTGTCTCAAAATTCCATCATTATTTCATTAAAGTTTCACTGATTACTTCAGCTTACCAAAGGTTCTTCCTTATTCTCAACTCATAACTATCGTGAGTCTGAATGTTACATGCTGATCTTGTATCGACAGAGATTTTAAAGTGCTTCTGGGCAGTGGTCCCACTTTATGCCTATTCTTTAAAACTTGTAAGCCAGTGCTTGGTTGCAAAGCTACTCAGTAAATGATTATTAGCTGGGAATTCTTTCCCCATAGGCTAGACATTTTGAAAATGTAAAATTGTTGAAAATAGGCTTTTAAAAAATTCTCCATCAAATGAACCTATCTGTACATTCCTCTGTGTCCTTTGTTTTGAAATTCAAGAAACTTCTTGTCTGGGAGAACTCCTTATCCCCTTGGTTGGATTCTTGTGATGACCCAGCCTGAACTTCAATGCCGAATAAAGGTATTAAAACTCATGACCCAAGAAACATTGTTATTAGTAGGAGACTTCAGATTATTGGCAAAAGAATACTGAATGGAGGACACTGGGTTCCAGTGTTCATTCTATATTTTATTTGCTTGTGATCTCTGATGAGCAGTTTAACAGCAGAAGTTTAAGCCACTTCATTAACATATGCCAGTTGGAGATAATGTTTTCCTGATTGGCTTTACAATGTGCTTTAGATAAAACATAGTAATGAATGAGATAGCATTTAGAAAATTCCATATTGCTGTATAAATATACAGCATTACTATTAACCCCATATATTACCTGAATCAAATGTGATTGTGGTTGAATGGCTAATGCCTTTTTTGTAATTTGATAGCTCTAACATTATTGTATAAAGTACCATTGTATGGTTATATGTTGATTGATTCCTCTTCTCTCCCCAATTCCATTTGTCCACTTGGAGAATTGTATATTCTGTCCTTCTACTAATAATTCTTTCTGTTTAATGAATAGAAGATGTAAGTTTAACATTTTTTTCACTATAGTATTTTTTAAGTACCAGACTACCATTTTTTTTTCAGTTCGTCAATTTGACACATTTAAAATTTGTGTTAAAAAACGTTTATTAGATACCTTTGGCATTCTGCCTTGCCAGGCAGCTTACTGCTGTTGTACAAATAAGAAAACTGAGTCAACTGATACGTTAAGGGGACTGACCTAGAGATAAGTTTAAAATCTATCACTTCTATTGTAAAGGTACTTATAGCACAGAGTTATTATGCTTCAGGGTCTCTGAAAGTGAAAAATTATTCATCTCTCTTCTTGTTCCTTTTTCGAACAATTATAATTATAATCCACCTGGAGTTCACTACAGGAACCAAGAACTCTGGCAATAGCAGCATGTCATTGAAGTGAAATCATATTCTTTGCCAGTTTGGCCCCATAGAACACTTTAAATAATGGTATGCACTGAAAATTGTACACACACAATATATGCTAATTTATATCCATTAGCACGTTTGGTTAAATGTTACTGGTTATCACTAGCACCATATGGATTTTTTCTGAAGACCCAGGTTTCCCCTATTCCTATATTCAGTCTGCCATGCAAAAGAGACCAGTTCCTTC
This sequence comes from Panthera pardus, assembly GCF_024362965.1. NCBI lineage: Eukaryota > Metazoa > Chordata > Mammalia > Carnivora > Felidae > Panthera > Panthera pardus. The sequence goes on along the minus strand of NW_026526843.1, from coordinate 50,606,634 downwards.
TGTCAGATTTGGGGTGTTTGATATACTATTTTGTCTCAGGACTGAAGAGAGTAAGATCATGGCCAGGTGACTTGAAATAATAATTATATACTTCATATCTAAGTGGGTATCTTGTAGGAGACACTCATTGACACTCATTGTCTTCTTATAGGAAGACAGCTCAAAATTGATGCACGTAAAGAATGGTCAAGATATATTTTTGCATAGCTATTTGCTATGAATGTAAGTAACAGAAAGAAATGAGCTCATATTAATTTAAAATTTATTTATCTCATCAGATTGAATCTGTTTCAGTCTGAATGATTTATTCTGGCTATAGCTTGAGCAGACACTCAAGTGAATTCTGATACTTGCCTGCTTTATGTGAGGAGGTCTAGGGAAAGAGTATTCATGCCTTTCTCATGAAACAATATGACAAACAAAATTCTTACTAATCACCACTTACATAGGCTTTTGTTTAATGAAGGTTTTTCTGTATTGCTTTCAAGAGAGTATGCTACCAAATACAGACCAGCAAATTGTCTACCAGTCTCTCCTTCTGTTAAGGCTCTGTATAGCAGTGCCTACTTCATGTGAGAAGTTTCTAGGTGGCTATTCAGGCAGGTCTATGTAGGAATCCAACACTTCATTAGGGATGTATTATTTCCCAAAGGCTATTGATTCAATACCCTGGTAATTCTGGTGCTCAACCAAGGGAGACAATGTGTTGGGTACAGTCCTTTAAAAAAATCTGTCATTCTGAGATAGATATCCACATGCTTTTGTAAAGATTTGGTCAAAATTATGAGGAATTTTTGTCTATCCTTAATTTATTGGTCTCTCACCTAGCTAAAAGTAAAAGAGATAAAATAAAGTTTTTACTTTATTTGTAATATGGGGTAGTTAATATAACCTTTTTAATAAAACATAAAAAAAATTCCAAACATACTAAAAAGTAGATAGGATGGTATAGTGAATCACCATATATCTATTACCCCCAATCTAGCAGTTACCTAGATTTTCAACATTTGCTTTATCCATCCTTTATTTTTTCCTTGCTAAAGTACTTTAATGCAAATCCTTGATATGTCATTTTACTCCTACATACTTCAGTGTGCTTCTCTAAAAATTACTTTTTTTAAACATAACCACATGCCACTGCTGCATCTTTAAAAATTAACATATTGCTTGGTATCATCTAATATTTAATTCATAATCAAATATTCCTAATTGCCTCAAAAAATAGTTTTGATCTAATGTGTGCCTAATTAATGTACATGTAACTGAGCTCCTTAAACAAATACAACTTAAAGTTAATGGTAAAATTTCATTTAAAGTTACTCCACATAAAGTGCTATCATAAAGTATCAGCTCCAATTAAGTTCATTTCTGTCTTTAGTTCTGTAGAAGTATCTGGAAAGGTTGTCTATGCAAGTGTGGAGAGACTCCTTAGAACAGCTACTATATGCCATAGAAAAGAGACCAAATGAAGACTTTTGGCTCCACTCGCTGGTTGGGGGTAATCACTCATTCTTCATTTTGCAATTCGTGAAGTGGAGTGGGGTTTATGTGTAAGTATTTTCTACCCAGGGAAATGTTGTAGATAGTTGGGAGAAGGAAATGAGTTATTGAGTTCTGCAGATAGTGTTCATATAACTCTTTGATACATGCACACAGCTAATATGTTACTAGATGTAGTTTTTATTTCAACACAAACGCCAGTTTGGTAATTGAGGTGTCTTTGGTTTTTAGCTGCTGTATTATACTTTAGGTTGCTGAATATGGGTAATTGGGTGAACAAACGTTTACAAAGAACTCTGAACTATTAAGTTTTGTTATTTATATTTGTGAGGTTAAAATTGAAAACCAGGCTACACTAATGAGGTGATGGAGTTGGGGATGGGTGGAGTGGGTAAGTATGAGAAACCAACTTGGGCAAAAATCCTAGACGCCACACAGATTTACTAAAGAAATTGTGTAACCACTACTTCCCAGACAGCAATTTAGTGCTGTTATTGTACTGGGAGGCATTAGGAATATCATTTCATGAACTTTGTGGATTCAGGTAGATTTAAACTCTAATCCATTTCCACTCTGCAACTTCTAGGCTATTTATTGACCCAATCAGGTGGTAATTTTCCTCCAAACAGGAGATAAATGATAATTGTTGGGGCTCCATAATTGTTGTGGCGTTTGCTCCTTTTGTTTTGCTGAGGGGAGAGAAAGCTGTGGAGGTATTGTTTTATGTGCTTTGAAATACATCACTGATAAAACTCTAAATGCTTAATAGCATATTATGCTAGCTGAAGCTGTTTAGGAAGATTCTATATGTAGGAAGCAAGACCTTGTACTCTAGACTGTACTCTTACATTTTGAAGTTGTATGTATAATAGAGACCTGGGTCACTAAGTATGGTTGGGCTCTGCTCAAGGATGTGAGACCACAGAGGTCATATCACTTACCAAATCATGTGCTCAATCACAAGACTGTATCTTCTGGGGGAACTTTTTATAGTTCACACAAAGGTGCTATATGGGCCAGGTACTGCATTTAAACTAGATTTACTTTATTCCTTATATCTCTACTTTGTGGATTTTATTCTCATACATGATAGGAAATTCAGCAAGGCACAGGACTTAGTGTAATATCTTACTTGGAGTAGGTATTTTCTGTTTGTCATTGATTCTGAAAAAAAGAATATAAGGTGTATAGCTATGTAATATATTGTCCTAAACCTGAATACATTTGCTTCTGAATGAGTGCAGTCCTCAACTGTAGAGGGCTGTGTTCTTGAGAACCTAGCCTACAGGTTCAATATGTTGATTACTTCCTCTAACTTCAGGCTCCTCCCTTTCTACATTCTTCCCAGTGATTTTTTGATATTATTGTTCCACAGTGCTTCACATGGTTACAGATTGTATGGCCAAGACTGCATTTTTCTGAGGTTTGTGTGTCATAACATCGATTTATTTTCATTCATGTTACCTATAGAAAGTTAAGATGGGTTAAAATAAATTTGGCAGAAACATTTCCTCTAATATGGTCTGCAGTCTAGTACCTCACATTACAAAATCAATGCTTTCCAGAAGAGTCAGTGTGTACATAAAACATTTGAGAGTAGAAATAATCTTTTCTTAGGCTTACCTCACAGCTTGTTTTTCACTGGCAGTGCATTAGCTTACATTTTTCCTCCCCTTTGGTTGAATAGCTAATGGTCTTTAAACAAGCTATTAAAGGAAAGAATAATTTCACAGTACAAAGAAAAAAAATGGCCTGGATTTTCTCCATGCTGGCAGTTTGGTTTTTCATGTATTTGTTTTACTAAAGCAGGACTAATCCATGTTCTCTTATCTCTGAAATCTGAGGCTTCTTCTGTGTAGCTTATATTTACTTAATCCAGATGGTGTTGTGAATTTCTGTGAGATCCAAATCTTCCATTTTTATATAAGTTGAGTAGCTTTGAGACCAAATACTAAATTTTAAGTGGCCATGTCTCTATATAATGGAATTGTAGCATTAGTTATACTTTAAAGTAGGAATTGTGCAGGGCTCTGGGCCCAGTTTAATATACTCTTCCTACACGCTCTGTAGGGGATTGTAGATCAAGATATGTTATATTACATATCCCTGCTTTTAATCCTGTCCCTTTAAATAATCTGTTAACACGTGCATGTTTCTAACTCTGAAGATAATCTTATTTCTTGGTGTTATTAGTGGTTTCTGTGAATATTATTCATGGTATATCCTATCGCCTGGGCACAGAAATAACATGCAGAAAGATGGCCATTGGATGTAAAATCACTTACTGAATGTGACAGAGATTTATTTAAAAGCATTTTCCACCACAGGGGTGTCTAGCTGGCTCAGTCTGAGGAGCATGTGACTCTTGATCTCAGGGTTGTGAGTTTGAGCCCTATGTTGGGTGTAAAGATTACTTAAATAAAAATTAAAAAATAACAAAAGCATTTATCATTCACACCCATCATCAATCATGTTGCCATAAACTAGTGGAAATTGCATTTTGATCTTAGTACCACCACTTTGTATTTTCAAGACTCCACCTTTTACAGAATCTAAGAGTATTTCATATGCTATACAGAATTGAAATAAGCTAAATAAGATATCTAACTGATCCTCTTAAGTCTTTTTTTCCCCAAGAGTTAATTTCTGGCAGTTTAAGCAGGTTATATAGAAAGTAAGCTGACAACTTTTTGAAATCTAACTCTGGACAAGTCATTGATCTATCTTCTCTCTGGGTGTCAGTTTATTCTTTAAAATAAGGGAGTTGAAATAAACCATCTTCAAGGTTCCATTCAGCTCTGATGCACAGGTAGTCAAAGGTTATTGACAGCTGTAATGAATCTTCCCTAACATAAATACATGACATGTGGGTTTTAGTTAGATGAAAAGTCAGCAATCATGAAAGATTACAGATTAAGAGTGAATGCTAATGGGTGAAAATGCCAGTTAATTTTACTTTCCTACTTCTGGGGTCTGAGTTAGCCCAGTTCAGTAAAGGTCACATCAACATTGTTTTAACCGTGTGTGGGGCCCCGGATAATGTGGGCTCTGCTTTAGGTCATCCTAATTCTTAGGTGGTTCCCTTGGTTCACTGACCAAATATAGTACTCAAACTTTCCCAGAGGTATTTCTCAATAATGAATAATATCATATGTGCCAGTTGGTGTTCTAAATGCCTTGCATATGTTTGTCAAGAACTATTAAAGGTCTGGGATGTTATCCTACTTATACACCTGTTGCTATTTCATGAATGATTGCAAAAGACTCAACACTCCTGGGTCAGCAACAAAAGATGGTTTATTATTCATTGTAAACCAGTAGCCACAATATCAGCATGACATGCTGGTTCACTATGGTCCTATTCCCACAAGATAGACTAGTATGGATCCCTGCACAGGGAGTCAGTTGCGCTACAGGAGAGGAATACTGACCTTGGAGGATTTACCACTTTTTATGGTAAGCAGAAGCAAGCCTGCTCTTTGTGGAGGGGCTGATATTATTACCTCATGATCAGGGTCCCTTGCTTTAAACACAGCCCTCAGAAATGGCCTGGCTAAGGTGTGGTCAGGGCCTTCTAGTCTTGGCATACCCAGCAAGAATGCACAGAGATGCTCTAGGATTGATGGTGGGTATCCTCCTCTATCAATAGTGACGCATTTGGTCCTCATATCAGTTATTTTGTAGGTGAGGAGAAGAGTTCAGAAAAGGATAAGTAACTTGCCTGATGATATACATTAGTGAATTTGGAATTCAAGACTAGTGTGACTATAAAATCCTTATTTTTAGCTGTTATTTTCTGTACTGCCTAAGACCCTAAATTTCAGATTAGCTCTAATTTCACTGGAAGACCTAGTGGTTCTCTAGACTGGTGATGGTTGGACCTGGCCTAGATTTGCACTATGCTTATGTAAAATTTAGAGGAACAAGTTCAAAGGCCATTTTTAGTGCCACTGATAATCAGTAGTTAAAATTCTTTGAATCACTGACATGAAGTAGTGTGTCAGATATGTGACCACTTGGTAGAAGAGAGCCATGAGGATGAAAATTATATGGCTGAAAAGAGCCATGAGAATGAAAGTGATATGCCTGTGGATTTTAAGGATACATGAATATGATTTTTCAAATTATCAGTCTGGCCTCTTAAATAATTTCATGGTCAACACAAGGCCTACGGTACTTTACAACTATTGCATATTGCATATGATTCTCTTGTTTTTGTATGTTGGCTGTTAAGAGAGTATCTTCTGAACAGGTTACACTGCAAGCCAAACAGTCTGCTTCATCTTTTAGTTTCTATCTCTCCTCCTCTCCCTATTCCCTTTCTGTTTGTGAAATTTTGTGTGAAGTAAAACTGCTTTGGAAAAACTAATGCCCTCTCCTATGATTACACAAGTACATGATATGCATTGTTTCTTGTCTGGGGGAGTGCCAAGAACCACCTACCTTCTCCTGCTGCTTCTCATGTCTGCTTTGCCTAAAGATTGGCTGCTATAAAAGTGTGGCATATTCAGCCAAGTGCTATCTTTTTTAATTAAGCTGCTGAAAGTGTTGTGACAAACTATTTTTGCATTCACATGTGACGAGTAATAGAGTCCTAAACTATGGGCTTCTGTGCCAAATAACATGGAAGTGCATAATGTGATTTGAGTTCTAGCCCTTCAGTCTTAATCATCATCCTCCCAAGAGTAAAAGAGTTTTTAATTTAAAAAATGTGATGAATAAAGCATCATGATTATACCAGTATATGCCTGGAAATCGAGCTATTTCATACTTATGTTCACTATCCTTAATGGTTAAAATTTCTATGTTGGCTCTTTTCATAGAACTATGTATAATAAGTAGGAAACCAGGAGATAAAGGACATCTTGAGCTCATATAATGATTATAAACATAACTGGGAAAGCTGGTAATTGAGCCAACTAAGTATTTTTTTTTAATTTCTGTTTTCCAAATATACTTCTTATCTATTATTACAAGTTTGGATTTCCTACAAATATGGTCTTGGTAGTTGATGTCCTTCTTTTGTTTTTGACCTCATCTAAAGCTCTAAATAAAGAGCCTTATGTTTTAGATAAATATATAAGGAAGGATATCACATTCTTGTCCTCAAAAGTATGTTCTTTTTCTTTACACCAGTGGTTCTCAGGGGGCAGAGTTTTATCTCCTAGGGGACATATGGTTGTGTCTGGAGACCTTTTTGTCGTCACAAATGGAGAAGGATGCTACTAATAACTAGTGAGTAGAGGTCAGGAATTTTGCTGAACATACAGTATGTAAGACAGACCCACACCCGCACCCCCCCCCCCCGTGACAAAGAATTATCCTGCCCAAAATGTCAGTAGTGCCAAAGTTGAGAAACCTTGCTTTAGAGTCTATGAGTTTTTGTTTATTTAGTTTAAAAAATTCCTGTGGCTCCTTAGCCACTCATTTATTCTTCCATTCTGTCATTTCCTTTATATTGAGACAGGGCCAGATCATCCCTGTCTTCAAGGAAGCATTGTTTGTCTCACTGACTGCCACCAATTTTATTTTCATTTCCTTCCTTTCCACTACTGAAAATCTGCTGGACTGGAGTGTTTTCAACTTTGTAGTTGCAAACTATACATCTTATCACTTATTTCTGACCTCTGGGAAAAATATTCAGTCTCCTCCTAATGAGTTTAAAAGGCAATTTTTCCATCTGCTGATTCCTTGATACCTAAACAACTTTTGGTGCTGGTCACTTTTAACTCATTGTCTATATGGATTTTAGATTCCATGATGCAATTTTCTCTGGCCTCTGGATTTGTTGACTGTAAGGGAAGTAATGCCTTCCCTTATCTTTCACCTAAAAAATTTTCTCATTATCTGCTCTTTTCTATATACAATTGTAGGCAATCACATACATGCCTCTTCAGATACTACCTGAATGCAGTTGATGCCAAAACTTTTGAGCTACTCTGACATCAAAGCTTGATACTGTGTTATTGTTTGCTGAAAGACATTTCCTGATTATGAAGCAGTTCTAAAAAAAATGGCATAAAGGTTTTGATTCATTTCTCTGAGACCCATGTGAAACCTAGAATACTTAATGGTTGTTTTAATCTCTTTGCAGGGAGATTAAAAATTAACTTGAGGGCGCCTGGGTGGCTCAGTCAGTTAAGTGTCCGACTTTCAGCTCAGGTCATGATCTTATGGTTAGTGGGTTCGAGCCCCACCTCGGGCCATCTGCTGTCAGCATGGAGCCTGCTTGAGATTCTCTCTCTCTCTCTCTCTCTCTCTCTCTCTCTCTGCCCCTCCCCCTACTTGCTCTCTCTCAAAATAAATAAATAAATTAACTTGATACACAGATACTCATACACATGGTGTTTATCAAGTTTACTTATTCAAGCTAAGCTCTTCCCTTATCACCAGACTGTATTACTGTAATATTAGTCACTGACCTTTATGATTTCTGGTCCAGTTTAATCAAGGTTAAACTTCCCTATTTGACTATTGAAAGTAAATGACTACTTCTTTTCCAATTTATCAGGACCAAGTTTATTTTTATATTTAGGGTTACTGTCAAGCTACCTAATTTTGTCTTATCTTCTATTTTTTATTTTCCCCTTTATATAAGTGAAGCTATTTCCCAAATTGTTGCTTCTACCTGAAATAACCTCTTATCCTTTTTTTTTTCTTCTCAGAGGATTCTAAGTACTTTCCTTCCATTTCTTAATGTAACTTCCTAAAATCTTTATTGTCTGATGGAAAGTGACGTGGTCAACTTATTCCCCTTCAACCTCCAGTTTCCTATAGAGAGCCAGTTCATTCTGCAGCATGCATAGCCATTTTCACAGTTGTGCTTATTATAAATGTATGTTACAGAGTATCACTCTACACATATCAAATCTTCAATATGTATGAGGCATTGTGCTGTGGGTATAAAAACAATTCTGCATAGGTAGAGGAGCCCATGGCCTAGTGAGAAAAGATGGGCATTCATGTCTAAAGTAGTAAGTTCTATAATCAATAGGTGTGAGAAGAGTGTTCTTTGGGAATGCTGTATACAGTTGCTGGTAGGGAGAGGAGAGATTTCACAGAGGCCACATTTGATCTGGGTCTTGGAGAATGAAATATAGTTTGGTAAGGTTAAATGAAGACATTCCCAGTAAAAAGAACATCATTTATATAAATTTAAAGTTATGGAAAGGAAGGTTTTCTTTAAGTGTCATTGATTTTGTAAGTGTTAAGATCTTGGAGGGAAGGCTATGACTGAACTTGCTTTGTAACTCAATATGGGTGATAATATGAAGCATTTTTCACCAACTCAAAAGTGAGGTGGAGAAAGGGAATTAACACTAAGAACCTACATTGTTTTAGGCATTATTGTGGGAGCTTTACATCACCAGCTTGCTTAATTTTTATCATAAACATATATAGTAAGTGTAGTTATTTCCATTTTACAAATAAAGGAAATAAGTCTGTTAGATGATTCTGATTCCACAATACATGCTGTTTTATGCTAGCATGCTACCTTCTTCTTAGAAGTAACAGACTATATTTAAAACTTAGAAATGAACTATAATATTTTCCTACTTTATTGAAATATGCTTCATATTTTATATTTTTACGTTTTACTTTTCCTATTACAAACCTTATTAAGAGTCTAATAAATGCATCTTAACACATTTCATCATTGTTGGATTAAGTTAAATAATAGAGTTTGAGAAGTTGGCTAGGAGTTACCCACAAATAGTCTAATTTAGAGCTATATATGGTTAGTTTTACTATTGATGATTTGGGCAAGCTAGTCAGTTGGAAGTTTCTACGTCTGAAATTCTTGTTCATATTTAATTCAATAAGCATTTGGAGAAAGCGACTCCAGTGTCATGCTAAGCATTATTAAGGTACTAAAATAAATAGTCCCTACCCACTGGGAACACAGGTGTCTTATGTGTACAAACCCATGGTGCAAGGTGGAATGTGATTAAGTGCTACTGTAGAGGTAAAAAGTGATGGGAGCATTAGGGCTTCATGGAAAGATTGACAGTAGAAGGTAGTCTTAAAGTGCAGGGAAATTTTTCTTAAATAGTGATAGAGAGTGGAGAGGGGGCATTTTGTATACTGCAAGAGGACTAGGAAGTTATAGCAAGTTTGAGAAATTAAAAGTTAGCCTAGCAGGCCCAGTTGTACATAGTGAGTGGTGGAGGTCAGTCTGGAGGGAGATTGCAGCTCCATTGTGGTGAGCACTGAATGCTTCCATAAACAATTTGCACTTCATTCTGTAACCCAGGTAGAGTATCTGAGTTGGGGAGTGACACTTGACAGACCTTACTTTAGACTTTTTGTAATTAGAAATATCATGAAGTCTAAAATCTTTTGTCCAAACTCTATGATAATTGGCCTGTTGGTAGTTTAAATACAAAGGCATCTATTGATTCTGATACCTTTTGGCATACTATCATTTTGCAGCTTTGAATATGTGAAATTAAGCATGTACTGTGAATAGTGTGTACTTTGATAGCTTACAGTTTTGTAGTAACTTAATTGACCCTTGCTCCCAAACTACTCTTCTGTAGATTTTTCCCTCTAAGTGTAAAATTTTTGTCTTTTTTTTTTTTTTTTTTTTTTTTTTTTTAACAAATAGATACTGCTCTAAAGATCAGGTAGCTTAGCATACAAGACTGCTGCTGTCAAACTGAATGTGTTTTGTCTAGGCTGAATTATAGTCCCCAAAATATTCCAAGAGAAGCTGCAAGATTTATGATATACAAAACTAGGTAAAATGATCCTCACTGAAGTATTGTCATGATTTGGTTGTTTATCACCACTTTTACAAATTAATTTCCTGTGTCAAAGCAAAGTCACATTGCTCACAACTATGGCAAAGTACTTTTAAGGCTATGATTTGAACTTAAGCCCCTACTTAGGATAATTAACTGTAAAAAATGAGCTTTGTGTTAAAATACACCATCAACTTAGTTTTATTACACAAATTTTTAAGTTTTTATTGCTATAGGGGTCCAAATGAAATTGAGACCACAGCCAAAGAAATGAAAATTTGTCCATATACAAAAGATTTCATATCTCTGTGGTACCCAAGTATGTGTTAGTTTGTTTTCAAATCTGCATTCTTACACAAAACCTGATTTGTAACATGAATGAAATAATATCTATTATCATTGTTATTATTTTTTAAAATTTTTATTTATTTTTGAGGGAGAGGGAGTCCTCTCATGCACGAGTGGGGGAGGGGCACAGAGAGAGAGGGAGAGTGAGAATCCCAAGCAGACTCCCCACTGTCAGCACAGTGCCTGACACAGGGCTCTATCCTAGGAACCATGAGATCATGACCTGAGCCTAATTCAAGAGTCCAAGGCTTAACTAACTGAGCCACCTCGGGTGCCCCCATTGCTATTATTAATGATTGTGTTGATTTGCCCATACAACTTTAAAGAAACATATGGAGTTTTAGATTTAGCTGCTCCTTAAAAGTAAAAGTAGACTCCCTTTCTGGCTGGTCTCTAAATATTATTCATCATTTTAGTTTAGTTGAGGGCAAAGATACTTAGGCTAAAATAGAATGTTTTGTGGTTATTTTCTCTTTTTTGAATTTTGAGATATTACCTATCATGTGTTTTACTGAAAGAGAATGATCATTTGTTTTTGTGCAATGGTTTGTAGCTATAGAAATGGGATATTGTTTTGCAACGTATAGGTTGGGAACATTTTCAAGCTCCTTGTTGGATTAAAAAATTATTCTAAAAAGAAATAGGTTTTTAGGACATGAATCATCCTTTGCTAGACAGCTTTCTTATGAGAGATTTGTGATTCTTGCAAAATTCCTTTTGAGCTCTTGAAACACGAAGAGTATTACTACTAAAGCAGAGGACAGGAACTCTGAGTTATAAATAAATGACCACATGAAAGACCCTTGGGCAGGGGGCTCCCCTGGTAGGTTAAGGTAGGTTAAAAATATTGCCTGGCCTTTTTCCTTCCTTTATGACAGATGTTGCCTTGGGACTTGGTGGCCCAGTCACAAGTAGGAGTAGTCTCTGTTTTGTTTCTTTCTGTTTTGTTTCTTTCTCAGTGACCTCCAGAAATATGGTGCTGGAAACAGTTTACTTCTTGAATCTCTCTCCCACTTTCCCTACCATCTCATCTGACTTTATTGCCAGAAAGTTGAGGCATGAACTTCCCTCTGCTACTGGCCCTTCTCTTTTTGCTTCACAATATGGAGTACATTTTCCCATAGATACTAATTCTTTTTTTGATACACATTGTAGTGCAATTCTGTTTCCTAATGTTCCATTTAGTGCTGAAGGATAAAGAGTTGTGAAATATAGGTGCTTGTTATCAAGGAATTTACAGTATTGTAGGGAGAATAGGACTTGTGTCTACATCAGTATTTGATTAGTGCCATACAAATAGCTGGGATTTAGAGATAGAAGAGTTTAACAATTTGGGCTAAAATAAGCTAGAAACTGAGTCATTAGGTACTCCTTCCTCCTCCTCTCCTCATATTTCCCATCTGAAAAATTCATTTAGAATTTGGAACAGAAGACTTAACCTTGATTTCATGGATTATAGTATAGTCAGTTTCTGGCTTTTAATATAGACTGGATCACTTAAATTATGATTTAAAAAGTAACACTTTAAAAGTAGATTTTTAGTAAACAAAACATTTCTCATTGTAGAAGACCATCTTATATTTTAATACTAATTATATTATAATGCTTATGTTTTAATGCTAATTGCCATTCTATTGATCTGAGATGTCTCGTACATTGAAAAAAAGCAATCTTTTAATGAGTCTCACTGGTTTCATATTCTACTTGAAAATATGTTTATGAATGAACACTATTGTTCAAAGCTGAAGCAAGCATAGTAAATTGAGTATTTCCTTAGGATAGCAAATGAGAATAATTACTTTTTTTAATGTTTATTTATTTCTGAGAGAGAAAGACAGAGTGTGAGCAGGGGAGGGGCAGAGAGAGGGAAACACAGAATCCGAAGCAGGATCCAGGCTCTGAGCTGTCAGCACTGAGTCCAACATGGGGCTTGAACCCACGAACTGTGAGATCATGACCTGACCTGAAGTCAGACGCTTAACCGACTGAGCCACCCAGGTGCTCTGCAAATGGGAATATTTAAGATATTTTAATATATTAGAGGTATATTTTTCATTTTCCTATTATCTCATTCCTTTTAATCCTCTAGATTCCCTTTTACACATATGTGTTATAAAAAAAAAAGTAGTTTTAGGACCACTTGCCTCAAGGCATTAAGGAAAGCTTGCTAAAAACATAGATTCTGGAACCCCATTGATGTACTGAATGAGAATCCTTTGGTGTGGGACCAGGAATCTGCATTTATAAGCTGAGTAGATGAGTCTGTATTCTAAAGTTGGAGAACCACTAGTCTTATGCAGTTTGCAAAACGGCAGCCCCATAAGTTCTATCTGGTCCATGGATTTGTTTTGTTAAGTTCGCAGCATTGGTAGTATGGTTTTACAAATTTGATTTGTCAGCTCTTAAAAATTGAATGTTTACCCATATAAATCCAAATTTCTGGCTTCTCTTGACACAGCAGAGTAACTTTGCAATATTGAGCCCGTGTTCCAACATGGCTGTCAGCAAATCTGCTGTACCTTAGTAAGATCTGTCTCACTGAAATGGGCTATGTGCTCTTGGATTTGCCACAGTCCTCCCAAACTATCTTTCAACCTGCGGTCAAGTATTAGTTGACGTTTTCTTTTCTATAGTTGACCTGCATCATTCAATTATATTACCTGCTTAGAATCCATATGCATATTAATTTTTTACTCCAGATCCAAAAGTTAAAAAAAATGAGAGGGAATGATTGGAAAGAGGTGAGATTGGAGACTGAAAGACTAGATAATTTATTATAATAATAGAGATAAGAAATGTACTACTGAACTAGGACAGTGTAATAGGGGTGGAGAAAAGAGGAAGATTAGGATTTTGAAGCTACCAACCTTGGTGATTGAATTGGGGTCGTATCTGGGTGGGAGGAAGAAGAACAGGTATGCAGAAGTAGGTGGGAAATGAGGTTGTTTGTAGACATATAACTTTATGTGCTTGTAGGACATTATTGCTAGGTACTAAGGTATATATACTTTGTTAAGGAGTGTAGACCTTCCCTACTGCGTCGGAAGGGAGGATGACTCCTCAGGAAGCATATATACTCTTGGGTATATGTTCAGATGAAATGAAAACTACAATGAGATACCACCTCACACCTGTCAGAATGGTTAAAATTAATAACATAGGAAACAACAGATGTTGATGAGGATGCAGAGACAGGGGAATACTCTTACACTGTTGGTGTATGCAAACTGGTGCAGCCACTCTGGAAAACAGTATGGAGGTTCCTCAACAAGGTAAAAATAGAACTACCCCATGACCCAGCAAATGCACTACTAGATATTTACCCAAAGGATACAAAAATACAGATTCTAGGGGGCACATGCACCCTGATGTTTATAGCAGCATTATCAGTAATAGTCAAATTATGGAAAGAACACAAATGTCCATCAACTGATGAATGGATAAAGAAGAGGTGGTATATATACAAAATAGATTATTACTCAGATATCAAAAAGAATGAAATCTTGTCATTTGCCGTGATGTGGTTGGAGCTAGAGTATATTATGCTAAGTATTTTAAGTCAGTCAGAGAAAGACAAATCCATATGATTTCACTCATATGTGGAATTTAAGAAAACAGATGAACGTAGCAGAAGGAAGAAAAAAGAGAGGGAGGCAAACCATAAGAGACTCTTAACTATAGAGAACAGGGTTTCTGGGGGGCAGGTGAGTAGGGGATGGGCTAAATGGGTCATGGGTATTAAGGAGGAGGGCACTTGTGATGAGCACTGGTTGTTATATGTAAGTGATAAATCACTAAATTCTACCCCTGAAACCAATATTACACTATATGTAATATAGTGCTGGTATGAATTCCAGGTAAACAGCTTATATTAAAAGAAAAGGCCTTAGCTCTACATCAAAAGACTGATGAATGAATGTATATTTATCTAGCTTGTAAGTTACAATAAAATGTTGAAGACAATTTTTACTTTTAATAATTCCTCACTTTAACCAGTTTTAAAAAAGTAACCACCTCCTGGACCTTATTATGTCTGTATAATGCTATATAGTAAAATCTCATTTTCTATGCCATTAAATGAAATTCTAGTTAGAATATCCCTTATTTGGCATTTTTAGACCTAGTGAGTAACCAACATTCTTTCAAATCATTTATTGAATGACCATGGTAGTCAAGGAGATTGTATTCTTATTCTTTAAAACTTAATAATCACAAATTAATTTATGGTAGTAACACTCTTTCCATGACAGATGAAGGAAATTTATTGAATGTAAAAATTTTATGTTGTAGAAATAATGAAAGTAGGGGATGATTTCAATATATAGTGAACTGAATCCTTGTAATTACTGATTTTTTTCAAGAATTTATCCAAGGATATACTTTCTGGAACACTTGTAGTTTTCTTAGGTAATTCTGAGGGATTCTCTATATTTGTACCTTGACATTTGTCTTTGTATTTCTTTTTTAGTAAGATTTTTAGTAAGGAGGTTGCTAGGTATTATTTACAAGGGAAGTCTGATAGGGAGATTGTGGAACCATTTCCATATTGCAACCTCTCTATTCAAATGCAGATAAACTGTCATTCAACCACCTAGGTTTATTCCCATCTGGCTCAGCCTTCAGGGTAGGATTAATAAAGTAATTTGTCCCCAGGGAGTTTGTTGTACTGACCTTTTGTCCCTGCTGTATTGAAAAAAAAAACAAAACACCCATATTTAGCCACTGACCCTGTCCGTCTTTTTAATGATCATATGTAGAATAGTCAGGTGGTTAGAAGTCATTTGCTGAGGGGTGTATCCTATTACAATTTTAATTGCAGGTTACTGCTTGTCTGTCCTGCCCTGTTCTTCCTGATTATTTTAAATTTAAGTTAATTGCTTTTGATGGATAAAATGACATTTCCATTTTTATCTCATTCCATTGTGTGGATTAGTGCCTTGATTTTAAGGCTAGTGCTTGGATAACTTATATATACTCCCCCATGACCCCTGTCCTCAACACCCTACTGCAGATTAAGAGGCAGAGTTAGCAAATGGTTAGGATAATAGTTTGAGAATTTGTGCCTACGGTAAATATTTTGCTGGTACAAAATGATTGAATGTGTGTTACTGTGTTAGCTGAATATTGAAATGGGTGAAATATCAGAGACTAGTATGTATACAGGTGGAGGAGAATGTGTCTCATTTTAAAAATTCTTTTTTCCTTCTTTCAGAGATAACTTGCTTTATCTTTTAGCTCCATTACTACTGTGTTTATCTGATTAGTTTTAGATGTAATAGTCTATTCAAATGTCATCATAATATTTGCTAGCATTTTCTCTTTTTGTACATAATCAAAGTAGACTTTTATAGAAAAGAGGTCTGCAGTAAAAACAAAGCGAAACAAAAAACCCAAAACTTATAAATGGACGGCATTCTTGACAAATTGAAGTGATTGTCTGGCTAGGTATTAAATTCTCAGATTTTTAAACTTTGCTAAATAAGCACGTTTATTACAAAGAGTTTATGAAGGGGTAGGGCTGGGTACAAATCTTGACTGTTTTGTGACTTTGGCCATATCACTCTTCTACTCTGACTCTCCCTTTTTTTCCATGTTATCATCATTTCTTTAATCTTTTTATATTGTTTGTTGCAGTTTTGTTTCATTTGACTTTTTCAAGACTACCAACTTTGTCCCCAGCTTTGCTTTTCGGATGTTTTGTTCTCTTTATTGTCGTTGCTTTTTTTGTGGATTTTATTTATATATTTTCTCATCCTTTTAAGAATTCTGCCAGCTTGGTTTTTACTTCCTTCTTTTCTTTGATTATTTTATTTACTTAAAAGGATTTTTATTTTTATCAAAATACTATATGTACATACTTAAAGTCAGCGGTACAGAAGGTCTTGTAATAAATTGTTATGTTCCATGTCTTTTTATCCCTAGTGTTGTTGTTTACCAGTGGCAACCATTTTAACTATTTTCACTGTTTTGTATGGTAGTTTTCTCCTTATGTCTAAATAATATGCTTATACTACTATGCCTTATCTTATCTGTTTTAGATATTATCTATGGACTCCATGCTATGATCAAGGAAAATTAAACCCATGTCACCCTTTGCCACCCCATCCTTATTATCACAATACTGTTATCATTAGCAGAGAGGGAGACACAGAATCCGAAACAGGCTCCAGGCTCCAGGCTCCAGGCTCTGAGCTGTCAGCACAGAGCCCGACGCAGGGCTCCAACCCACAAATCGTAAGATCATGACCTGAGCCGAAGCCAAACACTCAACCAACCGACTGAGCCACCCAGGCGCCCCTAGTTTCTCTAGTCTTAAGAGTACACCTTTTTGATCACTATTTATGTGATCACAAATACTTTATTTGAGACTACGAAGAACAACATCTTAAATCAATCTAGATTTTTTACACATTTTATGAATACATTCTCTGTTGGTCCTTTTCTGATCACTTATCTTTGAATTGGTCTGGTTACTCACTGTGAAGACTGGGATGTTGTGTGTGTGTGTGTGTGTGTGCGTGTGTGCGCGCGCGCATGCACAAGCATACTCAAGACCTTATTTCCAAGTTCAGGCATGTGAGATGATAAAGTTGAGCTGGAGTAATTCAGATCCAGAACCTGAGCTTTCCTTGCAAACATTCTCTCCTAATTTTGTTTTTATTTCCTTTATCCTGAGAGCGTGTATGTCTTCCTCAGTTTTTGCAGCCAGTGGTTTTTGCAAGTGTCAAACTTGCTCTTACCTCAAGGATTGCATGTGTGCTTATTTTATTTTTAAATAGAATTTATTTTTCAAAGCAGCTTTAAGTTCACAGCCAAGTTGCGCAGAAAGTACAGAGGGCTTACAAAATACTGGCAAATCTAATCCTATAAATAGATTTAAAAAGTCATATACCACGATCTAGTGGGATTTATGCCTGGGATGAAAGAGTGGTTCAATATTCAGAAATCAATCACTGTGATAGGTACATCAGTAAGAGAAAAGATTCAAAAAAGTCATTTCAATAGATGCCGAAAAAGCATTTGATAAAGTCCAACATCTATTCATGATAAAAACCCTCAACAAAGTAGGGATAGAGGGAACATACCTCAACATAATAAAGGCCCTGTATGAAAAACCCACAGTGAACATCATCCTCAATGGGGAAAAACTGAGAGCTTTTCTCCTAAGGTCAGGAACAAGACAAGGATGTCTACTCTCACCACTTACAGTCAACATAGTACTGGTAATCCTAGTTACAGCAATCAGACAACCAAAACAAATAAAGGGCATCTAAATTGGTAAGGAAGAAGTCAAACTTTCACTATGTGCAGATTAAATTCTAGTACATTCAGGAAACCCTAAAGAATCCACCAAAAATCTACTAAAACTAAACTTAAAAACCTACTAAAATAGTAGAGTTGCAGAATACAAAACAATTGCACAGAAATCTGTTGTATTACCATACACTAATAAAGCAGTAGAAAGTGAAATTATGAACACAATCCCATTTATAATTGTACTCAAAACAATAAAATATCTAGGAATAAACCTAGCCAATGAGGTAAAAGACCTATACTCTGAAAACTATAAAACAATGATGAAAGAAATTCAAGAAGACACAAAGAAATGGAAAGACATTCCATGCTCGTAGGTTGGAAGAATATTGTTAAAATGTCCATACTACCCAAAGCAATCTACAGGTTAAATGCAATCCCTATCAAAATACTGACAGCAATTTTCACAGAAGTAGAACAAAGAATCCTAAAAGTTTGTATGGAATCCCAGGAGACCCCAGATAGCCAAAGCAGTATTGAAAAAGAAAAACAAAACTAGAGATATCACAATTCCAGACTTCAAGTTCTGTTATAAAGCTATAATGATCAAAATAGTATGGTACTGGCACAAAAATAGAGATAGAGATCAATAGAACAGAATAGAAAACCTAGAAATAAACCCACAATTATGTGATCAGTTAATCTTCAACAAAGCAGGAAAGATTATCTAATGGGAAAGAGACAGTCTCTTCAACAAATGGTGCTAGGAAATACCATGCACCATTCTTTTACTACATGCAGAAGAATGAAATTGGACCGCTTTTTTTCACCATACACAAAAATAAACCCAAAATGGAAGAAGGACCTAAATGTGAGACCAGAAAATATAAAAATGTTAGAAGAGAACACAGTAACTTCTTTGGCATTAGCCAAGCAGTGTTTTTCTAGATATGTCTCCTGAGATGGGAAATAAAAGCAAAGAGAAACTTGGGATTACATCAAAACAAAAAACACACAGCGAAGGAAATAGTCAATAAAATTAAAAGGCAACCTACAGAATGGGAGAAGATATTTGCAAATAACCTGTCTGATAAATGATTAGTATCCACAATATATAAAGAACTGAAAATATCAACACCCAAAAAATGAATAATCCAATTAAAAAATAGGCAGAAGACATGAACAGATATTTTCCACATAAGACATTGAGATGGCCAACAGACACACGAAAAGATGCTTACCATCATTCATCATCAGGGAAATGCAAATCAAAACTACAATGAGATATCACCTCATACCTGTCAGAATGGCTCAAATAAAAAACTCAAGAAACAAGTGTTGGCAAGGATATAAAGAAAAAGGAAACCTTGTGCACTTTTGGTGGGAATGCAAACTGAGGCAGCCACTGTGAAAAACACCATGGAGGTTCCTCAAAAAGTTAAAAATAGAACTACCCTAGTATCTAGTAATTTCGCTACTGGGTATTTACCTAAAGAATACAAAAACAGTAATTCAAAGGGATACATGCCCTCCTGTTTATTGCAGGATTATTTACAGTAACCAAATTATAGAAGCAGGCCATGTGTTCATCAATAGATGACTGGATTTAGAAGAAGTGGGATATATATACATATATATAATGGAATATTATTCAACCATGAAAAAGAATGAAATCTTGCTGCTTAAAAAAACAACATGGCTGGAACTAGAGAGTATAATGCTACATGAAGTAAGTCAGAGAAGGACAAATACCATATGATTTCACTCATGAAATTTAAGAAGGAAAAGGAAAAAGGCAAACCAAGAAACAGACTCCTAAGTATAGAGAACAAACTGATCTTTACCAGAGGAGAGGTGGGGAGGTGGGTGAAATAAGTGATGGGGTTTAAAGAGTATACTCTTGATTAGCATCCAGTAACATATAGCATTGTTGAATCACTCTATTGTATACCTGAAACTAATATAACACTGTATGTTAACTATGCTGGGATTAAAATAAAAATTCAATTAAAAAATCATGTTCCATGAGTCAAAAAAATGTAGAGTTTCCATATACTCTCATACATGCACTGCCTTCGGTACTATCAGCATCCTATACTATGATGGTAAGGTAGTATATTTATTACAAATGAGGAACTGCATCTACACATCATTATCACCCCAAGTCCATTGTTTACATTAGCTTCATTCTTGGTCTTTTACATTCTATGGATTCATATGGTTTTTGACAAATGTATGACATGTATCCACCATTATAGTATCATATAGAATAGTTTCACTGCCCTAAAGATCATTTGTTCTCTATTCATTCCTCCTCTCCCCCATAACACCTGGCAACCACTGATTATTTTTTTTTTATAGTTTTTGTAGTTTTGCCTTTTCCAGAATGTCATAGAGTTGGAATCCTACAATATAAAGTCTTTTCCAATGGGTTACTTTTACTACTTAATATGCAAATCCTAAATAAGATTACTCCAGGTTTGTAATTTGCTTGAAAGCTCATTTCTTTTTGGAGCTAAGAAATAGTTCATTGTCTGGACTGACCACAGTTTGTTTATTCTAAATTCACTTACTGAAGGACATCTTGATTGCTTCCAAATTTTGGCAATTATGAATAAAGCTGCTATAAACATCTGTGTGCAAGCTTTTGTGTGGACATATTTCACCTCCTTTGTGTAAGCTCCAAGGAGTGGTAAGAATATGTTCACTTATGTTTAGTTTTGTAAGAAAATACCAAACTATCTTCCAAAGTGGCTATATTAAGAACTTTGCATAGGCTGTTCGTGTGACACCACTTTTTTCCTAATTAACCTGTACTCTTCCTTAGGACTTCAGCTCAGTTATCTCTCATGAGCTCATCGTGTCAGTAATTTCCTCTCATTGTATGCTTTCATAGCACATGTATCTCTCCATCATAGCATTTATCATAAGTTTGTGTATGTGATTCTTTAATGTTTATCTTCCCCCTAGTTTGTAAGCTATATGAAATTATGGGTCATGTTTCATTTTTCCTCACCACAGTGTCTGGCATTTTAGCAAGTATTTGTTAAATATATATTAAATGAGTGAATGAGTGAATAAATAAATTTGCGTCATTGTTCTTTTCCCATGATGATTAATAATTGTTTTGATTTTGCAAGTTTATTTTGCTTAAAGAATTTTACTTAGAAAACTGCAGAAAAACTAGGCAAAACTATTTGAAATTTCATGTCAGAAGAGATAAGTCACAAAAGTTCTCAAAACTCCAAACTCTGTGTGTATGTACACATATGTACACATGATTATGCATGTTTGTTTCGGCATGAAAAATAGTGTGCTTTCAAGTGAATCGATCAATTTGTGATGGCTGTTGACCTAGCAAAGAAAATATTAGGTAACTCTTTTTGAGAAGTGTGTTGTTATTAAACACGAGATAATTCCTAACTTTTCTTAAGTTCCATGAATGGTTAAATGAAGTAGAAATTGTGTGGCTTTTAAAAACCCCTACACTAAAACTTTGTAGTCTCATAAATGTATACTACACAGTAAAAAAAATGTAGATAATTTAAATGTTAAGAGTTATATGTAGTTTATTTCTGATACTCATTTGATTAATCTTTAACATGAAGAAAAAAATCTAGGAAGATAAATATTCAGATCATTCATTTTTGTGCAACACAATAGGTTTGCAGTTGAAAGTGAATTTCAGAACAAAGATTTTCAACTCAGGACAACAAGTATTGACTAATGATGCAAGCTATTAATGGAGATAGTATCATGGAAAGTCACACCCTGGAGGGGCGCCTGGGTGGCTCAGTAGGTTGAGCATCTGACTCTTGATTTCGGCCCAGGTCATGATTCCAGGGTCATTAGATTGAGCCCTGTGTCTGGCTCAATGCTGTGTGTGGAGCCTGCTTAAGGTTCTGTCTCCCCCTCTACCCCTCCCCCTCCCCCCCTCAAATAAAAAATCACACTTTGGGGACACTTATTGCAATACTTCACTTGTTATGGCTGGATTATATATGCTTTAACATGACAATATTGATTAAACAGTAAGATTTATTCTCTGTCATCAGTGGAGTTAGCAATCATAGTTAAAAGGAAGTAAGACACACATAAGATGTAATGTGATACTTTGCCTCATGTTTATTTCTATTTTAAGCTTCAGCGACCTACAGTATTTTGCAAGAAGGTTTACATGTAATTCAGAATGAGTATCTTCATGTGTGATTATTGATAGAGGGGATTGGGGTTTGAGGGAGTGACTGCTACTCAGTATGTATTTAAACATAGCCAAAGTAGTAGTCTTAGTGCAGAAATTATTTTATACAGATAATAGCATGAGAATAAGATGCCTCCATTGTCTTCTTTACTTTTGGTTTAATCTTTTTTTTTGTCTTTTAATATGGCTCTAAAACAAAAAATAAACTAAAACTTTTTATGTATTTTAGTACCTTTCCTCTGAACTGGGTCACCTGTCCAACTCTTTCAGCCATCTGGTTACGGTATAAAACCTATTTTTCCACAGTGTTAAAAAAATCTATTTACACATGATAAACTAAAGCTATAAAATACTAAGCCCACAGATCCTTGTAAATGTGTTCACTTGTTGTCCCTTCAGTATAGTCACCCTGGGTGATAAGAGTTTTATTTTTATTTTGCAGTGATACTGTTACCATTTCTCAAAATGCTTTTTGGAATGTTTGGGAACCATTTTCAGAATTAGTTTATAAGATAAATGAGAAAGGCACTTTGAAGGTTACATTTTTCTTTGAGTCTAGTGGATATTTGAGTGCTTGCATTGGTAGTCAGAGTTTACTATTTTTCAAAGGGAACAAATGATTTGAATCTGTACATTATACTATATTAAGGAATAAATTTAGTCCTGTGATTTTATTTTCATGCCTTGTAAATGGAGATAAGTGGGTTACTGGTGTATAGTCATTTGTCTATCTGTGTCTATTCTATCACACATAATTAAAGTGTACAGTTTGCTAAATTTTGCATATGTGCACGCCTGTGAAACCATTACCACAATCAAGATAGTGAACATATCCACACACGCTTACAAAGCATTATGCCCCTTGGGAATCACTCCCTTACCTCTCAACTTCTTCCCTAAACCAAGAATCAGTTTGCATTTTGTTCAGTTTTCTGAAAACATTTCTGTACAATTGATTTTGGTAGGATACATCCATGAAGTCATAGTGTTGGGTCTTCTCTCTTTCTCTTTTTTAATTAGTTTTAAGGATCCTTTTTAAAAAAATCTTAGGGCACCTGAATAGCTCAATTGGTTAAGCCTCCGACTTCAACTGGGGTCATGATCTCATGGTTGTTAGTTGGAGCCCTGAGTTGGGCTCTGTGCTGACAGCTCAGAGCCTGGAGCCTGCCTCAGATTCCGTGTTTACCTCTCTCTCTCTCTGCCCCTACCCCCTTTGCACTCTGTCTCTCTCTCTCAAAAATAACAAACATTAAAAAAAAAATTTAGAGAGAGAGGGAGAGTGCGTGTGGGGGAGAGAGAGAGAGAGAGAGAGAGAGAGAGAGAGCATTCCAAGCAGGCTGTGCGCACTCAGCACGTAGCCTGATGTGGGGCTAGATCTCACAAAATGTGAGATCATGACCTGAGCCAAAATCAAAAGTCAGACGCTTAAGTGACTGAGCCACCCAGGTGCCCCAAAGGAACTTTTTTTAAAGAAACAACTTTTGGTTTTATTATTTTTATATTGTTTTCCTATTTCATTGATTTCCAATTTTGACTTTTGTGATTTTCTTTCTTCTGGTTTCTTTAGGTTTCATTTACTCTTTTTCCATTTGCTTAAGGTGTCAGCTAGGGTCATTGATTTGAGAACGCTCATATTTTCTAATGTAGACATTTTTGTATATATTTCCTCTTAATTACTGGTGTTATGGTATCCCACAAATTCTGTTATAATATGATTTTATTTATTTAGTTAAAATGCTTTCCAATTTTTCTTTTGCTTTCTTCTTTGACCCATCTATTATTTAGAAGTGTATTTCTTTCTAGGGTGCCAGGGTGGCTCAGTGTCAGACTCTTGATTTTGGCTCAGATCATGATCTCGCGGTTCATGGGATTGATCCCCTGAGTTGGGCTTAGCATGGAGCCTGTTTGGGATTCTCTCTCTTCTTATCTCTCTGCCCTTCTCCCACTCACTCATGTGTACTTTCTCTCTCTCAAAATAAACTTAAAAAAATAGAAATATATTTCTTTCCAAATATTTGGAAAATTTCCAGAAATCTTTTGGTTTTGATTTCTAATAGAATTCTGCTGTGGTCAGAGAATATACTTATTTCATGTTAACTACTTTTAAATTTATTGAGACTTTGTTTTGTGATAAATGTACAACATGCACTTGAGAAGAATGTATATTATGCTGTTGGGTGGAATATTCTGAAAATGTCAGTCTGATCAGATTGATTGATAGTGTTGTTCAAGTGTTCATATTCATGCTGATTTTCCCTCGACTTGTTCTATCAATTATTGAGAGAGGGACATTGAAATCTCTGACTATAATTGTGGACTTCTCTATTTCTCTTTGCAGTTCTGTCAGTTTCTGCTTCATGTGTTTTGAAGCTCTGTTACTGCAGGCACAAACACTTACAATCCTTATATCTTCCTAATTAATTGACCCCTTTATCATGAAATGACCTTTATCCTCGGTAATATTTTGGTTTTGCTGTGAAATCTGCTTTGTCTGATATTTATATAGCCACTCTAGCATTCTTTTGATTTGTGTTAGCTGGTTTACCTTCGTCTGTCCCTTTATATAATCTTTTTTTTTTTCCTATGGCTGTTTTTAATATTTCCTCTTTACCACTAGTTTTCTTTTTTTCCCTTTTTTTAAAATTTAATTTAAATCCAAGTTAGTTAACATATAGTGTAATAATGTTTTCAGGAGTAGAATTTAGTGATTCATCACTTACATATAACACGTAGGGCTCATAGTAACAAGTGTCCTCCTTAATGCCCATCATCCATTTAGCCCATCCCCCCATCCAACACCCCTCCAGCAACCCTCAGTTTGTCCTCTGTGTTTAAGAATCTCTCTTTATCACTAGTTTTCAATGATGTGAATAAGATGTGCCTAGGTACAATTTTCTTCATATTTCTTGTATTGGAGTTCATTGGGCTTTTTGGATCAGTGGGCTTATAGTTTAAAAAAAACACTTGTAACATTTTTGGCCATTATATCTGTAAATATTTGTTATTCCCCCATCATCTTCCTTTGGAACTTCAATTACACATATATTTCATCACTTAAAATTGTCTCCCTTATTATTGATATTCTTTTCATTTTTGTTTCTTTTTAATCTTTGCTTCAACTTGGATAGTTTCTATAACATGTGTTCAATGTACTGATCTTTCCTATTGTAATATCTAATTGGCCATTAATCCTATCCAGTGAAGTTTTCTGTTCAGATATTATAATTTTCATCTCTAGAAGTTCAATTTGGGTCTTTTTTATATTCACCATATCTCTGCTTAACTTTTTGAAACATATGGAATACAAGTTAAAAGTAACTTTTAATGCCCTCATCTGTTAAATTTAACATTTGTGTCAGTTCTGGGTCAGTTTTGGTTGATAGTTTTTTTTTTCTCTTTATGCTTTTTATATGCCTGGCAATTTTTAATTAGATGCCAGATTTTGTGGATTTTACCTTATTGGGTTGTGGATATTTTTGTATTTGCTATACTTATTCTAGAGCATTGTTCTGAAATGCAGTTAAGTTACTTGGAAACAGGTTGATCCTTTGGGTCTCCTTTTAAGGTTTGTTTGGCAAGATCAGAGCAAGGCTTAGTTTAGGTCTAGAGGCAAGAGCCTTCTGAGATCTCTACCCAGTTTCTTGTTAATTAATTATGAGGTTTTCCTGTCTGGTTGGTAGAAACAGGTTTTAATCCTATCTCTGTGTGAGTGCCAGGCAGTGTCCTCTATTTAGCATGTTTTGATGGTTCATTCTTTCCTCATCCTTAGGTAGTCACCTTATATACATGTGCCATTCAGCACTCTGCTGAATATGCACATTGTATGTACCTCTGGAGGTCTGCTGAGTTCTTTCTCTGTTACAGCTTTCTCTTTTCTTGTACTCTTCCCTGTAAACTCCAGCAGCCAGGTGTTCTTGGATTCTTAACTCCTCAACTCAGGCTCTACAGAGCTCTACCTGGGTCTCCTCCCTGGGCCACTACCTGGACACTTTCTCAAGGCAGTATGCTGGGGCAATCATAGGCCTTATTTCATTTATTTACTATCTTTCAGGGATCACTGGAATTTGCTGCCTGGTGTCCAGCATCTTTTAAACATTGTTTGAAATATTTATGTGTATTTTTTGTTGTTATAGGCAGGGTGGTAAATCTGGGCAGAAGTGGAAGTCCTAGACACATTAAAAAACTAATTTGACCTATGTAGTTAACATGATTGAGATTTTTATGGTTGTTTTTTGCTACCTCTCTCCCCCACCCCCACCCCAATACCTGGTCAATCTTGGCTGAATATTAACCAACCCATTGCAGCTTCTTTAGTCTCCAGATACAATCTCTTGGATTTAGGTCAAAATTGTGTACCCAACAATTATCTTAACCTTAATCTGGCAGTCTCCCTTTATATTTGGTTAATAGTTATTTGGCAATTCCTTCCTTTACCAACCTAGGTTATTTCATAAAAATTGAGGTACATATATCTTCTCCCACTTTCCCCAAAATTTTCCTCCTAAGTGTTTTCCTTCTGGTCATGTGATCTATCTTTTCCTTTGTAGATGCTTAATTCAACACCTTTCCATCCTTGGTCAAAATTTCATCCTTTTGAGGTGGTAGGGGGAATGGGTTAAATAGGTGATGGGGATTAAAGAGTGTACTTGTGATGAGCACCAGATGTTGTATGGAAGTGTGGAATCACTATATTGTACACCTGAAACTAATATTATACTGTATGCTAACTAATTTAAATAAAAACTTAAAATTTCATCCTTTTAGGCTCACATATATAAGTCTCCAGTTTAGGCACATATTTTTACTAGAAATACAGCACAGAAACAGAATTTTAGTGCTAACAAGAACTTTTTGCTTAATCACTTATACTTGAAGAGATTCAGAGCATACTTCTCAGTCTCTCCAGTACACAGCCATCTATGTTTTAGCCTTGTCACAAAATATTTAAGAACTTTATTTTTATCCTTGATCGCTGTAAAAATTCAGATAAACCTCTTTAGAATATTTAAGTGCATAATACAGTTTATGGGTTATTTTATTAGTATAACGTTCTGTGTTCTTTAAGGTGAAACATTCTCACTGGTGTTGCTGGCAGGGAGAGGAGAAGGCAGAAAAAAATCCAAGTCATTATTCACTAAGAACAAATATTACATGTGGACTGTATGGTCACATCAACATGGATTTTGGCAGAAAAATTCACATCAATTTGACAGATTTTACTCATGATAAATGTACTTCTATAGGGCTTGCAACAAATTACTCAGATACGGATATTTTTGAAGTAATCCTTTCTGATTTGTTTTCAGTTCAGTTTTTTTCCCTCCATTGAAACTACCTTATAATGATTTAGTTAAAATGGATTAGATGTAGAGACTAGTAGCATTTTACATACATGACCTCATTTTATACTGGTTTTCCCCCTCCTGATTACATTTAGTAAGACTGTTAAGTTTGTGGTTCTACTTTCTTTCTGGATTTCAAGGAAAGCTTCTGTTTGACAAAGCCAGGTCAAAAAGAATGAATTCTTCATTGTTGGCTACCTCCAAAAGTTATGTTGAAATCATAAAGTCCTTCAAGGATTAAGTTAAAGTACTCATTTTGTATGTTACTGGAACAAAGGTGGATTCAAGCAGAAATTAGAAAGGTTGTATTTATTTTTTATTTTTTATTTTTTATTTTTTTCAATCTAGAATGTGTATTTTTATATTATTATTATTTTTTAAATATGAAATTTATTGTCAAATTGGTTTCCATACAGCACCCAGTGCTCATACCAAAAGGTGCCCTCCTGAATACCCATCTCCCACCCTACCCTCCCTCGCACCCCCCATCAACCCGCAGTTTATTCTCAGTCTTAAAGAGTCTCTTATGTTTTGGCTCCCTCCCTCTCTAACCTCTTTTATTTTCCTTCCCCTCCCCCATGGTCTTCTGGTTAGTTTCTCAGGATCCACATAAGAGTGAAAACATATGATATCTGTCTTTCTCTGTATGACTTATTTCACTTAGCATAACACTCTCCAGTTCCATCCACGTTGCTACAAAAGGCCATATTTCATTCTTTCTCATTGCCATGTAGTATTCCATTGTGTATATAAACCACAACTTCTTTCTGCATTCATCACTTGATGGACATTTAGGCTCTTTCCATAATTTGGCTATTGGTGAAAGTGCTGGTATAAACATTCGGGTACAAGTGCCTCTGTGCATCAGCACTCCTGTATCCCTTGGGTAAATTTCTAGCAGTGCTATGGCTGGGTCATAGGGTAGATCTATACTTAATTTTTTGAGGAACGTCCACGCTGTCTTCCAGAGTGGCTGCACCAGTTTGCATTCCCCCCAACAGTGCAAGACGGTTCCTGTTTCTCCACATCATCGCCAGCATTTATAGTCTCCTGATTTGTTCATTTTAGCCACTCTGACTGGCATGAGGTGCTATCTGAGTGTGGTTTTGATTTGTATTTCCCTGATGAGGAGCAACGTTGGGCATCTTTTCATGTGCCTGTTGGCCATCTGGATGTCTTCTTTAGAGAAGTGTCTATTCATGTCTTCTGCCCATTTCTTCACTGGATCATTTGTTTTTCGGAAGTGGAATTTGGTGAGTGCTTTATAGATTTTGGATACATATGGCCCTTTGTCCGATATGTCATTTGCAAGTATCTTTTCCCATTCCGTTGGTTGCCTTTTAGTTTTGTTGATTGTCTCCTTTGCAGTGCAGAAGCTTTTTATCTTCATGAGGTCCCAATAGTTCATTTTTGCTTTAATTCCCTTGCCTTTGGGGATGTGTCAAGTAAGAAATTGCTGCAGCTGAGGTCGGAGAGGTTTTTTCCTGCCTTCTCCTCTAGGGTTTGGATGGTTTCCTGTCTCACATTCAGGTCCTTTATCCATTTTGAGTTTATTTTTGTGAATGGGGTAAGAAAGTTGTCCAGTTTCAACCTTCTGCATGTTGCTGTCCAGTTCTCCCAGCACCATTTGTTAAAGAGACTGCCTTTTTTCCATTGGCTATTCTTTCCTGCTTTGTCAAAGATTAGTTGGCCATACGTTTGTGGGTCTAGTTCTGGGATTTCTATTCTATTCCATTGGTCTGTGTGTCTGTTTTTGTGCCAATACCATGCTGTCTTGATGATGACAGCTTTGTAGTAGAGGCTAAAGTCTGGGATTGTGATGCCTCCCGCTTTGGTCTTCTTCTTCAAAATTACTTTGGCTATTCAGGGCCTTTTGTGATTCCATACAAATTTTAGTATTACTTGTTCTAGCTTCAAGAAGAATGCTGGTGCAATTTTGACTGGGATTGCATTGAATGTGTAGATAGCTTTGGGTAGTATTGACATTTTAACAATATTTATTCTTCTAATCCAAGAGCACGGAATGTTTTTCCATTTCTTTATATCTTCTTCAATTTCCTTCATAAGCTTTCTATAGTTTTCAGCATAGAGATCTTTTACAACTTTGGTTGGGTTTATTCCTGGGTATTTTATGCTTCTTGGTGCAATTGTGAATGGGATCAGTGTCTTTATTTGTCTTTCTATTGCTTCATTATTAGTGTATAAGAATGCAATTGATTTCTGTACATTGATTTTGTATCCTGCGACTTTGCTGAATTCATGTAACAGATCAAGCAGACTTTTGGTGGAGTCTGTCAGATTTTCCAGGTATAGTATCATGTCATCTGCAAAAAGTGAAAGCTTGACTTCATCTTTGCTAATTTTGATGCCTTTGATTTCCTTTTGTTGTCTGATTGCTGATGCTAGCACTTCCAACACTATGTTAAACAACAGCAGTGAGAGTGGACATCCCTGTCGTGTTCCTGATCTCAGGGGGAAAGCTCTCAGTTTTTCCCCATTGAGGATCATATTAGCTGTGGGCTTTTAATAAATGGCTTTGATGATGTTTCAATATGTTCCTTCCATCCCACCTTTTTCACGGGTTTTCATTAAGAAAGGATGCTGAATTTTGTCAAATGCTTTTTCTGCATCGATTGTCAGGATCATATGCTTCTTATCTTTTCTTTTATTAATGTGATGTATCACATTGAATGATTTGCGAATGTTGAACCACCCCTGAAGCCCAGGAATGAATCCCACTTGGTCATGGTGAGTAATTCTTTTTATATGCTGTTGAATTTGATTTTCTAGTATCTGATTGAGAATTTTTGCATCCATATTCATCAGGGATATTGGCCTGTAGTTCTCTTTTTTTGCTGGGTCTCTGTCTGGTTTAGGAATTAAAGTAATGCTGGCTTCATAGAATGAGTCTGGAAGTTTCCCTTCCCTTTTTATTTTTTGGAAAAGCTTGAGAAGGATAGGTATTATCTCTGCTTTAAATGTCTGATAGAATTTCCCAGGGAAGTCATCTGGTCCTGGTCTCTTATGTGTAGGGAGATTTTTGAAAACTGATTCAATTTCTTCACTGCTTATGGGTCTGTTCTAGTTTTCTATTTCTTCCTGTTTGAGTTTTGGAAGTGTGTGGTTGCTGAGGAATTTTTCCATTTCTTCCAGGTTGTCCAGTTTGTTGACATATAGTTTTTCATAGTATTCCCTGAGAATTGCATGTATTTCTGAGTGATTGGTTGTAATAATTCCATTTTCATTCATGATTTTATCTATTTGGGTCATCTCCCTTTTCTTTTTGAGAAGCCTGGCTAGAGGTTTATCAATTTTGTATATTTTTTCAAAAAACCAACTCTTGGTTTCATTGATCTGCTCTATAGTTTTTTTAGATTCTCTATTGTTTATTTCTGCTCTGATCTTTATTTCTCTTCTTCTGCTGGGTTTGGGGTGTCTTTGCTGTTCTGCTTCTATTTCCTTAGGTGTGCTGTTAGATTTTGTATTTGGGATTTTTCTTTTTTCTTGAGATAGGTCTGGATTGCAATGTATTTTCCTCTCAGGACTGCCTTTACTGCGTCCCAAAGCGTTTGGATTGTTGTATTTTCATTTTCATTTGTTTCCATATATTTTTAAATTTCTTCTCTAATTGCCTGGTTGACCCATTCATTCTTTAGTAGGGTGTTCTTTAACCTCCATGCTTTTGGAGGTTTTCCAGACTTTTTCCTATGGTTGATTTCAAGCTAGCATTGTGGTTTGAAAGTATGCATGGTATGATCTCAATTCTTTTGTATTTATTGAGGGCTGTTTTGTGACCCAGTATGTGATCTATCTTGGAGAATGTTCCGTGTGCACTCGAGAAGAAAGTATATTTTGTTGCTTTGGGATGCAGAGTTCTAAATATATCTGTCAAGTCCATCTGATCCAGTGTATCATTTAGGGCCCTTGTTTCTTTATTGATCCTGTGTCTAGATGATCTATCCATTGTTGTAAGTGGAGTATTAAAGTCCTCTGCAATGACCACATTCTTATCAATAAGGTTGCTTATGTTTGTGATTAACTATTTTATATATTTGCGGCTCCAGTATTCAGCGCATAGACATTTATAATTGTTAGCTCTTCCTGATAGATAGACCCTGTAATTATTATGTAATGCCCTTCTTCATGTCTTTTTACAGTCTTTCTTCAATATATGAAGTTTATTGTCAAATTGGTTTCCATTACAACACCCAGTGCTCATCCCAAAAGGTGCCCTCCTCAATACCCATCACCCACCCTCCCCTCCCTCGCACCCCCCATCAACCCTCAGTTTGTTCTCAGTTTTTAACAGTCTCTTATGCTTTGGCTCTCTTCCACTCTAACTTCTTTTTTTTTTCCTTCCCCTCCTCCATGGGTTTCTTTTAAGTTTCTCAGGATCCACATAAGAGTGAAACCATATGGTATCTGTCTTTCTCTGTATGGCTTAATTCACTTAGCATAACACTCTCCAGTTCGATCCATGTTGCTACAATGGGCCATATTTCATTCTTTCTCATTGCCATGTAGTACTCCATTGTGTATATGAACCACAATTTCTTTATCCATTCATCAGTTGATGGACATTTAAGTTCTTTCCATAATTTGGCTATTGTTGAGAGTGCTGCTATAAACATTGGGGTACAAGTGCCCCTATGCACCAGTACTCCTGTATCCCTTGGGTGAATTCCTAACAGTGCTACTGCTGGGTCATAGGGTAGGTCTATTTTTAATTTTTTGAGGAACCTCCACACTGTTTTCTAGAGTGGCTGCACCAATTTGCATTCCCCCCAAAAGTGCAAGAGGGTTCCCATTTCTCCACATCCTCGCCAGCATCTATAGTCTCCTGATTTGTTCATTTTGGCCACTCTGACTGGCGTGAGGTGCTGAGTATGGTTTTGATTTATATTTCCCTGATGAGGAGCAACGTTGAGCATCTTTTCATGTGCCTGTTGGCCATCCGGATGTCTTCTTTAGAGAAGTGTCTATTCATGTTTTCTGCCCATTTCTTCACTGGGTTATTTGTTTTTCCGGTGTGGAGTTTGGTGAGCTCTTTATAGATTTTGGATACTAGCCCTTTGTCCGATATGTCATTTGCAAATATCTTTTCCCATTCCGTTGGTTGCCTTTTAGTTTTGTTGGTTGTTTCCTTTGCTGTGCAGAAGCTTTTTATCTTCATAAGGTCCCAGTAATTCATTTTTGCTTTTAATTCCCTTGCCTTTGGGGATGTGTCAAGTAAGAAATTGCTACGGCTGAGGTCAGAGAGTTCTTTTCCTGCTTTCAACTCTAGGGTTTTGATGGTTTCCTGTCTCACATTCAGGTTCTTTATCCATTTTGAGTTTATTTTTTGAATGGTGTGAGAAAGTGGTCTAGTTTCAACCTTCTGCATGTTGCTGTCCAGTTCTCCCAGCACCATTTGTTAAAGAGACTGTCTTTTTTCCATTGGATGTTCTTTTCTGCTTTGTCAAAGATCAGTTGGCCATACATTTGTGGGTCTAGTTCTGGGGTTTCTATTCTATTCCATTGGTCTATATGTCTGTTTTTGTGCCAATACCATGCTGTCTTGATGATCACAGCTTTGTAGTAGAGGCTAAAGTCTGGGATTGTGATGCCTCCTGCTTTGGTCTTCTTCTTCAAAATTACTTTGGCTATTCGGAGTCTTTTGTGGTTCTATATGAATTTTAGGATTGCTTGTTCTAGTTTCGAGAAGAATGCTGCTGCAATTTTGATTGGGATTGCATTGAATGTGTAGATAGCTTTGGGTCGTATTGATATTTTGACAATATTTATTCTTCCAATCCATGAGTATGGAATGTTTTTCCATTTCTTTATATCTTCTTCAATTTCCTTCATAAGCTTTCTATAGTTTTCAGCATATAGATCTTTTACATCTTTGGTTAGATTTATTCCTAGGTATTTTATGCTTCTTGGTGCAATTGTTAATGGGATCCGTTTCTTTATTTGTCTTTTTGTTGCTTCATTATTAGTGTATAAGAATGCAACTGATTTCTGTACATTGATTTTGTATCCTGCAACTTTGCTAAATTCATGTGTCAGTTCTATCAGACTTCTGGTGGAGTCTATCGGATTTTCCATGTATAAAATCATGTCATCTGAAAAAAGTGAAAGCTTAACTTCATCTTCGCCAATTTTGATGCCTTTGATTTCCTTTTGTTGTCTGATTGCTGATGCTAGAACTTCCAAGACTATGTTAAACAATGACAACCTTTAATTTAAAGTCTAGTTTGTCTGACATATGTATGATTACTTCAGGTTTCTTTTCACTTCCAATATCATGATAAATAGTTCTCCATTCCCTCACTGTCTATCTGAAGGTGTCCTCAGGTCTAAAATGAGTCTCTTGTAGACAGCAAATAGATGTGTCTTGTTTTTTAATCACTTCTGATACCCTATGTCTTTTGGTTGGAGCATTTAATCCATTTACATTCATTGTTATTATTGAAACATACAAGTTTAGAATCATTGTGATGTCTGTAGGTTTCATGCTTGTAGGGATGTCTCTGGTACTTTGTGGTTCTTGCAACATTTCACTCACAGAATACCCCTTAGGACATCTTGTAGGGCTGGTTTAGTGGTGATAAATTCCTTCAGTTTTTGTTTGTTTGGTAAGACCTTTATCTTTCCTTCTGTTCTGAATGACAGACTTGCTGGATAAAGGATTCTCGGCTGCAATTTTTTTTTTCTGTTTGTCACATTGAATATTTCCTGCCATTCCTTTCTGGGCTGCCAATTTTCAGTAGATAGTTCTGCCACTAGTCTTACTGGTCTCCTTTTATATGGTAGAGCGTGTTTATCCGTAGCTGCTTTCAGAATCTTCTCTTTATCCTTGTATTTTGCCAGTTTCACTATGGTATATCATGCAGAAGACCGATTCAAGTTACATCTGAAGGGAGTCCTCTGTGCCTTTGGATTTCAATGCCTTTTTCCTTCCCCAGATCAGGGAAGTTCTCAGCTATGATTTGTTCAAGTACACCTTCAGCCCCTTTCTCTCTCTTCTATTTAGGAATTCCTACGATATGGGTATTGTTCCATTTGACTACATCACTTAGTTCTCTAAATCTCCCCTCATACTCCTGGAGTTTTTTTTTATCCCTCTTTTTCTCAGCTTCTTCTTTTTTCACAATTTTATCTTCTAATTCATCTATTCTCTTCTCTGCCTCTTCAATCCGAGCTGCGGTCACCTCCATTTTATTTTCCACCTCATTTATAGCATTTTTTAGCTCATCATGACAAT
Organism: Panthera pardus; assembly: GCF_024362965.1. NCBI lineage: Eukaryota > Metazoa > Chordata > Mammalia > Carnivora > Felidae > Panthera > Panthera pardus. Next base: position 50,571,996 of record NW_026526843.1, on the reverse strand, counting down.
TTCTTAGTCTCTTGATCTCTGTACCAATAGATTCTCTGCTGTCCTCTATACTTTTTTCAAGCCCAGGGATTAATTTTATGACTTTATTTTAAATTCTTGTTCTGTCATATTGCTTAAATCGTTTTTGATCAATTCGTTAACTGTCGCTACTTCCTGGAATTTCTTTTGAGGAGATTTCTTCCGTTGTGTCATTTTGGATAGTCCCTGGAGTGGTGCGGAACTGCGGGACACTTCCCCTGTGCTTTCTGGATTAACTTGTGTTGGTAGGCGGGGCTGCAGTCAGACCTGATGTCTTCCCAAGCCCACCACTGGGGCCACAGTCAGAGTGGTGTGTACCTTATCTTCCCCTCTCCCAGGGGCAGGACTCACTGTGGAGTGGTGTGGCCCCTGTCTGGGCTATCTGCACACTGCCAGCGTTGTTATGCTCCTTTGATGGGATCTGGCATATTAGCTGGGGAGCATCCTCAATGTGCACAGGGGTTGGAGGGTCAGGCTCAGCTTGCTTTGCTGTTGGTGGTCCCCTGCGGGAGGGGCCCTGCAGCACTGGAGGGAGGCAGACCAGTTGGAAGCATGGATCTACAGAAGCACAGCATTGGGTGTTTGCATGGTGCAAGCAAGTTGGGTGACTGGAACTGGTTCCCTTTGGGATTTTGGCTGGGGGATGGGAGAGGGAGATGGCACTGGCCAGCGCTTTTGTTTCCCACCGAGCTGAGGTCTGTCTTCTGGGGCTCAACAACTCTCCCTCCTGGTGTCCTCTTGCCCTCCCACTCTCTCAGTAGAGCTGTTGACTTTTACCCTTCCAGATGTTCAGTCCCGCTGGCTGTCAGAACTCATGGAGTCTGGGCCCTCCACTTTTGCAAGGGGCTCTTTCTTGTCCAAGGGGCTGCCCCTCCACTGCCCCGGCTCCCTCCCACCAGTCCGTGTAGCACACACCGCCTCACTGCCCTTCCACACTCCTCTGTGGGTCTCTTGTCTACACTTGGCTCTGGAAAGTCCATTCTGCTAGTCTTCTGGTGGTTTTCTGGGTTATTTAGGCAGGTATGGGTGGAATCTCAGTGATCAGATGGACGATGTGAGCCCAGCGTCCTCCTATGCTGCCATCTTCCCCTAAAACCTCTGTCTATAGAGCTTATTTTAGGGTACTACTCTTTTAGAGATCTCAGAACTTCTCTATTGTGATCTTTCATTTATCTCATTTTCTCTTTTTTCAATATGAAATTTATTGTCAAATTGGTTTCCATTCAACACCCAATGGTCCTCCCAGCAGGTGCCCTCCTCAATGCCCATCACCCACTTTCAACTATACTACAACCTCCTTTAAGGAAGAATGCATGTTTATCTTGCTTTTGATTGTATTCCTAGTGCTCAGCACTGAACAGGTGCATAATATGTGCTCAAATATTTATTCAGTTGAACCGAACATGGTTTTCTGTGTCATGTTGCCTCTGTCCTTGTTAGCAAACAAGTTAAACCTACATAAATAATTGACCCTTCATTTTTATTGCGATGGCCAACTTACATATTTCAAAAAGAACATAGTAAAATTTTGTGACTAAGTTTTTTAGTTGGTGGTGAGACTTTTGAATTACATACAATTTAGTTGTCCAATTTCTGTATGAGAGTAATTACACAGTTTTTATAAAACATTGTATTACCATGTAACAGCCATAGGAGTTGAATCTTTATATCTTGCTGTTTTTGTTAATTTCTGTCTGAGAAAATTAAAACTTAATTTTCTTACAATAATGACTCTTGCATTTCAATCAGAACTTCAGCATTAGAGTTTATACATAAATCAGCGATTTCTCTTTTTCTTAAGGGGTTGAGACCCTGGAGTGATACTTTTATGATTATACAATACTCATATAATACTATACTGCGTTATATTTAATATAACTGATCACAAATGAAGTTTAATAAACTCTAATTGCTTGACTAATGCACAAGCTTATTGCTTTTCTAGAGTTGATTTTAATGAATATATATGGTCGCTATACTCATTGGTGCAATATGCCCTCATCGTAATGATTCTTATAATTTGATTTGCATAGTAAAAGCTTACTAAAATGACTTTAATCAGTGCTTGTAATTCATGGGTGTGACTCTAATAAAGTTTCTTTTTTGACCACTTTTGTTTTTCTGTTTAAAAAAATTTAACTCGACAGTAGCGCTATAGTTCATACACAAGAGTAAAATCTAAAATGTCTGCTTACATCTCATGTGTGAGAGAGATGGATGTAAATTACATTCAGATAAAATTTGAGACTTTTTCCCCGTAGAATGTCCTCATGAATGTAAAAAAATGAGGATAATAAATCTTTAAAATATTTTTTTGTAATTGAGTATAGTTGACACACAATGTTACATTACTGTCACATGTACAATATAGTGATTCAGCTTCTTTATTTGTTATGTTATGTTCACCACAAGTATAGATGAAAATGTATTTTAATACACCATGTAAAAATATGTTTTAAAGGTCAGTTTATGTAAAAATGACTGCTTAATCTTGTCAAGCAGCTATTTACAGTTCCCTGAACTTTTTGTTTTGGTGGTGTTTTTTACTATTGCCAGCTCCTTTCCTATGTTTCTTTTTTGACTGATACATAAAGACACTTGTTTGGCAGAAAAAAATTATTTTCTTAAAAAAATTTTTTTAAGTTTTATTTATTTTGAGAGAGAGAGAGAGAGAGAGAGAGAGAGAGAGAGAATGAGCAAGGGAGGGGCAGAGAAAGAGGGAGAGAGAGAATCAGTGTGGAGCCTGATGTGGGGCTCAAACTTACAAACTGAGACCATGACCTGAGCCCAAATCAAGAGTTGCAAGCTTCACTGACTGAGCCACCCAGGTGCCCCGAAAAAATTTATTTTCTATTGAAGATAATTTAAATGTAACATATCCAATAACGTATTTTATTAATTAATTTACTTTTCTGAAGGAGGATTTATATATTTATTTTTATTTTATGGGAATCAAATTTTTGTCATTTTTACGAACATATCTTTTTTTAATTGAAGTGTAATTAACATCAATGTTATATTCATTTTAGGTGTACAATGTAGTGATTCAACAATTCTATACACCTGCATCCCTCCTTCCACCTCCCCCTGGTAACTATCAATTTATTCTCTATAGTTAAGAGTGTGTTTCTTGGTTTGTGTCTCTCTCTTTTTCCCTTTGATTATTTGCTTTGTTTCTTAAATTACATATATGTGTGAATTCATATGGTATTTGTCCTTCTCTGACTTATTTTGCTTAGCATTATACTCTAATTCCACCTATGTCATTGCAAAATGACAAGCTTTCATTCTTTTTTATGGCTAAGTAATATTCCAGGTGATTGATATATATATATATATATATATATATATATATATATATATATATATATATATACATATACATACATACACACATATCATATATGTATATATATATGTATGTATGTATGTATATATATCACATCTCTTTATCCACTGGGTAGACACTTGGCTGCTTCCATAATTTGGCTATTGTAAATAATGCTGGTATAAACATCAGGGTGCATGTATCACTTTGAATTTGCATTTTTGTATGCTTTTTGTAAAACCCTAGTAGTGCAATTGCTGGAATGTAGGGTAGTTCTGTTTTTTAACATTTTGAGGAACGTCCATATTTTCCATAGTGGCTGCCCCAGTTTGCATTCCTACCAACAGGGCACAATGATTCCTTTTTCTCTACATCCTCACTAACACTTGTTTCTTGAGTTTCTTATTTGGGCCATTCTGACAAGTGAGAGGTGATATCTCATTGTAGTTTTGATTTGTGTTTCCCTGATGAAGAGTTGATGGTGAACATCTTTCCATGTATCTATTGCCCATCTGGGTGTCCTCTTTGGAGAAATGTCTGTTCATGACGTCTGTCCATTTTTAAATTGGATTGTTTATTGTTTGTATGTTTATTTGTATAAGTTTTTTATAATTTTGGATACTAACCTTTTATTGGATGTATCATTTGCAAATATCTTTTCCCATTCAATAGGCTGCCTTTTAGTTTTGTTAATTGTTTCTTTTGCTGTGTAGAATCTTTTTATTTTGATGTTATCCCAATAGATCATATTTGCTTTTGTTTCCCTTGCCTCAGGAGACAGATCTAGTAAGAAGCTGCTACCACTGTTTTCAAAGTTTATGATTTCAGGTCTCACATTTAAAAAATATAGGGGCACCTGGGTGGCTCAGTTGGTTGAGCTTCTGACTTCAGCTCAGGTCATGATCTCATGGTTTGTGAGTCAAGCCCTGTGTCGGGCTCTGTGCTGACAGCTCAGAGCCTGGAGCCTGCTTTACAGTCTGTGTCTCCCCCTCTCTCTGACCCTCCCCTGTTCATGCTCTGTCTCTCTCTGTCTCAAAAATAAATAAACATTAAAAAAATTAAAAAATATATATATATTTTAATGTTCGTTTATTTTTGAGAGAGAGAACAAACGTGCGTGTGAGCAGGGGAAGGACAGAGAGAGAGGGAGACACAGAATCCAAAGCAGGCCTCAGGCTCTGAGCCATCAGCACAGTGCCAAATGTGGGGCCTGAATCCACGAACCACGAGATTATGACCTGAGTCGAAGTCAGACACTTAACCAATTGAGCCACCCAGGCACCCCAGGTCTCACTTTTAGATCCTTAACCTATATTGAGTTTATTATTCTGTGTGTTGCAAGAAAGTGGTCCAGTTTTATTCTTTCACATGTAGCTATCCAGTGTTCATAGCACCATTTGTTGAAAAGACTATATTTTTCTCATTGGATAATCTTTCCTACTTTCTTGAAGATTATTTGGCTATATAGTTGTGAGTTCATTTTTGAGTTTTCTATTCTGTTCCATCCATCTTTGTATCTATTTTTGTGCCAGTACCATACTGTTTTAATTACTACAGCTTTGTATAACTTGAAGTCTGGAATCATGATACCTCTAGTTTTGTTTTTCTTTTTTAGGATTGCTTTGACTACTTGGGGTCCTTTGTGGTTGCATACAAATTTTGGGATTCTTCTAGTTCTGTGAAAAACGCTGTTGGTATTTGATAGGGATTTCATTGAATGTGTAGATTGCTTTGGGTAGTATAGACATTTTAACAATGTTTATTCTTCCAATCCATGAGGATGGAATGTTTTTCCATTTCTTTGTGTCCTCTTGAATTTTTTCCATCAGCATTTTATAGTTTTCAGGGAACAGGTCATTCACCTCTTTGGTTAAGTTTATTTCTATGTATTTTATTATTTTTGATGCAACTCTAAATGGGATTGTTTTCTTACTTTCTCTTTCTGCAGCTTCATTATTAGTGTATAGAAATGCTACAGATTTCTGTATATTGATTGTTTAATCTTGCAACCCTACTGAATTCATTTATCAGTTCTAGGATTTTTTTTTTTTTTGGTGGAGTGGGTTTTTGGGTTTTGGGATTTTTTGGTGGGTCTTCTACATATAGTATCATGTTTTATGTATATAGTGGAAGTTTTACTTCTTTCTTACCAATTTGGATCACTTTTATTTCTTTTTTTGCTCTCTGATTGCTGTGGCTAGGACCTGTACTAGTATGTTTAATAAAAGTGGTAAGAAGAACTTCGTTGTCTTGTTACTGACCTTAGGGGAAAAGCTCTCAGTTTTTCCCCACTGAGTATGATTTTAGCTGTTGGATTTTCATGGATGGTCTTTATTATTTTGAGGTATGTTTCCTCCAAACCTGCTTTGTTGTGGGTTTTTATCATGAGTGAATGTTGTAGTTTTTCAAATGCTTTTTCTTCATCTATTGAAATCGTCATATGGTTTTTATCCTTTTTCTTATTGATGTGGTGTAGTATGTTGATTGAGTTTTGAATATTGAACCACGCTTGCATCCTGGGAATAAATCCCACTTGATCATGGTGAATTATTTTTTAAATGTATTGTTAGATTTGATTTGCTAGTATTTTGTTGTGGATTTTTGCACCTATGTTCATTAGGGATATTGGCCTATAGTTCTCTTTTTTAATGGTGTCTTTATCTGGTTTTGGTATCAGGGTAATGCTGGCCACATAGAATGAGTTGAGAAGTTGTCTTTCCTCTTCTATTTTTTAGAATAATTTGAGAAGAATCAGTATTAATTCTAAGAATAGGTATTAATTCTTCTTTATATCTTTGGTAGAATTCACCTGTGAAGCCATCTGGTCTTGGACATCTGTTTGTTGCAAGTTTTGTTTGATTACTGATTAAATTTCATTGCTGGTAATAGGCATGTTCAAATTTTCTATTTCTTTCTATTCCACTTTTGTTAGTTTATATGTTTCTAGGAATTTAAGTGTTTCTTCTAGGTTGTCCATTTTGTTGGCATATTGTGTTTCATAATATTCTCTTATAACTGTATTTTTGTGGTGTTGTTTGTTATTTCTTCTCTGTCATTGGTGATTTTATTTATTTGCGTACTTTCTCTCTTTTTCTTGATAAGACTGGCTAGAGGTTTACTAATTAATTTTTTCAAAGAACCAGATCCTGGTTTCTTTGATCTGTTCTATGGGTTTTTTTTAGGTTCTATATCATTTATTTCTTTTCAAATTTTCATTAATTTCTTCTTTGTGCTGGTTTCAGGTTTTGTTTGTTGTTCTTTTTCTACCTCCTTCAGATGTCAGGTTAGGTTGTTTGAGATTTTTCTTGCTATAAACTTCTCTCTTAGAACTGCTTTTGCTTTATCCCCAAATTTTGGGACCGTTGTGTTTTTACTTTGATTTGTTTCCATGTATGTTTTAATTTCTTCTTTGATTTCCTGGTTGGCCCATTAATTGTTCAGTAGTATATTGTTTAAGTTCCACGTATTTGTGGCTTTCCAGATTTTCTCTTGTGGGCGATTTCTAGTTTCATAGCATCGTGGGCAGAAAAGATGTATGGTATGACTTAAATCCTGAATTTGTTAAGGCTTGTTTTATGGCCTATATGTTATCTATTCTGGAGAATGATCAGTTTGCCCTTGAGAAGAATGTGTATTCTGCTGTTTTAGAATGCAGTGCTCTAAATATATCTGTTAGATCCATGTGGTTCAATGTGTCATTTAAAGCCATTGTTTCCTTGTTCATTTTTCTGCTTAGATGATTTGTCCATTGATGTAAGTGGGGTATTTAAGTTCCCTATTATTATTGTGTTATTATTGATTCACTCCTTTATGTTTGTTATTAACTATTTAATATATTTGTGTGCTTCTAATGTTGAGGGTATAAATTTTTACAACTGTTATATATTCTTGTATAATTCCCTTTATTATTACATACTCTCTCTCCATCTTTGTCTCTTGTTAGTCTTTGTTTTAAAGTCTACTTTGTCTGATATAAATATTGCTACTCTGGCTTTCTTTTGATATTCTTTTGCATCATAGATGTTTTTCTATCCCCTCACTTTAGATCTGCAGATGTCTTTAGGTCTAAAATGAGTGTCTTATAGGCAGCATATAGATGGGTCTTATTTTTCATCCATTCTGACACCCTATGTCTGTTAATTGGAGCATTTAGTCTATTTACTTTCAAAGTAATTATTGATAGATATATATTTATTACCATTTTATTACTTGTTTTGTGTTTATTTCTGAAGACTTTCTCTGATTCTTTCTTGTATGTCTCCCTTTTATGGTTTGCTGATTTTTTTAGTGACATATTTGGAATTTTTCTCTTTATTCTTTGAATTTTTATTAGTTGTTTTTAATGTATGGTTACCATTCTGTTTGTATATAATCTCTTCTTCATATAACAGTCTATATTAAGTTGATGGTCATATAAGTTTGAACCCATTCTTGTCCACATGTTTTAGGTATATAGTGTCATATTTTATATCATTTTATTTTGTGGGGTATTTGACTAACTTTTTTTTACAGAAAAATATATTTTTACTACTTTTGTATCTCATACCTTCATACTGTCACTTTTGGTTTCTCCTTTCCACTCAGAGTCCACTTTAGTATTTCTTACAGGGTTGGTTTAGTGGTCATGGACTCCTTCAGAGTTTGTTTGTCTGGGACACTTTATCTCTCCTCCTGTTCTGAATGATAGCCTGGCTCGATAGAGTATTCTTGGCTGCTGATTCAGCACTTTGAATATGCCATGCCCCTCCCTTTTGGTTTGCCAAGTTTCTGATGAAAAATCCCCTGGTATCCTTATGGGGCTCCTTTGTATGTTATGTCTTCTTTGGTCTTGCTGCTTTATAACTTTTTCTTTTTTGCTGTATTTTGGCAATTTAAATACAATATATCTTGGTGTGGGTCAGCTTTTGTTGATTTTCATAGGATTTCCCTTAGCCTCCTGAATCTGGATATCTGTTTCCTTCCCCAGATTAGGGAAGTTTTCAGCTATTATTTCTTTTAATAAATTTTCTGCCCCCTTTTCTCTGTCTTCTCCTTCTGGGACTCCTGTACTATAAATGTTATACATTTGATAGAGTCACTGTATTCCCTAAATCTATTCTCATTTTGCACAATTATTTTTTCTTGCTTTTGTGCAGCTTGGCTAGTTTTCATTACTCTGCTTTCTAGGTCATTAATTACTCCCTCTGCTTTTTCCAGCCTTCTCTTCATTCCATCAAGAATGTTTCTCAGTTCATTTATGCCTTTTATCTCTGTGTTATTCCTTATCTCTGTGTTATTTGTCTCACTCATGTCTTCCGCTGTTTCCTCAAGCCAAGTGAGTACCCTTATGATCATTGCTTTACATACTCCATCAGGCATGTTACTTACATCTGTTTCACTTAGATCACTGGCTGTAGTTTTGTCCAGTTCTTTCATATGGGATATATTACTCTGTCTTCTCATTTTGTGTAAGTCTCTGTGTCTGTTTCTCTGTGTTAGGGAAGTCAGCTATGTCTCCTGTTCTTGTGGGTCATGGCGTTATGAAGAAGGGGTCCTGTAGTGGTTTTCCCTATTTCCCAGGGTCTGGCATTTTGGGCAGTGTCTTCTAGTGTGCTCCGTGTACTGTAATGTTTTTTCCTGGCCACTTTATCCTTCAGGCCAGTCATCTGCAGAGACTTTCTTTGCCTTTTGTTAGCAATGTTTGGTCCCTGGACTGAATGTGGCCCATTTTGACTAGGTGTGCTCTGGTCTGCTTGTGAAACAAGACATTTTCACTGCTGCCAAAACCAATACTGCAAATCTCCCAAGTGGGTGGATGCAATGTGATAAGAGGTTTAGACTAGTTTCGATTCAGAGGTCCACAGCACTGCCACTGAGGCAAGTGAAAGTGGCACTTCCAGAATTGTGGTTCTACCGGGGTATGGAGAGTGGGATTTGGTGTAAGCAAGTTAGGTAGCAAGTGTTGGCACAGCGATGTTTCCCACAGGTAGCCCTGTGCTCATGAAGAAAGGCAGTGGAGGGAAATGGCACCTGCCAGTTTCTTTGTTCTCTGAGGGTCTCTCTTTGCCGCCTCTCTGGGATGCATTCTGAAATGAGCCAATAAACTCCCCATATTGTGGCCTAGGTGCTCTTCAGATCACTGTTGCCATGCTGTTTGTCCATAGGTCTTTTTGCCTGCCTGCCTTCTCTCCAAGAGCAGCCCTAATATCCTCTCGGCTCTATTGCAGCCAAGCCCATTGACCTTTACAATTCCAGGGTTTAAGCCCTGCTTCTTGTCAGAAGTCATGAAATTCAGCCCCTCTTACTTTCCAAGACGGTTTCTACAGGGATTTTATTTTCCCTTTGTGCTTCCCTGTATGTTAGTCTATCTCTCGCTTTTCTCTGTGATTGCAGCTCCCTCCCTACTGCAGTGGGGAAGATGTTTCCCTCCCAAACTGTGTCTCTGCACTTCCTACCTTCTTCGATGTGTCCTTTTCTCTACCTTTAATTGTGGAGTTTGTTCTGTCAATTTTTATGTCAATTTCTGAGGTATTAGGTGATTTGATAGTTATCTAGTTGTTTTCTGGGATGAGGTGAGCCTAGGGTCCTCCTACTCCACTGCCATCTTCTACCCTTGGTGTTTCCATTTAAATAGGATGGACAGATTGGGTCTCATTGAGCAAAAAACTCCTTTTAAGGAGGGATTATGGAGTAATGGATATGGAAATATGGAAATCGAAAAGGGTATTCCAGGCAGCGGGAAGAGCCAGTGCATGTGTTTTATTGCATTATTGAAGAAGAGTAAAGTGGTCAGCGTGACTGGAGCTGAGGGAATTAAAGCGACAGTAGCAAGAAATGAGGTTAGAGGGGTCTGAAGAGAGTACAGATCAGTAGGGCCTTGCAGGATTACATGTAAGATGTGTTGGGGAAGGACTTTGGGTGCCAGGGGAATGCTCTTTGATAAGATGCTTGACTCCCTGGATAAAGATGTGAAAAGACATTTAAAGGGGGTATCTGTGAATTTGAGATTACTATGAATTGTTTCAAGTCAGTAATTCAGTCCTAGTATTGTAGATCTTGATTATACTAACTGAAAAGTTGGTATGTTGACTGAAAGTTAGCATGCACTTGTAACCAGATAGATTTGTGGGCCTTGGACAGATTACTTAGCCTCTTTCAAGCTTCAGTTTCATCATTTGTAAAATGAAAAGTTTTGACCAGATTATCTTAAATTCTGTCCAACTTTAATAGTCTCTAATGCCATACTATGTGATTAAATATAGAAAAAAAATTTAATAAAAAAAGTGAGAGTAGAAAATAAAACTCAAATTTCTTCCCATAAGAGAAGGTGGAAATATTACTAGTAATACTTTTTTTCTTGTTTCTGTACCCCATGATCAAACTGTCAACATACATTCAATTGAGATATATATTTAAAGCATTCTAGACATATTTAAACCTTAAGTTAGATAATTTGACTAAATTAAATCATATTTCACCTAATTTACATTCTCACTTTGAAGATACAGATGTGCATTTAATTTTGAGTTTATAACCCCAAAGAATGGAAAAAGAAGAAAAGTAGCAATTGCTTGAAGAATTGTCTAATATACTTACTAATAAGACAGGTGGACAGGTACATATTTGGAATGTGGCAGGGTAGTTGAGGTACTTTTGAGATGACATTTCTCACTCTGATTTTATATTACAGGCAATCCTGAAGCTTGCCATGGGGCATAAAAGTTTTCTTTAACCCAGAAGGAAAATTAAAGAGAAAATGCCACGTAAAGATAGTCCTGCTGTGGATTGATCTCTCTTAAAATGGCTTCAGTTCCCCCTTCTTTTTTCTCCTAGGCAATAAAGATTGATTGAGGTTTGTGTTAGCAGATGTGATGAAGACCTCATACAGAAATGTAGATGTGTAGTGTCCCTGAGGGAATCAATGAATTAAAAGTAGAAAAAAAAACTATACATATAATAGTGTATTTGTCCTAGTTGATCCAGAGAAAGATGATCCTTAAAAGCATTTGGTTGGTGGTATTTGAAGAACAATTTCAAGAGATCCTGAGACCAAATAATTCTCACTTAGTTAGAACTCATAATGAATTCTCCTTACTAGTGGGATGACCACAGATTCCTTTTTTTTTAATTTTTTATTTTTTTTTATTTTTTAATATATGAAATTTACTGTCAAATTGGTTTCCATACAACACCCAGTGCTCATCCCAAAAGGTGCCCTCCTCAATACCCATCACCCACTCTGCCCTCCCTCCCACCCCCCATCAACCCTCAGTTTGTTCTCAGTTTTTAACAGTCTCTTATGCTTTGGCTCTCTCCCACTCTAACCTCTTTTTTTTTTTTTTCCTTCCCCTCCCCCATGGGTTTCTGTTACGTTTCTCAGGATCCACATAAGAGTGAAACCATATGGTATCTGTCTTTCTCTGTATGGCTTATTTCACTTAGCATAACACTCTCCAGTTCCATCCACGTTGCTACAAAAGGCCATATTTCATTTTTTCTCATTGCCACGTAGTATTCCATTGTGTATATAAACCACAATTTCTTTTTTTTTTTTTTTTTATGGAATAAATGTTTTCATTTTTATTTTTATTTTTTTAATTTTTTTTTTTTTAATATATGAAATTTACTGTCAAATTGGTTTCCATACAACACCCAGTGCTCATCCCAAAAGGTGCCCTCCTCAATACCCATCACCCACCCTGCCCTCCCTCCCACCCCCCATCAACCCTCAGTTTGTTCTCAGTTTTTAACAGTCTCTTATGCTTTGGCTCTCTCCCACTCTAACCTCTTTTTTTTTTTTTCCTTCCCCTCCCCCATGGGTTTCTGTTATGTTTCTCAGGATCCACATAAGAGTGAAACCATATGGTATCTGTCTTTCTCTGTATGGCTTATTTCACTTAGCATCACACTCTCCAGTTCCATCCATGTTGCTACAAAAGGCCATATTTCATTTTTTCTCATTGCCACGTAGTATTCCATTAAACCACAATTTCTTTATCCATTCATCAGTTGATGGACATTTAGGCTCTTTCCATAATTTGGCTATTGTTGAGAGTGCTGCTATAAACATTGGGGTACAAGTGCCCCTATGCATCAGTACTCCTGTATCCCTTGGATAAATTCCTAGCAGTGCTATTGCTGGGTCATAGGGTAGGTCTATTTTTAATTTTCTGAGGAACCTCCACACTGCTTTCCAGAGCGGCTGCACCAATTTGCATTCCCACCAACAGTGCAAGAGGGTTCCTGTTTCCCCACATCCTCTCCAGCATCTATAGTCCCCTGATTTCTTCATTTTGGCCACTCTGACTGGCGTGAGGTGGTATCTGAGTGTGGTTTTGATTTGTATTTCCCTGATAAGGAGCGACGTTGAACATCTTTTCATGTGCCTGTTGGCCATCCGGATGTCTTCTTTAGAGAAGTGTCTATTCATGTTTTCTGCCCATTTCTTCACTGGGTTATTTGTTTTTCGGGTGTGGAGTTTGATGAGCTCTTTATAGATTTTGGATACTAGCCCTTTGTCCGATGTGTCATTTGCAAATATCTTTTCCCATTCTGTTGGTTGCCTTTTAGTTTTGTTGGTTGTTTCCTTTGCTGTGCAGAAGCTTTTTATCTTCATAAGGTCCCAGTAATTCACTTTTGCTTTTAATTCCCTTGCCTTTGGGGATGTGCCGAGTAAGGGATTGCTACGGCTGAGGTCAGAGAGGTCTTTTCCTGCTTTCTCCTCTAAGGTTTTGATGGTTTCCTGTCTCACATTCAGGTCCTTTATCCATTTTGAGTTTATTTTTGTGAATGGTGTGAGAAAGTGGTCTAGTTTCAACCTTCTGCATGTTGCTGTCCAGTTCTCCCAGCACCATTTGTTAAAGAGACTGTCTTTTTTCCATTGGATGTTCTTTCCTGCTTTGTCAAAGATGAGTTGGCCATACGTTTGTGGGTCTAGTTCTGGGGTTTCTATTCTCTTCCATTGGTCTATGTGTCTGTTTTTATGCCAATACCATGCTGTCTTGATGATGACAGCTTTGTAGTAGAGGCTAAAGTCTGGGATTGTGATGCCTCCTGCTTTGGTCTTCTTCTTCAAAATTACTTTGGCTATTCAGGGCCTTTTGACCACAGATTCCTTAGTAAAAAGGAATGTGAGCATGCACAACCAAGTTGATGCATATCATTTAGCTTCTGTTATAAGAACTAAATGTACAGGGTGTGGCAGAAAGATTAATTTCAATTCCTAATAACAATTAAAAAATCTTTTTCCTTCCTAATCATAATTTTAATTAGCATTTCAACATATTTATGATATAATAATAACTGCCCTTCATGCTGATCATATGTTATTGTAAGATCTTGAATTATTTTCTAAATCATGGAAGATTACTAAGTTATTAAATATTACTTTGCTTTAATGTAATATTGCTTTATTACTTTAGTATTGCTGCACTCTAGTTCTCCAAATAGTGGTGCCCATTTTATTGTTTGGTAGTTTGTATTAACCACTGTATTAATTAGGATACACCATTTTAATTGCTTTTCAGCATTAGAAGTAGAAAATCCCATGCAAAAAACAAGTGTTGGAGTTTTTTAGAAATGGGTATATATTAACAGAATCAGTGAATTCAATTTTATCTAGAATATTTATAAAGATGCCTTTTAAATATCAGAGTAACTGAGTTCTACACTCAGCTATTTGATTACTATTAAGTGTGACATTTCTCCTTTTTTTAAAATTTATTTTAAAAACATTTTAAATTCTAAAACTTTGAACAAACTTGAAAGGGGTTATGATTTTGCTATATCTTTTCTCATGTTTGAGCACTATGGTAATGGTATCTGATCCAAATCTGACTTTGGGATCTTAAGTCAAATCAACTTTAAAAGACATAAGTATCCCCCCTACAAATCTTCATTTTTAATCCTTAAAATTTTTTTTCTCCTTTTGTAAAGAATGTATATAGTTATATATTTAAACTTGCTAATTCTTTTCGATTAGTTATAGTTCATAAGATAAATGGGCATCATTCAATTATTTGTTTGATCTATGAATTTCTCTTATCTGACAGGTATTTTTTTCCTTTTGATTTTAATAGAACATTCAAATAAAAACTTTGGCAGATGATGTGGTAAGGTGGTTTTAGCAGCATGTTGTTATGTTACTTATGCATGTTGCCTTTTTACTAAAGTGGGTGGACATTAAAGCATTGATGTATGTAAGATATAAAATGTCTAGATGTTTACAAAGTATAGTAAAATGGAAGATTCGTCAATAGAATGACTTTTCTTTTTTTGAAAAATCAGTATAAAGAATTATGAGAACTCAACAAGATTTTGATATCCTTAAACATACCTTAACCAAAATTTTAAAATCTCTATGTAAATCTAACCTGGAAAACACCTATTTTTTTCCTTTTTGATAGCCAAGTAAGTTTTGAGTAAGTAAAAGATTAATATTAATATTAGGGGAAATTAATTTAATATAGAAAGCTAAGTTTATTACTTTAGCTAGATATGTGCTATTAAATTTAAAATCCACAAATATTTTGAGCTGAGGCTATCATAGTAAAACTTATTAAAATTTATGGGCATAACATTTAAATGTGCTCTTTCATAGCTAAACTTTAAAAAAATGATATTTTAAGCAGTGCCATTTTTTTCTTTGTGAAATTACAAATAATGTACAATATTATTTGTGACTTAAGGAGGTAAAAGTATGTGGCTTATATTCATTTTCTTATCAAGATATAGCTGAAAGCAAAAGCCAATATTCTAGATAGAAATGAAAGGCATAGTGGAATATCAAATATATATGTAAATAATGCTACTCAGTAAAAAGCTAGCACTGCAAAAGTGACAATGAAGAGACAGGAACAAAGATATTTTGATTTAATGCTCGATTGCATATTTAAATGCTTTTATGTCCACCATATTTTTTAGTGAAATTAGGCTGTTGGATATGTACTCAAACTTATTTGGGATTACTTAATATTTTTTCTTGAGTTGTTTGAAGATATAATACATATCTAAACCAATTTAATTTTCCTTAAATAGTTAAAAGAAAAATTGAATTAGTTCAAGATGATGTGAAGAAATGAATCTTAATGTGAACACTGGGATAGGGACCAGGGACTTATAAATTTATCAAGTTACTTTTTTTCTGAAATGAGAAAGTTGGTCTAGATGATTTTTCAAGTTTCTTCCCAATTCTAAAACACTATGATTTATATAATCTCTTTGCAAGCAACCATATTCTAAAATCATTTTTGTAATCCTAAATAAGTTGCATAAAACTGGTCATATTTCTTTAAAAGTACATTTAATTTTAAGAAAGTGTTCTTTGAATCAAAATAAGTATGTTCTTTTAATGGGGGGGGGGTCAGTGGAAATTTACATAAGTTGGGGTAATAACTTCTGTGATGCTTTTTGTGTTTTTGAAATAATTTATAAGGACTCAGTAACATGACAGTGAAGATGCACTGTCCTCACATCTAACATGTCTGCTTGTTTAACATAAGTTGATGGTATGCATGTGCTTCCTAACAGAAACCAGAATAAAACTGAGTTGCATTCAGTTTTATGGACCTTACTAATTTTTGATGTCTGATATTTTGTGGTTTAAAACAGATTGGGCTCTTTGTATGTACCTGGAGTCATTAACACACTTTACATGAAATAGCAAGCTGATTATTAGAGATTGTGCTAATTATTAGAGATTATACATGGAATCAATGGTACAGAATTAATATCCGTAAAACATCAAGTTCTTTATGATAGTATTTGTAGGAATAAGACATTTTTATTTATGTTAACATTTCCATTAAATTGAAAAGGTAATGTCTTGTTAATCCTCAATTTTTAGGGAAAAAAAGTAAGGGAAATAATAGTAACAAGAATAAAAAATAGCAGTTAAGTACACTAAACATATGAACTTATTTGAATCTCATAATAACCCTGTGCAGTGTAGGTAATATTATTTATTTAAAATCTATTAACTTGTTATCTGTATTTTAGAGATGAGAAAACAGAGAAAGAGCATGTAATTTGCACAGGGTTCCTCAGCTAATAAATGACAGATTCAAACCCAGGCAGTCTGGCTTCAGAGTCTTTGTTATTAACCATTATACTTGACCACTATGCTGGCAAGGTATCTGTAGATACTTGTCATAGTTTTTGGCACTTTGAAGAGAAAAACATTACTGTAATTTCCCACCTGAGAAGTGAATATTGCTCTTTTTTATTCCTTTCTTTATTTCTCATAATTCAAAAGTTGCCACTATTGTCCCTCAAACAACTACATAACTTTGATGCAAGACTTTTATTTACCTATTTACAGTGTAAAGTGGAAATGATGAGGTACTAAGGTTTACCTTGGAGGACTACTTTTCACACCTCAGACTTCTGAGACTGAATTAAAAGGTTTCAAAATTGTGCAATCTCTAACTAGAAATTCTTGCTTAAAATAAGTTTGTCAAAAGACAATATTATACTAAGTGCTATTTTGATGTTTCAGTACTTCATATTTATGATTCTGGATTTCTTTCTTAGAGTTTCTTATTTTTTTTTCTTTTTGTAGCGTGACCGAATTACAAGTTTTAGAAAATCTACTGTCAAAAAAGAAAAACCTTTTATTCAGCATCCTATTGATTCTCAAGTTGCAATGAGTGAGTTTCCAGCAGCTCAGCCATTGTATGATGAACGATCGTTGAATTTGTCAGAAAAGGAAGTACTGGATCTTTTTGAAAAAATGATGGTAAGTTTGTACCTTACTTTTGTTGTAATTTTAAAATGTGTGTGCCCAGAGGATTACAGGTTTTTAAGTATGTGTGTTTGTATGGATTGTATTTATATCATGTAAAGGAGAGTCCAGAAACTTGTTGATACAACAGAACTATTTTCAGAAGTATGCTTTTTAAAAATTTTTAAATGTTTATTTTTGAGAGTGAGAGCGAGAGAGAGGGAGGAGGGGCAGAGATAGAGGGAGACACAGAATCCGAAGCAGGCTCCAGGTTCTGAGCTGTCAACACGGAGCCCGACGTGGGACTCAAACTCACAGACCACAGGATCATGACCTGAGCTGAAGTCAGATGCCTAGCCAACTGACTAGTTGGTGCCCCTTCAGAAGTATGTTTTTTGACTTGAGTTAAAATATCCTTACCTGACTATCACTTCCTCTATGATCTCTGGAAAGCAAGGGCTGTCTTATTTGTGTCCTCAAGTATTTTGTGGTCTCTGGCACATTGAATCAGTTTTTCAATTAACTAATTTGTGTTTCTGTTTTTGGTGAAGAAAAACAGACCAAAGTTCACTTTCTGGAAAACAGCACAAGGTATCTTGTTGTTTATATGGAATAGAGTTAGGAAGACAGTAAAACAAACAGACCAGCAAAGAAAAAAACAGTAGAGGGGAAAGAATGCCTGGAAGGAGAAGGAGAAGAAAAAGGAAGTAGGAGGACTCTAGGCTCAGCTCATTTCAGGAACACAACTAGATAACTACCAAATTATTCTAAATACCTCAGAAATTGACCTGAAGACTGACAGAACAAACTCCACAACTAAAGAGAGAAAAGAGGCCACATGGAGGAAGGTAGGAAGTGCATGCAAAGATATGGTTTAAGGGACAAACAGATAGATCACAGCTGCTGAGTAGGGGATGGAGCCATGGTCAAGTAGAAGGGAGAAAGAGAGAGAATGAGAGAGAGAGAGAGAGGGAGTGATGGAGAGAGAGAGAGAGAGAGAGAGAGAGAGAGAGAGAGAGATGCACACAGGGTAGTGCACAAGGAGAACATTTCCCCAAATCCATTGACTTAGAAAATTTGATGGGCTGAATTTCCTGAGTTCTTGCAACCAGCAAGGCTTAAAGCCTGGAGTTTTAAAGGTCAACAGGTTTGGCTGGGATAGAGCCCTGAGGGCATTGCCCTGTGCCTTGAGAGAAGGCAGGCAAACAACCTAGGGACAGATGTCATTGAAACACCTGGGGCACACATGGGGAGATTTTTTGCTGTTCTCTGAGCTTGCCCCTGCAAGGCAGTGTTCACAGAGACACCTCTCTAGGAACAAAAGAGTAGGGACATAATTGGCTTTTCTCTCCTACAGAAGAAGAGACTTAGACAAAATGCAAAGACAAAGGAGTATATCCCAAATGAAAGAATAGGATAAGGCCTCAGCCAGAAATCTAAGCAAAACAGATATAAGTAACATGCCTGATAGAGTATTAAAAGCAACGTTCATAAGGATACTCACTGGGACTGAAAAAAGAAGACATTAGTGACAGCCTAACTACAGAGATAAAAGAATTAAAAAAGAATCACAAATGAAGAGTGCAATAAACAAGATTAGAAATATCTGATGCAATGAACAGCAGGCTGGAAGAAGTAGAGGAACTAATTAATGACCTAGAAGACAAAGTAATGGAAAGTAATGAAGCTGAGCAAAGGAGACAAAGAATTATGCAAAATAAGAATAGACTTAGGGAATTCAAGAACCATCAAATGGAATAACTTTTATATTATAGATTTTCAAGAAGAAGAGAGAGATAAGGGGGCAGAAGATTTATTTGAAGAAATAATAGCTGAAAACTTCCCTAATCTGGGATGGAAATAGACATCCAGTTCCAGGAAGTACAGAGAACTCCCATCAAAATCAACAAAAGCAGGCCAACACCAAGACATAGTGTATTTAAATTGGTAAAATATAGTCATAAACAAAAGATCTTAAAAGCAGCAAGACAAAAGAAGTCCTTAACTTACAAGGGAAGACCCTTAAGGCTAGCGGCTGATTTCCCAACAGAAACTTGGTAAGCCAGAAGGGAGCGGCATACTATATTCAACTTGCTGAATGGGAAAAATCTGCAGCCAAGAATATTCTGTCAAGCAAGGCTAATGTTCAGGATAGAAGGCAAGGTAAAGAGTTTTCCAGACAAAAACTAACGGTGTTCGTGACCACTAAACCAGCCCTGCAAGAAATATTAAAGGGGACTCTTTGAGTGCAAAGGAGAGACCAAAAGTGACAGAATAAAGGCAAGAAATAGTAAAGCAGTAAAAATGAATATTTTTTGTAAAAATCAGTTCAGGAACTCATACACACAGGAAGGAAAATATAGTAACATATACCTAAATTGTGGGGAGAAAAGGAGGAAAGAATAGGTTCAAATTTGAATGAACATCAACTTAATATAGAGTGCTATTTGCAGAAGAAATTATATACAAACTGAATGGTAACCATTTATCAAAAACCATTAATAAACATGCAATGAATAAAGAGAAAAAATCCTAATATATCACTAAAGAAAATCTGCAAACCATGAATGTGAGAAAGACAAGAAAAGATCAGAAAAAATCTACAGAAACTATCACAAAAGAGGTAATAAAAATGACAATAAATATGTATCTATCAATAATACTTTGAATGTAGATGGATTGAATGCTCCAAAAGACATAGAATGATAGAATGGATTAAAAAAACACACAAGTCCATCTATATGCTGCCTACACGACACTCATTTTAGACATACAGACAAATGTAGATTGAAAGTGAGGGGATATAAAAACATCTATCATCCAAATTGATTTCCAAAGAAAGAGTAGCAATACTTATATTGTACAAAATAGACTTTTAAACAAAAAGTATAACAAAAGGTACTGAAAGGCACTATATAATAATAAAGGGTACAATCCAAAAAGAAGATATCACAATTTAAGTATTTATGAAACCAACATGGGCACATCCAAATGTATAAAATAATAACAAATATAAAGGAACTCATTGATAATAATACAAAAATCATAGGGGACTTTAACACCCCACTTACATCAGTGGACAGATCATCTAAAGAAAATCAATAAGGAAACAATGACTTTGAATGACACACTGGACTAGATGGATGTAACACATATATTCAGAATATTCCATTCTTAAATAGCAGAAAACACATTCTTTTCAAGTGCACATGGAACATTCTTTGGAACAGATTACATGTTTGGTAACAAAACACGGCTCAGCAAATACAAAATTTTGAAGTCATACCATGCACCTTTTCTGACCACAATGCTATGAAACTAGGAAAAACAAAAAAAAAGAGGTTAGAGTGGGAGAGAGCCAAAGCATAAGAGACTCTTAAAAACTGAGAACAAACTGAGGGTTGATGGGGGGTGGGAGGGAGGGGTGGGTGGGTGATGGGTATTGAGGAGGGCACCTTTTGGGATGAGCACTGGGTGTTGTATGGAAACCAATTTGACAATAAATTTCATATATTGAAAAAAAAAAGCAAAAAAAAAAAAATAAACTAGAAGTCACCAATAAGAAAAAATAGGGAAAGAAAACAAATACATGGGGGTTAAACAACATGCTACTAATGAATGGGTCAATCAGGAAATCAAATAAGTAATAAAAAAAATACATGGAAAGAAATGAAAATAATGCATGGAAACAAATGAAAATAAGAACAGTCCAAAGCTTTGAGATGCAGCAAATGTGGTCGTATGAGGGATGTATATAGCAATACAGGCCTACCTCAAAAAGCAAGAAAAAATTCAGACAACCTAACCTTACACTAAAGGAGCTAGAAAGAACAACAAAAGAAGCCTAAAGCCAGCAGAATTAAGGAAATGATAAAGATCAGAGCAGAAATTAATGATATAGAAAGTTAAAAAAAAAAACAATAGAACAGATCAATGAATCCAGGACCTAGTTCTTTGAAAAAAAATTAATAAAATTGATAAACCTCTAGCCAAACATACCAAAGATTAAAGATAAATGACTCAAATAATAAAATCACAAAGGGGATAAGAGAAATAACAGCTAACACCACAGAAATGCAATTATAAGAGAATGTTATGAGAAACTATTTGCCCTCAAATTGGACAATCTGGAAAAATGGATCAATTCCTAGAAACATATAAACTACCAAAACTAAAATAAGAAGAAATAGAAAACTTAAACAGGCCAATAATCAGCAAAGAAATTGAATCAGGAATCAAAAATCTCCCAGGACACAGCAGTCCAGGACCAGATGACTTCATGGGCAAATTCTACCAGACATTTAAGAAGAGTTAATACCTGTTCTTCTCAAACAAAAGCAGACCAGCACCAAGACATATTGTATTTAAATTGGCAAAATATAAAGAAAAAAATCTTAAAAGCAAGACAAAATAAGATAAAAATAGAAAGGGAAGGAAAACTTCTAAATTCATTCTGTGAGGTGAGCATTACCCTGATTCCAAAACTAGATAAAGACACCACACACACACACACACACACACACACACACAAAAAAAAAAAAAAAAAAAAAAAAAAGAGAGAGAGAGAGAGAGAGAAACTGCACGGCCAATATCCCTTATGAACACAGATGCAATAATTCTCAATAAAATATTAGCAAACCAAATCCAACAGTACATTAAAAGAAACATTCCTCAAGAGGCATTTATTTCCTGGGCTGCAAGGTGGCTCAATATTTGCAAATCAATTACAGTGATACACCACATTAATAAAAAAATGTATAAGAAACATATGGTCCTTCAAAGAGATGCAGAAAAAGCATTTGACAAAGTACAACATCCATTCATGATAAAAACACTTAACAAAGTAGGTTTAGAGGGAAAATACCTGAGCATAATAAAGCCCATGTATAAAAAACCCACAGGTGATATAATCCTAAATGGGGAGAAAATTAATGTTTTCCTCTACAGTAATGACAGGATGTCCATTCTCACCACTTTTATTCAACATAGTACTGAAAGTCCTAGGCACAGAAATCAGAAAACTAACAGTTGTACATAGAGTATATACAAACTGGTAAGGAAGAATATGGAACCACAAAAGACCCAGAATAATCAAGGCAACCTTGACAAAGAAAAGGAAAGCTGATGGCATCAAAATCCTGGACTTCACATTGTATTTCAAAGCTGTAGTAATTCCAACAGTGTACTGACACAAAAAAAAGAGACACATAGATCAAAGAAGAGGATAGAAAACCCAGAAATGAACCCACAACTATATGGTCAATTAATCTTGACAAAGCAGGAAAGAATATCCAGTGGGAAAAAGACCATTTCATCAACAAATGGTATTTGGAAAATTGGACAGCAACATGCAAAAGAAAGAAACTGGAACTCTTTCTTTTTTTTTTAAATTACTAAAAAAAATTTTTCTTAATATTTGTTTATTTTTTATTATTTTTTTTTAATTTTTTTTTCAACGTTTTTTATTTATTTTTGGGACAGAGAGAGACAGAGCATGAACGGGGGAGGGGCAGAGAGAGAGGGAAACACAGAATCGGAAACAGGCTCCAGGCTCCGAGCCAGCAGCCCAGAGCCTGACGCGGGGCTCGAACTCACGGACCGCGAGATCGTGACCTGGCTGAAGTCGGACGCTTAACCGACTGCGCCACCCAGGCGCCCCAATATTTGTTTATTTTTGAGACAGAGAGATACAGAGCATGAGCATGGGAGGGGCAGAGAGAGAGGGAGACACAGAATCTGAAGCAGGGTCCAGGCTCTGAGCTATTAGCACAGAGCCTGATGTGGGGCTTGAACTCATGAACTGTGAGATTATGACCTGAGCTGAAGTTGGACACTTAACCGACTGAGCCACCCAGTCGCCCCAAACTGGAACTCTAATACCATACATAAAAATAAATTAAAAGTAGATTAAAGACCTAAGTATAAGACCCAAAACCATAAAAATCATAGAAGAGAACATAGGCAGTAACTTTGACATCAGCCATAGCAAATTCTTTCTAGATATATTTCCTGAGGCAAGGGAAACAAAAATAAAAAAATAAACTTTTGGGACTACATGGAAAAGCTTCTGCACAGCAAAGGAAACAATCAAGAAAACTAAAAGGCAGCCTATGGAATTGGAGAAGATATTTATAAATGAGTTAACTGATAAAGGGTTACTATCCACAGTATATGAAGAATTTAGAAAACTCATCACCCAAAAGACTAATAATCCAATTTAAAAAATGGATAGAAGAAATGAATAATTTTCCATGAAGATATCCACATGGCCAACAGACACATGAAAAGATGCTCAACATCACTGATCATCAGGGATTTGCAAATCAAAACTACATTGAAATATCACCTCACACCTGTTAGATGGCTAAAATTAACAGCAGAAGAAACAGCAGTTGGAGAGGATGTAGAGAATATGAAACCCCTCTACACTTTTGGTGGGAAAGCAAAATGATGCAGTCGTTGTGGAAAAGTATGAAGGTCCCTCAGAAAGTTAAAAATAGAAGTTCTCAAGTGACTAGGAAGATGGTGGCATAGGAGGACTCTGGACTCACCTCGTCCTGCTGATCACTTAGATTCCACCCACATCTGCCTAAATAACCCAGAAAAGCACCAGAAGACTAGCACAATGGACTCTCCAGAGCCAAGCGTGGACAAGAGGATCACGGAAGAGGGTAGGAAGGACAGAGAGGCAGTGCATGCTACACGGACTGGCAGAAAGGAGCTGGGAGGTGGAGGGGCAGCCCGCCGGGCAAGGCAGAGCCCCAGAAGTCTGGCTTGCAAAAGCAGAGGGGCCGGACTCCATGAGTTTGACAACCAGAGGGACTTAACATCTGGAATGTTAAAACTCAACAGCTCTACTCCTGGAGAACAGGGAGGGCGAGAGGATGCCAGAGGGAGAGTTGTTGAGCCCTGGAAGGACAGAGGTCTGTGGGGGAACAAAGGCACTGGCAAGCGCCATCTCCCTCTCCCATCTCCCGGCCAAAATTCCAAAGGGAACCAGTTCCGGTCATCGAACTTGCATGCACCGCACAAACGCCCAACACTGTGCTTCTGTGGATCCATCCCTCCAACGGGTCCGCCTATGTCCTGGTGTTACAGGGCCCCTCCTGCAGGGGACCACTGACAGCAAAGCTAGATAAGTCTGCCCCTCCTGCCCCTGTGAACCTTGCATATCCAACCAGGCTAATTTGCCCTTGGCCATATCCCATAGAAGCAGCACCACAAGTCTGGCAGTGTGCAAGTAGCCCAGACAGGGGCCACACCACTCCACAGTGAGTCCTGCCCCTGGGAGAGGTACACACCAGACTGACTGTGGTGCCAGCAGTGGGCTGTGGGCAGACAGAGGGTCTGACTGTGGCCCTGCCCACCAAAACAAGTTACTCCAGACAGCACATAGGAAGTGCCCTGAAGTTTGGAGCCACCACAGAGACTACCCAAAAGGAGAGGTCAGAAGAATTCTCAAAAGAAACTCCAGGAAGCAGAGACACCTAACTAATTGATCAAAAATGATTTAAGCAATAAAACAGAACACGAATTTAGAATACTACTCATAAAATAATCGCTGGGCTTGAAAAAAGTATAGAGGACAGCAGAGAATCTATTGCTACAGAGATCAAGAGACTAAGAAATAGTCATGAGGAGCTAAAAAAAAAGCTATAAATGAGGTGCAAAATAAAATGGAGGTGACCACAGCTCAGATTGAAGAGGCAGAGGAGAGAATAGGTGAATTAGAAGATAAAATTATGGAAAAAGAGGAAGCTGAGAAAAAGAGAGATAAAAAAATCCAGGAGTATGAGGGGAGAATTAGAGACTAAGTGATGCGATCAAACAGAACAATATCCATATCATAGGAATTCCAGAAGAAGAAGAGAGAGAGAAAAAGGGGCTGAAGGTGTACTTGAACAAATCATAGCTGAAAACTTTCCTGATCTGGGGAAGGAAAGAGGCATTGAAATCCAAGAGGCACAGACGACTCCCTTGAGACGTAACTTGAATCGATTTCTACATGACATATCATACTGAAACTGGCAAAATACAAGGATAAAGAGAGAATTCTGAAAGCAGTTAGGGATAAACACATATAAAAGGAGACCGATAAGACTAGTGGCAGAACTATCTACTGAAACTTGGCAGGCCAGAAAGGAATGGCAGGAAATCTTTAATGTGATGAACAAAAAAATAATGCAGCCTAGAGTCCTTTATCCAGCAAGTCTGTCATTCAGAATAGAAGGAGAGATAAAGGTTTTCCCAAACAAACAAAAACTGAAGGAACTCATCACCACTACACCAGCCCTACAAGAGATCCTAAGGGGGATTCTGTGAGTGAAATGTTGCAAGAACCACAAATTACCAGAGACATCCCTGCAAGCATGAAACCTACACACATCACAATGACTCTAAACCCATATCATTCAATAATAACACTGAATGTAAATGGACTAAATGCTCCAACCAAAAGACATAGGGTATCGGAATGGATAATGAAAGAAGACCCATCTATTTTCTGTCTATAAGAAACTCATTTTAGACCTGAGGACACCTTCAGATTGAAAGTGAGGGGATGGAGAACTATCTATCATGATACTGGAAGTCAAAAGACAGATGGAGTAGCCATACTTACATCAGACAAACTAGACTTTAAAGTAAAGGCTGTAAAAAGAGATGAAGAAGGGCATTACATAATGATTACAGGGTCTATCCATCAGATAGAGCTAACAACTATAAATGTCTATGCACTGAATCTGAAAGCCCCCAAATATATAAAACAATCAGAAACCTAAGCAACCTTATTGATTAGAATGTGGTCATGGCAGGGGACTTTAATACTCCACTTACAACAATGGATAGATCATCTAGACAAAGGATCAATACAGAAACAAGGGCCCTGAATGATACATTGGATCAGATGGACTTGACATATATTTAGAACTCTGCATCCCAAAGTGACAGAATATACTTTCTCCTCGAGTGCACATGGAACATCCTCCAAGATAGATCACCTATTGGGTCACAAAACAGCCTTTCATAAGTATACAAGAATTGAGATCATACCATGCATACTTTCAGACCACAATGCTATGAAGCTTGAAATCAACCACAGGAAAAAGTCTGGAAAACCTCCAAAAGCATGGAGTTTAAAGAACACCCTACTAAAGAATGAATGGGTCAACCAGGCAATTAGAGAAGAAATTTAAAAAAATATATATGGAAACCAATGAAAATGAAAATACAACAATCCAAATGCTTTGGGATGCAGCAAAGGCAGTCCTGAGAGGAAAATACATTGCAGTCCAGGCCTATCTCAAGAAACAAGAAAAATCCCAAATACAAAATCTAACAGCACACCTAAAGGAAATAGAAGCAGAAGAGCAAAGACACCCCAAACCCAGTAGCAGAAGAGAAATAATAAAGATCAGAGTAGAAATAAACAATAGAGAATCTAAAAAAACTGTAGAGCAGATCAATGAGACCAAGAGTTGTTTTTTTGAAAAAATAAACAAAATTGAATAAACCTCTAGCCAGGCTTCTCAAAAATAAAAGGGGAGAGGACTCAGATAAAATCATGAATGAAAATGGAATTATTACAACCAATCCCTCAGAAATACAAGCGATTCTCAAGGAATACTATGAAAAACTATATGTCAACAAACTGGACAACCTGGAAGAAATGGACAAATTCCTAAGCACCCACACACTTCCAAAACTCAAACAGGAAGAAATAGAAAACTTGAACAGACCCATAAGCAGCAAAGAAATTGAATCAGTTTTCAAAAATCTCCCAACAAATAAGAATCCAGGACCAGAGGGCTTCCCTGGGGAATTCTACCAGACATTTAAAGCAGAGATAATACCTATCCTTCTCAAACTTTTCCAAAAAAATAGAAAGGGAAGGAAAACTTCCAGACTCATTCTATGAAACCAGCATTACTTTGATTCCCAAACCAGAGATAGACCCAGCAAGAAAAGAGAACTAGAGGCCAATATCCCTGATGAATATGGATGCAAAAATTCTCAATAAGATACTAGCCAATTGCATTCAACAGCATATAAAAAGAATTATTCACCATGATCAAGTGGGATTCATTCCTGGGCTTCAGGGGTGGTTCAACATTCGCAAGTCATTCAATGTGATACATCACATTAATAAAAGAAAAGATAAGAAGCATATGATCCTGTCAATTGATGCAGAAAAAGCATTTAACAAAATTCAGCATCCTTTCTTAATGAAAACCCTCGGAAAAGGCAGGATGGAAGGAACATACTGAAACATCATCAAAGCCCACAGCTAATATCATCCTCAATGGGGAGAAACTGAGAGCTTTTTCCTTGAGATCAGAAACACGACAGGGATGTCCACTCTCACTGCTGTTGTTTAACATAGTGTTGGAAGTTCTAGCATCAACAATCAGACAACAAAAGGAAATCCAAGGAATCAAAATGGGCAAAGATGAAGTGAAGCTTTCACTTTTTGCAGATGACATGACATTATGCATGGTAAATCCGATAGACTCCATAGAAAGTCTACTTGAACTGATACATGAATTCAGCAAAGTCCCAGGATACAAAATCAATGTACAGAAGTCAGTTGCATTCTTATATACTAATAATGAAGAAACAGAAAGACAAAGACACTGATCCCATTCACAATTGCACCAAGAAGCATAAAATACCTAGGAATAAACCCAACCAAAGATGTAAAAAATCTCTAAGCTGAAAAGTATAGAAAGCTCTTGAAGGAAATTGAAGAAGATATAAAGAAATGGAAAAACCTTCCATGCTCATGGACTGGAAGAATAAATATTGTTAAAATGTCAATACTGCCCAAAGCTATCTACACATTTAATGCAATCCCAGTCAAAATTGCACCAGCATTCTTCTTGAAGCTAGAACAAGTAATACTAAAATTTGTATGGAACCACAAAAGGCCCCGAATAGCCAAAGTAATTTTGAAGAAGAAGACCAAAGCGGGAGGCATCACAATCCCAGACTTTAGCCTCTACTACAAAGCTGTCATCATCAAGACAGCATGGTATTGGCACAAAAACAGACACATAGACCAATGGAATAGAATAGAAACCCCAGACCTAGACCCTCAAAAGTATGGCCAACTAATCTTTGACAAAGCAGGAAAGAATAGCCAATGGAAAAAAAGGCAGTCTCTTTAACAAATGGTGCTGGGAGATCTGGACAGCAACATGCAGAAGGTTGAAACTAGACCACTTTCTCACAACATTCACAAAAATAAACTCAAAATGGATAAAAGACCTGAATGTGAGACAGGAAACAATCCAAACCCCAGAGGACAAAGCAGGAAAAAACCTCTCTGACCTCAGCTGCAGCAATTTCTTGCTTGACACATCCCCAAAGGCAAGGGAATTAAAAGCAAAAATGAACTATTGGGATCTCATGAAGATAAAAAGCTTCTGCACTTCAAAGAAGACAATCAACAAAACTAAAAGGCAACCAACGGAATGGGAAAAGATATTTGCAAATGACATATTGGACAAAGGGCTAGTATTCAAAATCTTTAAAGTACTTACCAAACTCCACACCTGAAAAACAAATGATCTAGTGAAGAAATGGGCAGAAGACACGAATAGACAATTCTATAAACATGACATCCAGATGGCCAACAGGCACATGAACAGATGCTCAACGTCACTCCTCATCAGGGAAATACAAATCACAACCACACTCAGATACCACCACCTGTAAGTCAGAGTGGCTAAAATGAACAAATCAGGAGACTATAGATGCTGGTGAGGATGTGAAGAAACGGGAACCGTCTTGCACTGTTGGTGGGAATGCATACTGGTGCAGCAACTCTGGAAAACAGTGTGGACGTTGGTCAAAAAATTAAGCATAGATCTACCTTATGACCCAGACATAGCCCTGCTAGGATTTTACCCAAGGGATACAGGAGTGCTGATGCATAGGGACACTTGTACCCGAATGTTTATAGCAGCACTTTCACCAATAGCCAAATTATGGAAAGAGCCTAAAGGTCCATCAACAGATGAATGGAGAAAGAAGTTGTGGTTTATATACACAATGGAATACTACGTGGCAATGAGAAAGAATGAAATATGGCCTTTTGTAGCAATGTGGATGGAACTGGAGAGTGTTATGCTAAATGAAATAAGTCATACAGAGAAAGACAGATACCATATGTTTTCATTCTTAAGTTGCTCCTGAGAAACTTACCAGAAGACCATGGGGGAGGGGAAGGAAACAAACAAAAAAAAGAGGTTGGAGAGGGAGGGAGCCAAATCATAAGTGACTCTTAAAAACTGAGAATAAACTTAGGGTTGATGGGGGGTGGGAGGGAAGGGAAAGTGGATGATAAGTATTGAGGAGGGCCCCTGTTGGGATGATCACTGTGTTTTGTATGGAAACCAATTTGACAATAATTTTCACATTAAAAAAATAAAATAAAAAAATAATAATCCTCTATGATCCAGCCAGTGCACTACTAATTATTTATTCAAAGAATACAAAACTACTAATTAAAAGGGTTATATGGAATATGAGTTTTGTAGCAGCATTATCTACAACATCTAGGTATGGAAACTTCCCTTTTGTGAATTGATTGATGAATGTATAAGTTTGTGTTTTGTATGTATGTATATATATATATACATATACATATATATATATATGTATATGTATATATATATGGACTGTTACTCAGCCATATAAAAGAATGAAATCTTGCCATTTACAAGGACATGGATGGAAGTAGAGAGTATCATGGTAAGTGAAATAAGTCAGGTAAGGACAAATACCATATGATTTCACTCATGTGAATTTTAGGAAAGAAAACATAAGTGGAGGGAATAAAAAAAGAGAGTTGCAAGGCAATAAAGAGACTCTTCACTATAGAAAAGAAACTGATGGTTTTCAGAGGGAGGTTGATATAGGGAATGGGTTAAATAGGCAATGGGGATTAAGGATTGCGCTTGTTGCGATGGGCACTGGGTGATGTATGGATGTGTTGGATCATTATATTGTACACCTTAAACTAATATTACGCTATATGTTAACTAACTGAAATTTAAATTAAAAGTTAAAAAAAAAACAGTGGAAGGTATAGATGTATTAATTCCTCCAAGTTCTATTAGCAGTCATATAACCTACATTTTTAGCATGTTACTTATATTTTATAGCTTGCAGTCTAGATTATTTCTTGTGTTAGATAATAAGATAATACTTTGAGTATTCAGAAGTTTATGGTAGCAGGATGTTGAGGGGAGGATTTGGGACATAGGAGATTATTTTGCTTGACCAGAGGAATGCTGGAGATTCTGATTCATCATTCATTCATTTATAATTGTATCCCACTTAACATTATTAAGATTTTGTGGATGTTTATTGATGTGGAGTTAGGGTTCAGTTCATAGGAGTTTCACAGGTCCCCTTATCTATGCCTCAATGAAAGGTTAAGAATCACTTAAAAACTCTACTCTTCAACTGTGCTCAGTATAGAACATCTTGTCAATATCTCTTTCCCAACCTCACTATTTTGCTCCTGTCCTTTTAAGAGTTAGCAGGCCTTCAATAAATACTTGTGCAATGTTGTTGAATGAATGCAAACAAATTCCCTTTATCTTTAAACCTTTCTCTTGACTTCTCTTACCTAGCCACAAATGGCATCTGGGTTTTCCCCTGATAAAAGTCCTCTAATTGCTACCCTCAGCCATTTTTCCCTAACTCTGTGGTACACCCTTTTTCCTGCTTCTCCTTCTGGTATTATCTTTGAACCACCTTTCAATGACCCTTTGTCTTGTGAAGTCTATTATGTGCTGACCTTCCTTGACAGTAATAGCACTTAGCTATCCTTTTTACTTTTCCCTTACTATTCATTTCAGTTATTTCAGCTATTGTATTGGGAACTCCTTCAATGCATTTTTGCTCTTAGTTCCTTGATTTCCTAAACTTTGACATCTGCATGTATATATATTTAGCTAACTACACTCATGAATACACCTTGGATTGTGTTTTCTTTTAAATGTTTCTACCTCCAAGATCTTAAAATCTGTAATTCTCCTTGGACGCTAAACAACCTATATTACCTTTCCCAGGTCCATAATTTTACAGAGCATAAACTGTGTTGTGGTTAAAATCTTAGACTTTGGGGTTATCAGACTTGGGTTTGAATTTGGCTCTGCCATTTATTGCACTACACTGCAAAGTTTATATAACTTCTTGAAAATTTATTTTTAGGATTAAAGGGGATGATATTACCATATTAGTGCCTGGAATGTAAGCTTTCTGTATAGATAGTTTTATAAATGTTTCGTTTCATTCTCTTCCGTTAACAAAGCTCTGTTCTTTCTTTATTTGCCAATATTTCCCAATTACCTAGACTGCCCATCATTTTAGCACTTGGTTGTTTTATCTTAATTAACTCAAACAATGAGGACAGCAACAACAGAAACGTTCCTGACACTATTGAAACTTTTAATCTTTTAAAATCTTCTTTCTTTTTTTCACTCATACTTCACTCAAATGATACTTATTACTTTAATCTGCTTACCAATTGGTTACTAATTTTTGCAGTATTGAAATAGTTCTTCAAGGTTTCCCGTGGCATTGCCACACTCCAGTTCACTTAAGCTCAACATTTATAGCCATCTTTACTTGTGTTTGTTTTCTCAGTCACTTCTAATTGCTTGCCAAATCCCATTGTTCTGATTTTGCAGTCACTCTTAACATATTTCCTCTGTTATTCTTCAGCTGTTGTTGCCCTAGTTTAGACAATATCCCTCTGTAATTGTTTCTTGTGAGCTATGAAAGCAGTTTCCTAAACTGGTCCTCTTCCTGTCCTTCAGGTTTTGACCATTCTAATCCAGTAGTAATCCCTATTAATGATTCCAAAACCAATTCCTTTTCTAAAGCTCCAAATAAGCCTTTATGTTTTCAGAGAGTCATTTTATATGTCTCTACCCCATTCCCTCAACTGTGCTGCTAGATTTCCATTTTACACTTTTACTTGCTGTTCAATCTTCAGAAGTATTCCCATCTTTATTCTCTACTGATGACCTTGCTGTTTAATTTACTGAGTACATTGAAGCAATCAGAAGAGAGCTTCCACAGATTCCTAGCACTACATCTACCTAACTTTAAGTGTCTGCACTCACATAGTTTCTTACTACCTGTCACCATAGATCAACTTTTCAGGTCATTATTCTTCTCTTCATGTAGAAGGTTACATTCCTTTTGACCTAGTCAAGGACACTGTTCCTTTTTTAAAAAAAAATGTTTATTTATTTATTTTGAGAGAGAGAGAGAGCGCACATGCAAGTGGGAGAAGGAGAAAGAATCCCAAGAA
Source organism: Panthera pardus (assembly GCF_024362965.1). NCBI lineage: Eukaryota > Metazoa > Chordata > Mammalia > Carnivora > Felidae > Panthera > Panthera pardus. The sequence continues at coordinate 50,539,620 of NW_026526843.1, read as the reverse complement.
GTCTTCACACTTTCAGTGTGGTGCCTGATGTGGGGCTCAAGCTCACGAACCATGAGATCATGACCTGAAATGAAATCCAGTCAGATGCTTAACCAACTGAGCCAACCTGACACCCCTCCAGTAATTTTCTCCTCTCTTGTAACATTCCCAGTACTATTGCAAACATGCTGTCTCATTTTAACAAACCTTATCTTGACCTTATCACCCTTTCCAGCTACTGTTCAGTTTTTACTCTCTTTTGAAGCAAAACACCTCCCTGTAATTTGGGTTATATTTACTACTTCTAATTTCTCTCCTGAACTCACTCACAGCTGGGCTTCCATTCCACCATTCCATCAAAACTACTCTTATCAGTGTCACCAAAGATCTTCATGCTGATCAATCCCATGATCAGTTCTAAGGTCTCATCTTAATTGATTTATTAGTAACATTTGATACAGTTGATCATTCTCTCCAATTTGAAATGCTTCTCCCTCCTTCATCCCCAACATTGATTTAGTTTTCCTCCTGCTTCTTTAGCTACCTCTTTTCAATCTTCTTTGCTGATTCCTTTTCATGTCCTCAACCTTTAAATGGAGGAGAAGCCCAGGGATCAGTCCTTGGACATCTTCCCCTCTCTTCCCCTCTCTTTTCTACCTTCTTTGGTAATTACAACCAGTAATGTGCTTTTAAATCCCATTTGTGTGCTCACAATTCTTAAATTTACCTACAGTTTAGTTCTCATATCTGAACTCTAGACTCATATATAAAACTTCAAAATCAACATCTCACCTTGGATGGTCAATAGACATCTCAAAACTAATATATTTAAAGCTAAACTGCTGATATTCCCCTCCAAAACTGCTCTCCTTCCAGTGTCTTCCCCTTCTCAGTTGATGGTATATCCATCTGTCCAGTTACTCAGGCAAAAATCTTTGGAATTGTTTTTGAATATTTTTCTCACATTCAATTCATTATGTAACACATTAACTCTAACTTCAGTGTAAGGTACTTGCAATAGCTGACCATTTCTTACCACCTTCACTGGTCCCACACTAGTTGAAATCTCACCTGGGCTGCCATGAGAGTGGTAGGACTACTAGAACTACAACTCTTAATTGGTCTCTGTGCTTCACCATCACCCTCTACAGTATATTCTCAACACAGAAACAGTATCCATTTAAAACCTGAACAGTATCATGTCATTTGGCTTATCAAATCTCTATCATGGCTCCCCATTTCACTCAGTGTACAAAAGCCATTACACTTATAATAGTCTATAAGGCCCCATATGATCTGATTCCCACCATCTTTGACATCTTTCTATGCTACTCTCCCCATTTTCTTGCTCTTTTTCAGACATGCACCTGCCTTTTTTGTAACTGTAGCCCTAGGCAAAAATGATTCTTGGTAGTTTCTAAACTCTTCACTTTCTGTACCATGTTTACAATGTTGTAAAAGTTGCTACAACATTTCCATTTTGTGGTTTGAATATTCTAATGTTTGATGAGAAAATTACCACTATCCTGTTTAAATGCATTATGTTTTTTTTTTTTTTAAGATTTGCTTGTGGATTCATAAGTGATTTAAAGAGAGGTACAACAGAGAGCCACATTTTCCCCAATGGGAATTTTTCTTTCCTTGGGAATTTCAGAAAAACAGATAAATATGATTTGATTAGAAGTAACCAAAAAATCAATACATATTTTTAAGGATTGTATCTCTTTGAGAGAAGTCTACTTGTACATTGAACATTATATTTTTTTCTATGTTATCTTTAGTTTGACCATAATCAGTTTACACTGAAGAAGTTGTTTTGTGATTTATCATAGCTTTCATTTACTGTGCACTTACTGGCCAGGCATGTAACTAAACAGTTTACATGTATTATTTCAGTTGATCCTTATGAAAATGTCACAAAGCAGGCAACATAGTTTTACTCCATTTTCACAAAAAGAAATTGAAGCTTAGTGAGAGTCTAAACAGATTAGTTCTGTAACTTGCCTAAGCTAATAAGTGGCTGAGTTGGAAATTAAATTTAAGTACATAAAAATGTAAAAAAAATGGCATTTTGTAGCATCTATCTTTAATAATGTTTCATTTAAGCTAAATATAAAATTAACATGTTTTCCTTGCACATATACTCAGTGGAAATAGAAGGCAAAACAGAAGTATATTGGTTGGTAGGTAAAACTAGTTTGGGATGGATTACTTCTTACTGATGATGGAAAGTTGCCTGTAATCTCTTTAAAATTTTTAAAAATTTTTTTAATTCAATTTTTAGAGGAGAGAGAGAGAGAGTGACAGAGCATGAGTAGGGGAGGGCAGAGAGAGAGAAGGAAACACAATCCAAAGCAGGCTCCAGGCTCTGAGCTGTCAGCACAGTGCCCAACACAGGGCTTGAACCCACAAACGGCGGGATTATGACCTGAGCCAAAGTCAGACACAATTGACTGAGCCACCCAGGCGCCCCACCATAACCATTTTTTTTTTATATGTGCAGTGTGCCATGTTGCTGCATGCTAGAGATACAAAGATAAATGCAGTACCTCCATTGCCTCCATAGAGTTCAGAGTTTAGTCAGGGAGAGAGGAAAGTAAAAAAAAAAGAAAATGATTTCCATGGTAGTAGGATAGCTGGAAATAGGCTACTGTGAGCATTTAACCCAGTGCAGGGACTCAGGATACAGGAAAGACATGAATATACTATGAAGCCCAGTGTCACTTATGAATTTTCAGTCTTTCATTTTTGGCATTAAAGCATTCTCAAAGTTTTAACAATTTAGTTTATCAAGGTGCAATGCCTTCTATATGCCAGGTACTGTTCTAAGCTCTGAGGAAAAAGAGCAGAGAAGAAATCAAGGGCAACTCTTACCATCAAGAAGCTTATGTTCTGATAAGGGTGATATAGCAGGTCATAAGGTGTGATTGTGAAAAAGAAAAAGCAAAGACAGATTTCTGTCTTTGCAGAAATGGAGAAGTTTATTTGACAACTCTTCACTGAATGCCAGATACTTTGTTAGGTCCAGGGGAACATAAAGATGACAAATACACTATCTCTGCCTCTAGGATTTTATTTTGTATGGCTCAAAAGTTAAGAATAGTTTTCATATTTTTAAATGGTTGAAAAAAACCCAAAAGACTGTTTCATGGTACATGAAAATTATGTGAAATTCAGTGTACATAAAGTATTTTTGAATGCTGCCATAACCATTAGTTTATATATCATTGATGGCTCCTTTTGTGTCACAACTGCAGAGTTGAATAGTTGTGACAAAGACCCCGTGACCCACAAAACCTAAAATACTTACTGTCTAGTCCTTTATAGAAAAAGTTTGTCAACCTCTGCACTAGTGTAGTGTCTCTAAATGTTTTGACTTACTATCCTGTTAGGAAAAAAAAAATGTATGTTTGAGCAAGTAACCTTAATCTATTTTATTTAAAAATTTTATACATACATACATGTGTGTATATATGTGTGTGTGTGTGTGTGTGTGTGTGTGTGTGTGTGTAACAGGCATATAAAATACAGACAGAATAAAGAATGAGAAAAAACATGAAATGAACAAGATTTTTAAAGGTTATTTATTTATTTTGACAGAGAGAGAGAGCATGAGCAGAGGAGAGGGAAGAGAGGGTGAAAAGAATCCCAAGCAGGCTCCACACGCAGCATGGAGCCCAGTGCAGGGCTTGATCTAATGAACCGTGTGATCATGACCTGAGCTGATATCAAGAGTCGGATGCCTAAGCAACTGAGCCACCCAGGCACCCTGAAATGAATAAGATTTTAAAATGATTTAAAATGAATTTATTTATTAATGGCACAAAAAGGCTTTGCTGTTATGATTAACTTTTTAGTGAGTACAATGTCAGTGTGTCATTAGTTTTTATGTCTTGTTTAAAGACCATGATAATTAGAAGGTTTAGTTCTAAGTTCATTTCATTTGAATATTTGGTTTAATGTCTATTATAGTTGAAACATAAATCTGACAGAGATATGTAGGTCCAAGTGGAACAAGAACATCATTAGCAACACTTATTAATCATAGTATTAACTTTTCTCAGTCCAATCCAGGAATCAAGCAAATGTTTTCTGCTGAACCATGGCTAGTAAATTTCCATCTTCCTTCATGATAGTCAGTTATTCTTGCAACTAATTGGAGTGTTGCATTTTTATATTTTTAAATACATGGGTCAAATGGGCTTTAAGAAATGGGCTTCAACTGATGTCATAAGGGACATGGACTCTGCATTTTTCCTTCCACATCCTTAATGTGGAGACCCTCACACCCATGTTTGTCTACTCATGTCTGCTGTTAGACATTGCTTCTGATGCCAGGAAGAAGGGGAAAGAGGTGAGTCATTAAAGGGTGAAGGAGACGGACAGGGAAGTTGGGTCTGCCAGTGTGTTTTTAATGAAGTTTATTTGAAAAGCAGTTACTTTCTTACTAATTGTTAAACTTTCGAGGGATTACTAGTATTTTTGTGAATGAAAAATGCCTAAATCATGCTAAATTTCAGCAGTTTTTAAATATTTTGTCTTGAGATAACCAGAAATATCTGTGAGGTACAATGTTTTCATGCCCGCTTCCTATTTCATTTCAAGATATCATATTCTACACTATTTGAAATATCTTGCTTTTATTAAAAAGAACTACATTCTTGACTCTTTAGTACTTTGTGTACTTTGGTTTCAATTCCTTTTGCAATGGCTTAAATTTTACATGTGGGATAACCTTACTTAGGAATCTTTTCCACTTACAGTTTTTTCATAAAACATCTTTTTATTAAGTAAATCAGTTACATAGGTAATGTTTTTTTCTGTTAGATTGTTGCATTAGTGACTCAAAGAAAAGTAGTTTCTATATTTCATTATTGAAACAATCTAGCAAAATAATATAAGTTGAGTTGTTTTTTTAAACTGTATTTTCATTCAAGTCTGCAATAAAACTCCCACAGTTTATATATTTTATATATATGATTTATATATGTTTTATATAAATTTTTATATAAAACATATATACTTGTATATAAATATATAATATATTTATATATGTAAATATATAATATACATAATATACATAATGTATATAAATATATATACTTGTATATATATAAAACATATATAAACATATTTGTTTATATATGTTTTATATATATGATTTATATATGTTTTATATATAAAACATATATACTTGTTTTAGTATATATGTTTTATATATAAAAGTATATACTTGTTTTAGTATATATTTTTTAAATATGAAATTTATTGTCAAATTTGTTTCCATATAACATCCAGTGCTCATCCCAACAGGTGCCCTCCTCAATACCCATCACCCACCCTCCCTCCCACCCCCCATCAACCCTCAGTTTATTCTCAATTTTTAAGAGTCTCTTATGTTTCAGCTCCCTCCCTCTCTAACCTTTTTTTTTTCCTTCCCCTCCCCCATGGTCTTCTGGTAAGTTTCTCAGGAGCCACATAAGAGTGAAAACATATGGTATCTGTCTTTCTCTGTATGACTTATTTCACTTAGCATAACACTCTCCAGTTCCATCCACGTTGCTACAAAAGGCCATATTTCATTCTTTCGCATTGCCACGTGGTATTCCATTGTGTATATAAACCACAATTTCTTTCTACATTCATCAGTTGATGGACATATTTTAAGCAATGATTTCTACGGGTCTTCTGATGGTATTTGTTGACAAAGGAATGTGTTTTAGTTTAATGTCATGTTGTTTTGCATGTATTTCAGCTGCTTCTACCAAGAGTTTCCACAATATCACTGGACCTTTGTCTTTTGCTGTAATGAAATAAAAAGTTCAAAAGAGGCTTTTTTTTAGTTTATTTATTTGTTTGAGAGAGACAGGCACAGCGTGAGTGGTGGATGGGCAGATAGAGAGGGAGAAAGAGAATCCCAAGGAGGCTCCAAGCTGCAAGCACAGAGCCCCATGTGGGGCTCTAACTCACAAACTGTGAGATCACAGCCTGAGCTGAAACCAAGGGTTGGATGCTCAATTGACTGAGGCACCCAGACACCCCAAAAGAGGCTTCTAGTATATGTGCTGCGGAAGCGAGCACACAAAAAGAGGCTTCTAAACATGTGCCATTAAGTTTACAAAATTTCACTAAAGTGCTGGATTTTTTTAAAAAATAGTTTCCACGCCCAGTGTGGGGCTTGAACTCACAACCCTGAGATTAAGACCTGAGCAGAAATCAGGAGTCCAATGCTTAACCGACTGAGCCATCCAGGTGCCCTGAGTATCACGTGATTCTAATTGCTGAGAAAATTCAAAAAGTTTTCTTCATGTTCTGAATGCTTGGTTTGAGGTGGCTTTGTAGTATTATTAGCTAATATTTTAAGGTACAATATGCACATAAAATGGGAATCACCATTGATAATTGGTATACATCCATATTTCAAATAGCTACCTTAATAATTTTTAATATTTTGTGGTCAGCTATTAGCCTTACATTTTTATTATTTTAATCATATGATGTGATAGATGAAAGGCTCAGACTTGCAAAAAGGAGATGTAGCAGTCTAACATTTTCTTGTCTGCTTGTGCTTGAATTTTTGCTGTTATCCAGCTATCCTCAATCTTTTGTCTTTGCCGAAATCTTTGAATACAGATTTTTAATTTTATGTTATTTTTGATGACTGATTTAGTTAAAACTAGATAAAATACCCCATAAATGCATTAAACCAAGTACATGTAAGCTGCAGTGTGGTTTAGTACACTGACAGTAAACAGATTTGCATTGTGAATACCCCACTCTTTCCCTAAGATGCCTCATGTACCATTTGGCCTATGAATCCAGTGTTATCATGTTAGATATTAAAACTTATTTTCTTGTATTTTTTGTGCGTATTTGTGTATATACATGTTGAGCTCAGGAGTAAGGATTGTGGGAAAGTGAAATAGCATTTCACTGTTTTCTAATATCTAAACATACATTCTGAATTTACCCTACTGATGGTAAAGAGGTATATGTAGGTATTCAAAGTTGCATCTCTCCAATAAGACCTGAAAGCAGAAATAGATGATTTGTACCATACTCAATAACATTCATTCAATGTCATGCTTTTTTTCCTGCCTTTGGCTTTATATTGTTTTCAGAGATAATGTATTTGACAATTTTTTTTCCTTTAAATTTGTTTTCCATCTGAGATTTATATGTTCTATGGCTGCAGTCTATATGGGTAAAGTTAACTGGATCTTTTGAAAACATTGAGGTAGTTATTTAATATCAGGTAGAATTGGCCAACTACTTAATAATGGAGCAAATTTTTGATAATTTTATTGGGTTTTTTAGAAAGAAATGTTCAATCCTTTCAAGTTCAGATGATAGAGGAATTATGGAATGTATCTTTAGAAAAGAATAAACTAAACAAATGCTGTAAGAACCCATTTATAACCTTAAAATAATCAAACATAACATAATCATTGTTCATGCTAGAGCATATTTTTAGGTACTAGGGTATCATTGGTTCATTCTCTTCAGGGATACAGTTCCCATCAAAATAGAAGATAAAGAATACTTGAATAATTACTATGGAGAAGTGAAAGAAGAGGGCAAGCATTTGATGGTGTAGTGAAGTTCAGATTTTAAAACAGCAAGTGGAAAATTCAGCCTTCAACTGGCATGAAGACATATTTGCAGAACAGAAACAGTTTATAGAAAATTTATCGAAATTTATAGCAAATCTATAGAAGGAAGGAAAAGGATGTGAAAACATAAAAAGTTGGCGTTTACTTATCATAATGCAAAATAGAAATCAGTGGAAGAGTTAAGAAAAAAATAGTCTTGGAAGATAAGAAAGTTTTAAACATTATGTTGTTACTCATGTAAACATTTATGAGGGGAGAGAGGGAGAGTGAGAGGGGATGGGAGGAGAGTAAGAGAGAATGAATGAATAAATGAATGAACAAAAATGAATAGGGAGGTGGTTCAACTTTTAACCTTCTGATTTGACTTTATTGTCCTATGGCTACTCAGTAATAACTTTAAAAATATGTTTATTTTCTGAGGACATGAATTTACATACAGTGTTGAACATTGCATCATGGCATATATGGAAGGAGAAAAATTGGTTTATTGTTTACAAATATGGCTTTAAAAATATTCTAAGTGGTCAGTTATTTAGACTGCAAACAATGTTTTTTGAAACTACAAAATACTATATTCTCATGTATTATAGAAGTATTAACTAAATGTTAAACATACTGAAAGCTTGCTTTTGTGTTTTGAAGTACTGTAAGAACTAGTGTGTTTAGAAGAGTTTCACATTCAGTTATATTGTTTACAATTAATACTGAATTGTGATTATTGCTCTGTTTAATGATTGTATTATAAAGTTGGAGTTAATGATTTGGAAATATTAGCTGCCTAATTAGCAGTATGCTTCTTATTTCTATAAGAATAAAATGAGTCTTTATGGTCTTTTCTGTTCATGTGAATGGTACCTATTCTCAGTCAACTTATGCAGCAAATTTATAGGTATAAAAATTGCTGATGGCTGTAAAGCAAATTAAAATATTTAGAGAAAAGGTTCACACTGGTTCAACAAGTATTTATTAAATGCTTAGAGAATTCCAGGAACTATACTTTTTTCTGGGAGTCTAAAGATAAAAAAGGGTGTGCACCTGTGTGGCTCAGTTGGTTGAACATTTGACTCTTGGTTTTGGCTCAGGTCATGATCCCAGTGTTGTGGGATCAAGCCCCATGTTGGGCCCTGCAACGTGGAGCCTGCTTAAGATTCATTTTCTCTCTCTTCCTTTGTCTCCCTTCCTCCCTCAGTCCTTTTCCCTCCTCTCTATAAGAAAAAGGTAAAAAAGACCCAGATTCTGCCTTCAAGCTAGCTTAGAGTTTAGAAAAGATGGACTTATCAGATAGTTTCAGTTTAAGTGCTAGTAATACAGGAATTAATACGGAAGACTAGAATGCAGATAGTCATTTCTCAGTGAGGTGTTTCAGGGGGAAATCTGAAGATGAATCAAAAGGATAAGAGATAAGGATTTGGGTGGGATGGAGTGGGTTGAGAAGGGGTGAGGGTTAATAGAGGATTAATAGAGAGGGTGATGAAGATGGCAGCATTCTAGGCAGAGAGAACAGCATCATGAACAGAGTAATGGAAATGTATAATAGCATAGTATATGTAGGAAAATTACAGCCAATATTGTATTATTAAAATACAGGGGTAAGATGAAAACTGGTAAAAAATGAGACCAGAGAGATGATGATAACACTAAAATCTAGCATTCTTTGAAGGGTAGTTAATATACAGCAAGCTTAGTGTTCATGACCATACTTTAACTTGACAGAACTCTTCTGAGGCATATAATCTCATATTCCCTTTATTGTCATGCCTACCTCCATGATTTTACTCTGATGGCATGATATTAGCACTATAGACCATTAAAAATTTAATGGAGGCACATTATAATGTAGAAACATCACTGGAAGGAGAGCCAACTCTACCTAGAGAGTGCTGAAGGTGGTACTGCCACATTCTTAGGCCTGGCTGTGAGGCGTACAGATACACTCAATCTTGTTAGCATTCCAGAGTTGATTCTACTTAGGGTATGCAGATTCATGCTAACCACATTTGTAGGGTACTGTAATTTAACCAGAATGTTTTGAGGCAGTAGAAACCTAGCCTAGCATTTGTGAACAGTGCTTAGGGGTTTTGATGGAAACATACTATGAGTCAGCAGAATGATGTGCTTGCCAATAAGGTCATAAAATCAGAGGCTGAATTAATAGAGGTAAAGTATTTCAAGATGATGGAGTTAGTAGTCCTTTCCTTCCTTGTATTTATCAAACTACAGAGTACTTGAGAAAAATAAATATGGATGGTAAGCCATGTCACATGAAGATAAGTTGAAGCAGGTAGGAGAGAATGATGCCTCCAAATAACATTTACATGGTTTTTGAATTTATTAACCTCTGTCCAGACTGACTACTGTCTCTCTTAATTCAGACTCTTATCACTAGTCTCATGAATTACTTCAGTAGCCTATGTTATAGAATATGAGAATCTTTTCTGACTAGTTATATATAACTATAAAATATATTAAATAGCTCTTGAATCAGGAGGGTTGTAGAGACAAGCTTCAGATAATATTACAGGAATAACATCCAGAACCACACAGCTGAAATAGAGAGTTCAGTGAAGGAGCTGTTGCCACCCTGGAACCACCTGGTCAAACTGTCATTATGAAAAACATGCAGCTGCTGCCCACACTTCCATAACCATATCACCTCTTATTTCCACCCATGCCAGCAAAATGGCACTTACTTGTGGCCTGCTTCCTTACATAGTTTACTTCTGAATCCACACATCCTAGAAATGCATTTCATTGGTGGAAACTAAGCCACATGTCTGTACTCTAGTTATAAGGGAATCTGGCAAATGTAGTTTTTATGGATTCTTTCTTGCTTAGGTGGGAATGACACTGGGAAGATGTATTAAAATTAAATGCTGTTGAGCAGCCAAATAGAACAGAAGACCACTGTGGTTTCCTAGCTAGTCTCCTTGGCTTCACTAATATTTTTCTCATCCTTTAAGACCCAAATCCTGGTAAAGACTTTTCTGATCTTTCCATCTATCCTCTGTGTTCCAAAACTATCATATATGTGCCTCTTTGAAAATATGTGCCTCTGTTTACATATCTATTTTCCCTACTGGACCATGAATTATTTATTTTTATTTATTTAACAAATAGGCATTTATTAAGTATCAGACATTGTTTTAAGTGCTTCATAAATAACTCATTTAATTTGTGGATACAGCTGTCTTTCAATTTGCACTCCTGTAGCATAGTCCTTGGTGCATGGCACTTGTCCAGTAAATAATTGATTCAATATTTAGAAAGTAGAGAAGAAAGAATGATGACACAGTTCTGCCACTTTAACTTACTATTCTGTTTCATTGTACACGTTTTACATTTAGTCTTCCAAAAAAAAAGTTGGAAAAATTACACTTCCCTAATATGGGATGGGCTGCCTGTGAGGTAGTAGGTTCTCTGTTAGTTGAAGTCAACTCAGAGCATCTGTGGACTACATTAAAAGTGCTATCCAGCCTTTTTTCTGTGATTCTACTTTGACTCTACAATGCTAAATCTAGCCTGTGAGAGAGAGGAAAAAGATGTCTTCTGTCTTCAAGTAAGTCATTAAGAAGGAAAATATACAAATGAGAAATAAGGAGATAAGATAGGAAAGATAGGGGTAGAGTTAGTGATACAGGTGATTAGGAAGAAGAATCCTATGTACATATAAATAAAATGTATTAAGTATTGACCTTGAACAAATCATAGGAGTCACTGCAATGCATGCAAATATAGATCAAGAGACTTTTGCTGTCAGTGAAGTTACCATTCTATACATAGATGCAGTTTGATTCCTTTTCATTGCTCCTTATATGAGTTTTAAAAACAATGTTAATATTGGGGTGCCTGGGTGTTTAAGTGTCTGACTCTTGGTTTCTGCTTGGGTCATGATCTTGTGGTTAGTGAGATTGAGCCCAGCATCGGGTTCTGTTCTGACAGCGTGGAGCCTGCTTGGGATTCTCTCTCCCTCTCTCTCTGCCCCCCCCTGCTCACTAGTATGCCCTCTTGCTCTCAAAGAGATGAATAAATTAAAAAAATAATGTTGATATTTTTAGTGCCCATTACTTTCCTTGATTAAAAAATATTAATAGCCAGCATTAAGAAAATAAAGTGATAAATGTACTTATTTTTTAAAGTTGAAATATGACTCACATACCATAAAATCATTGTCTTAAAATACATAGTTCAGTGTATTTTTTAGTATATTCAAACTAAATTGTTGTGAAACCATCACAACAATTTTAGAACATTTTTATCACTCCAAAAAAAAAAAAAAAAAACACACCATACCTATCAGCAGTCACACCCCAGTACTCTTATTCCCCCTCCTCTGCCCCTAACAACTACTAATCTGTTTTCTGTCTCTATAGATTTGCCAGTTCTGGGCATTTAGTATAAATGGAAATCATACAATATGTTGTCTTTTGTGACTGGCTTTTTTCACTTAGCATTATGTGATTTCAAGGTTCCATCATGCTATAGCATTTATCAGTACTTCGTTCTTCTTTATGACTGGACATACCACTTTCATTATCCATTCATCACTTGATGGAAATTTGGATTGTTTCTACCCTTTAATCCCGCTGCTATGAACATTCATATACAAGTTCTTGTGTCGGCATACGTTTTTATTTCTTTTGGGTATGAGCTGGGTCATGAGGTAACTTTTTGCATAACTTTTTGAGGAACTGCTAGACTATTATCCAAAGTGGCTGCATCATTTCACATTCTTACCAGCAATGTGTGAGGGTTCCAGTTTATCCATATCCTTACCAATGTTTGTTATTATTATCTTTCTGTATTCTAGCCATCCTAGTGGGAGTGAGGTGGTATCTCATTGTGGTATTGATTTGCATTTCTCTAATGAATAATGATGTTGAACATCATGTGCTTACTGGCCATTTGTATATCTTTTTGAGAGGGACATCTATTCAAATCCTTTGCTCACCTGTAGTTGGGTTGTCTTTTTATTGTTGATTTTTAGAGTTCTTTATATATTCTGGATACAGGTCCCTTATCAGACATATGATTTGGAAATATTTTCACCCATTCTGTAAGTTTCCTTTCATCTGATATTGCTTTTTGAAGCATTGCCATTTCCAACTTGATTTTGTGACCCCTCAAAAGTGTCTTATTATGTTGCAAGGGTTAATATGAGTTTCAAAATGAAGAAAAGTAATTTGCATAGTGAAAATGTTATATGTGTATGTATCACAAAATAAAGGAAGATTCCCAGGCAAATTAAAGCTTATTGAACTTCACCCAAGCACCCCTGTCCTGGTGCTTTAATAAAACCACCTTATTACACCTAAAAAAAAGAACTTATTGAACTTCAAAACAATGTATTCTTGTAAATGAGTATTTTTTTCTCCAATGAGTGATTTTTGTCATCCAAACACAGCTGATTATATTTCTGATGTTTTTTTTTTTTTTTTTTTTTTTTTTGCTTTCCAAATCCAGCAACTTCTTTTTTTTTTTTTTTTAATTTTTTTTTTTTAACGTTTATTCATTTTTGAGACAGAGAGAGACAGAGCATGAACAGGGGAGGAGCAGAGAGAGAGGGAGACACAGAATTTGAAACAGGCTCCAGGCTCTGAGCTGTCAGCACAGAGCCTGACGTGGGGCTCGAACTCACGGACCGTGAGATCATGACCTGAGCCGAAGTCGGACGCTTAACCGACCAAGCCACCCAGGCGCCCCCAAATCCAGCAACTTCTGAAGGATGTTTCTTCAGTGGCATATTATAGATCTATATTTCCTGTCAGCTTAAAAATCATATTTGCTCTTCTGGATAATAGTGATCCTAAGGGAGCATATGCCAAATAGTAAAGTGTTTATTTTTGCTATCCGTGTAAATTAATAGTTGTGCCACGGTTGTATGATGTATGCTATAAAACTGTCGATTTATTCTCTGGAATAGTTTAAAAATATTTATTATTTCTGCTCATGCGTTGAATAGGTAGAGATAAGAGCCATGAATATGTGGTAAATTTTATACAGTGTTATGGTATCTAGAGTGAAAAATAATAGTGAGAGATCCACCAAAGTGATCCTTCTTGTTAGCCACAGCATGACTATTTTAAAAGAGAATATTAATATTTATTAAACATTTTGCAACTTAAGCAGAAATGTGTTAATGTTTACAATAGATGTTCTTTATAACAGGAGGACATGAACCTTAATGAAGAACGGAAAGCTCCTTTACGAAACAAAGATTTTACCACCAAGCGTGAGATGGTTGTCCAGTATATTTCTGCTACTGCCAAATCTGTAAGTAGTGACACTTTCCTGGTGTTCCCGTAATGAGGTCAGCATTATCTGCTTAAAAAGAAACCAACCCCAGATCTTCCAAGTTCTTGCCTCAGTATACTCATATAGACTATTCAGAAAAACCTTATACATGTATTTTTACACATTTAGTATATGCCCCTGTTTCAAAATTTTTTATAATTTGAGAGACTTCAATTATTTAAAACAATGCAGACCAAGGATAGAAGGCTGTGAGTTAATCCAGTGACTTTTGGGGCAGTGGTTTTATGCACTTCCTAAAAATTGAGAGCAATTTGTAGGTGTTCCACTAAATATACTGTTGGTTATATGAAAATTTTGAGGGAGAAGACACAAACATAGCCTATTCACGAGTTTTAACTAAGTTTACATTAAAGCATCATGTCTGGTTTCTCCTTGCAGGAAATTTTGATCAATATTTTTAATAATGCTGTTTTAGGTTTTTTTCATTATTTTATGTGATGCTAATTATTTTATGTGATGCTATCTATATTAACTACCTCATTATTGTTATTGTACAGCTTAATTTAATATAAAAGAGGGTGCTTAATTGGAGCTTTAATCACATCTCTGAGTTTCAAAACTTGAAAGTAGAGTTATTTGAAAAGACTTGTTTTCTTCAGGAAAAACATTAGTGTTTTAATGGAATGTGTGGCTTTGTTCCACTTTCTAAGGTGCTTCCGAAAATAGACTTCAGGTTTGATTTCTTTTTGTAAGAAAATAATGTATTTTTGAAATGGTGAAACGTATCTTTTACATTTCTATAAGTAAAAAGCTTTATACAACTAGAGGTCATAAAATCACTGTGTATATATGCACACACACCTATACCACATATTATACACAATGATTTTATGTATGTGGTATGTATATTATGTGGATATATATAAATAATACACACACATACATTTACACTTAAAAATACATATTTTGAGTTTAAGAAATTGACCAGTGAAGAAAATAGTTCCTCATTGGAAAGTATGTTGTAAAATTATTTGGCTATCCTGTTACTGCTATTTCAGTGCAGTAATTGCAGTGGCAATTACTGATGCATTTTGCTCTGAATTCTACAATTGTATTGATTCCATATTGTAGTTTAAGCAAGCTAAATCTGAATGCTGAACTATTTAAACATATCACATTGCAGCTCTACCAGAGCAGAGCAACAGCATGTTTTTTAATTTGCTTCTGGTATCCAAGGGCAGAAATATGTTTCAAGTGATAAGTGAAATTTGCCATGAGCATTGTTTTCAATAGAATTAGGTGATGCATAGGGTTTTACTTTGAAATTCTGATGAATCTCTTCTCATTTTTGTACTCAAGTTATTGTTCACAGTAAAATGCTTTAGGAAATGCAGGGTGCACGTTTCGTGTTATATTTTTAAACACCTAAAGGCAAATACACTAGTAAATGTATGTAACTAAATCTGAGTGCAAGGTACAGATGATAATACATGAATAATCGTGTGTTTTTAATGATAAAATTTTGTTAGTGTCTCTGGATCATTTGTTGTTTTTATTTAAGTGGGACTGAATATAATGAAGATTATATGAAGCTCTTATTCCTTAACCTTTTGATTTTTACTCTATGTGGAACTTGCTTTCATTTATTCCCATATTGTTTCCTCTTTAACTGGCCAAAGACATGTACACTTTAGGTTATATACTAATTTTTCACATCAAAATGCTAAAATTTGGGTAAATGTTAGATAAGCTGTCTTGAATTGCTTTATTTGAAAGATGGAAATTGAATGTTTCTCAAAAGACACGAACATTCTTTTTAAGACATTAGCCTCAAAATCAGTACTATAACTATTTAGTATATGACCCTTATTTGTTTAATTGAACATACATATGAGCACCTGCCATGCATCTAGCACTTTCACTAGAGTTTCAAGGTTATACATTTCATCTCCTAATATTTTTTTGTGGGCCAAATATTATGATGAAAGAAAGCCTATTGATAAACCTGTTTTAAAGCTTTCTCACCTTGGGGAGATGTCAATTAGTACTGTGTTTTCTGTTGTTACAACAAATAATATCGCTCATGTAATTTTATTTTGAAGATGAGAAGGATACCATTCAGTGACAAACAATCCTCTTATCTTTTGACCTCTTCATGATCATGACCATAATATTTGCAGAAACTGTAGCCTAATGTATGGCTATTTAACTTTGTGTAACTAAGGTTTCCATCTTGCTGTCTTTCACTAGGCTTTAGACATGCTCTGTATATCTTCTACTTTTTTTTTGCTTTTTCACTATATTGATACACTGATGAAAAACTTTTCTTCATTTAAAGTACATACATTATAACCACTTCCTTATGAAAATCCTTCATAAGTATTCAAAACTTAAATCTTGAAGTAAAAAGAAAGTTAAGAGCTAGTGTTCCTGATGGAGAATGTTTTATAGTCACATGTGGAACATGTGAGAATTGTAGTTAAATTTAAACATAAATTATATGTTTCCTTCTTTACCACCTGCATTAGTCATTTTGCATAGAGTTGAAAAACAAAATATGGGCTCAGTAAGAAATGTCCATCATTCTCCTGAGTTCCTGGGTAAGGACAGTAAAGCAAGATGAAACTAATATACAGGTATGTGCTCAAAACCCATTTCTAAAGCAAATGACAGTCTTTTGTTATGTTCTTAACTTTGCTAAAATAAGCATGGAGTAAAAATATATAGGAAATTAAAAGATAATGATGCAAACTACTGCTTAGTTTAGTTTTTTTCTTGTTTAACTTCCATAATAGAGAATATTAAATTATGTGAATGTTAAAGGAAAAAGTGGCTTGATTACCTGTCAGTGATGAGTGGACTTTAAATAAGGGAGTGCAGAAGAACCTGTTCTCTGCACAGGCTGGACTTATTTGCTCATTATAGCAAGTGTGGTTATGGACCTGACCTATGGTAGTTGTCACATAGAGATAATTTGGCCACAAACAATCTGGAAGAATTTATATTTTTCAAAACACCAGCATATATTTTCAGAAACAGAAAACCAAGCTTTGTTAACATTGCAGACCTTGTCCTACCCATTCATAATACTGAAAGAGGCACAGTATAGCAGTGATTTATGGGATCTTGTATGTTCTATCTTAACAGCCTTTATTGACATTTATGAGCAAAATTTAGTCACTGAAATCCTAACATTAGTTTGCCATTGTCATTATTAGAATATTAAGAAACTAGTTTATTTATAACTTAAATTACAGTCTTTGAAATTGAGATTTTAAAATATGTAAAATCACATTTTTGAAGACACATGACCCCTTGAGAGGTATTACTGATTAAATAAAAATCTCAATAGGAAATGATTTAAAATAGTGATACCCAATACATCTATAGAATTTTTAGATTGACCCATGAAATAAGCAGTTGAAATTGCAGTATATCTGTGTGTATGTGTGTGTGTGTGTGTGTGTGTGTGTGTGTGTGTATACATGTATTACCATTTTGCTTTTGCCATTAGCAGATATTTTCTTTCTCAGGTGAAACGATTGAAGTCAAACTGACCACACCAGTTTCTTTTAGCTTTCCATGGCCGATCTAATCTGTTTGCTGTATGTGCTTTAGCTAAATGCAAGGATTTTGCAATCATAATGAATTATTAATAGGCTATATTCTGGTTATTTCACTGAGTATACACTTGCCTTAATTGTTAATACAGGCTTGTATTCTTGTTTTAGTCTCATGTCTGTGTTAAATAAACAAGGGACAGATAAAATCTGTCTTTTTGGTCGGAGGAAATAATTTAGGTCAATAGCATATCTTTCAATTCAGAAGACTGTTAATGGCACCAAAGAGGCTTTTATTCAACTAAATAATCAGTGCCTGTAAATATTCTGTTGCATGAATATTTAAGAAAGCTGCTTCTCTATTTGGAGATTCATGGATTCCTCTGAAATAATTTGCTCGGCTACTGTCATTATCTTTTTGTGTCTTGTAGTATCCTGTTCAATTTAGGGTTCTTATTGGGATTTCAATAATATTTTAGTTTTCTTTTTAAAGTACTAGTTGGAAAATAGAACACATATTGATAATAACTGCTATCAGATTAAAGGTTTTATTGTGGATTAATTAGTTCTTTTTTGGACATTGCTTTGGACATTTAAGTGTAGGACTCTGATAACAATGATTTGATTTATATTAGGGTTTTGGCATAAAATTATGTTCAGAGGTATGATTTCATTTCTTGGTTTCTTAAATACCATCCTGCCTCTCAGAAATTCTATCTCTTATCTATTAGGAAAGCTCAAAGTTTCTGTATTTTGAACTGTTTTATCCTTATGAATATATGCATGTTTAGATATAAACTGCTTCTATGTCATTATATTATATTAATTATATTATATTATTATATTACAAATGCTAGGATGGCCTAGAAAACTAGAATTATAAGCAGTCTCTTCTTTGTAATTTTCAAGTATACTATAAAACAATATTATAAACCTTAAAATCATAACAATATAAAATGCTCCAGTTTTCAACCTACAATTCATTTCTTAACTTAATGCATGGCTTTAAATGCAACATTTATATTCTAAAACACCTTGTTTCAACCTTAATATTATATCCATTATAACAAGGAAAAAAAAGCATTATTTGGAAAAAAATTCAATTTTCTGTTGATATATTTTTTGAGTGACTGTGGGCTGGTAAAATATCTGATGCCTGGTTGCACTTAATTTTATGTTACTTGATATTTAGCTTATATATGCCAATTGCAGTACATTTTTAAAAACGTCTTCAAACAGTAGTAATTATTTAGGAATCCTTATTTCGAGACTTCACACATTTTTGAAATATGGTAGAAATTAATACTGGTATATTTGTTTTAGACTCTAGATCTGAAGTATTAAAGTGTACATAGGGTTAGCTATTTACTAATTTACTAAACACTTCTGTGAAAAGCTTCTGATTACTAATAACTGTTGCTGTTTGTTTTTTGTTTCTTTTACACTGTAACTACTCTCCGTTGACTACTGCATGCAGATAGTTGGAAGTAAAGTTACGGTGAGTACAAAAGATGTGTTTTACCCTTAGATATGAATTTGTGCTTTTGGGAATTGAGCAATTTTTGCTTATAGCATTCTATATGTTTGGTTCTTCTTTTGGAGTATATTTTACCAAAGTAATAAGATGATAAAGATCAGGTGATGAGAATTTAGCCATGGTAAGTATTTTTCCTGTGGTTTTGGAACATGTTTTAGAATTTGAATATGCCTTGTATACTTTGTCTTATAAGGTTTTACTTTTTTTTAGAGTTGTGCCTGTGTTTATGATTTTTATGATTCTGTTTTTATGAGTCTGTTGAAATTGGGTGTTTCACCTCAGTTCTCAGGAGAGCAGGATGCCATCTCAGGATGGTAGGTTGGTTTATGCTAGCAGGAATTCTTATTAAAGTATCTCACTTTGATTTGGTGTCAATGACCACATAGTGTAATGAAAACAACCTTTGATGTGCAGTCAAGAGGGCTAGGTCTTTGTCTCTGTTAGATGCTACTAATTGGATGTGTGACCTTGGGCAAGTCATGTAATATTTTTGAGGTTCAGTTATTAAATGGCTAAATTGAAGTGATTGGCTTACATTATTTTTTAAGGTTCTTTCTATTGCTGTATTTTAGAGATTTTATATTCAGGGCATTGTATTTCATTTCCATAATTACATAATACATCAAAAATGATCTGTATTGTAATTGAGAGGTATTTGTAAATACCTTGTCTTAATGACTAAGCAGTCTGTATTTAGGGAACAGGGCAGGAGACATTATCTTTAACATTATTAGGTACCATGGTATTCAGAATAGTGAATGTATTTAATATTTGTTTGCTTTTAAAAATTGATTTAGTTTCTTTCTTTCTTTCTTTCTTTCTTTCTTTCTTTCTTTCTTTCTTTCTTTCTCTCCTTCCTTCCTTCCTTCCTTCCTTCCTTCCTTCCTTCCTTCCTTTCAAGACAGCAAGTGAACAGTAGAGGGAGAGAGAGGGAGGGAGAGAAAGAATCTTAAGCAGGCTCTATGCCCAGCGTGGAGCCTGACATGGGGCTCCATCTTGTGACCCCGAGATCATGACCTAAGCCTAAATCAAGAGTCAGATGCTTAACTGACTGAGCCACCCAAGGCGCCCCTAGTCTTTTTTTCGTTTCTTTTTTTTTAAAAAAAATTAATGTTTATTTTTGAGGAGAGAGAGAGAGAGAGCACGAACAAGCATTAGTGGGGGAGGGGTAGAGAGAGAGGGAGACAGAATCTGAAGCAGCTCCAGGCTCTGAGCTATCAGCACAGAACCTGCCGCAGGGCCCCTCACGAACTGTGAAATCATGACTTGAGCTGAAGTCGGTCACTTCACCAACTGAGCCACCCAGCTGCCCCCTTTTTTTTTTTCTTTTTTAATTTATGTGCCATCCGGGGGGGGGGGGAAGCCATCAATCTTTTGGGGTAATTCCAAACATCAGCAAATCTTTCTTTAGTGCTTATCATGTGCCAAGAACTGTGTTAGGTTCATTGATGACTAGAAAATAAGGATAAGACCTTATAGTTTTAGTAATATATGTGGAAATAATCAATTCTTAAATTGTGCATACTGATTTTAAGTGTAGTAGGAATTCACAAGCAGAAGAGAGAAGTAGAGGTAAAATAATTGGAGAAAACTCCATGCAAATTTCTGGACTTAAGCTGGACTTTTAGGAATTGTTAGTTGTGATGGCTAGGATTTGATATGGGAGATGAGACAATGGAGAAACTCTCAGATTGTGTAAATAATATTCAGTGCAAAGGCCTAGAGAAAGAACCAAATTGTGTGGGCAGGAGACAGAGAAGAGGGAAGCAAGAAATTAAGTTGACTTTGTTCGAGCAAAGAATGTATATTTACATTGAAAAGATTGAAAAATCAAGTTGAAAGAAGATCTTGAAGTCCAGGTAGAAGATTTAGAAATTAGTTTGAATAAGAAAGTGACATGAGGAAAACAGGGTTTAAGAAAAATAAATTTGATAGTAGTAGATAGGCTGGATTAGGCCAGTGATTCTCAAACTTGAAAGCACATAAAAATATATATTTTGTCCCTCAGGGGTCTAGGATAGGGCCAAGAACTTGGCATCTTTATCAAGCACCATAGGAGATCCTGTTAAGGTAGGCTACAGAGCACACTTTGAAATACTGGATTAGGATAGAGAGATATTTGTTTCAAGGGCTACCTAGGAGACTTGTGTATGGATCAGTGAGGACCTTTATTAAACTGGAGGCTAGGCATAGGGGGATGGGGTTAAATATAGGGGGGTGGGGATATAAAGGAATCTTGAGTTTATTTTAATGTGGGCTGAAGCTAGCTTGGTCTCTGCATGGCCTTTGCCAGCACTAATGAAATATTACTGATTTCTCCATATCCAGTGGAGTTGAAGTTCTGTTGATTATTTCTCTTAGATAATTCTCAACTCTCTTCCCTAATTACTCACACTGTTGATCCTTTAGTTTAGATTCATTGTTAAACACACCTGTAATTGCCATAGCCTCCTAAATAGTCTCCTAGTCTTCATTCTCTCACCCTGCCCATGCATGTTTTACAGTTACCACAGATCATGCTGATTCCCTTTAAACCTTTCAAATGGCTCCCAATTGCCCTTGCGATCTTATCCCTGTTCCTTTTTCTAATTTCATCTTCATCTCCATTTCTACATGTGCCTGTCCTGCTGTTTAATAACTCTAAGTCAAGCATATTCTATTTCTTTGAACTAGAATGGCCTTTTCTTCTTCACTGTGTCCAGAAATATCCTAAATATCCATCAAGATTAAGCTTCATGTCAATTAGGAGAATTTGTCCTAGATAACTGCTTCCTTTCCATAGCATCACTATATAGCTGAATTATAGTATTTAACTTATTTTATTATAATAAATCATTTACATGTCTTTCTTCCCCAATGAGAATAGCTCCTTTAATAAAAATACTAGGTCTAATGGGAAAGACAGGTAAACAGAATAAAGATAGGGCCTTATACGTACAATATAGTAAAGGCTGTAAAGTGGCAAGCTAATAGGCTGTATATAGTTCATGGAAAAGTTTTATCTTGTCCGAGAGTGTTTTGAAAGACACTGTAATGAGATAGATGTTATGATTGATCTGTAGTATAAACTGTTTCACACCCACTGTCTTATTTCTGGCTTGCTCCTCAGACTAGAATTTGCATATTCTGTAATAAATGGAGGAAACTATAGGAATCAGCTTCTAGAGGAAATGATGAGGGATTAGTTCTAGAGTTTAGGTGGGAGGGGTGCCTTAAGGGGGAAGATTTTTCTTTTTCTTTTTCTTTTTTTTTTTTTTTTTTTTGAGTAAGGAGAGGAGTGAAAAAGCAATCATTAAAATCATTCTGTTGGAAAGTCAGGTCCAAAAGGACTTATTTGCTAGTATCTTATTGAGAACTTTTGCATCCATATTCATCAGGGATATTGGCCTGTAGTTCTCTTTTTTTGCTGGGTCTCTGTCTGGTTTAGGAATCAAAGTAATGCTGGCTTCATAGAATGAGTCTGGATGTTTTCTTTCCCTTTCAATTTTTGGGAAAAGCTTGAGAAGGATAGGTATTATCTCTGCCTTTAATGTCTGGTAGAATTCCTCAGGGAAGCCATCTGGTCCTGGACTCTTATTTGTAGGGATATTTTTGATAACTGATTCAATTTCTTCGCTGATTATCGGTCTGTTCAAGTTTTCTATTTCTTCCTGTTTGAGTTTTGGAAGTGTGCTTAGGAATTTGCCCATTTCTTCCAGGTTGTCCAGTTTGTGGGCATATAATTTTTTATACTATTCCCTGATAACTGCTTGCATTTCTGAGGGATTGGTTGTAACAATTCCATTTTCATTCATGATTTTATCTATTTGGGTCATCTCCTTTTCTTTTTGAGAAGCCTGGCTAGAAGTTTATCAATTTTGTTTACTTTTTCAAAAAACCAACTCTTGGTTTCATTGATCTGCTCTACAGTTTTTTTGAGATTCTATATTGTTTATCTCTGCTCAGATATTTATTATTTCTCTTCTTCTTCTGGGTTTTGGGTTTGTTTGCTGTTCTGCTTCTATTTCCTTTAGGTGTGCTGTTAGATTTTGTATTTGGGATTTTCTTGTTTCTTGAAATAGGCCTGGATTGCAATGTATTTTCCTCTCAGGACTGCCTTCGCTGCATCCCAAAGCGTTTGGATTGTTGTATTTTCATTTTCATTTGTTTCCATATTTTTTAAAAAATTTCTTCTCTAGTTGTCTGGTTGACCCATTCATTCTTTACTAGGGTGTTCTTTAACCTCCATGCTTTTGGACAGTTTCCAGACTTTTTCCTGTGGTTGATTTCAAGTTTCATAGCGTTGTGGTCTGAAAGTGTGCATGGTATGATCTCAATTCTTTTGTATTTATTGAGGACAGTTTTGTGACCCAGTATGTGATCTATCTTGGAGAATGTTCCATGTGCACTCGAGAAGAAAGTATATTCTGTCGCTTTGGGATGCAGAGTTCTAAATATACCTGTCAAGTCCATATGATCCAATGTAATCATTCGGGGCCCTTGTTTCTTTATTGACCCTGTGTCTAGATGATCTATCCATTGTTGTAAGTGGAGTATTAAAGTCCCCTGCAATTACCACATTCTTATCAATAAGGATGTTTATGTTTGTGATTATTTTTTTTTTATATGTGGGGGCTCCCGTATTCAGCACATAGATACTAGCAAATCAAATCAAAAGCATATAAAAACAATTATTCACCATGATCATGTGGGATTCATTCCTGGGCTGCAAGGCTGGTTCAACATTCGCAAATCAATCAATGTGATACATCACATTAATAAAAGAAAATAACCATATGATCCTGTCATCGATGCAGAAAAAGCATTTGACAAAATTAAGCATCTTTCACAATAAAAACCCGCGAGAAAGGTGGGATAGAAGGAACACACTTAAACATCATCAAAGCCATTTATTAAAAGCCCACAGCTAATATCATCCTCAATGGTGAAAAACTGAGAGCTTTCCCCCTGAGATCAGGAACACAACAGGGATGTCCACTCTCACTGCTGTTGTTTAGCATTGTGTTGGAAGTGCTAGCATCAGCAATCAGACAACAAAAGGAAATCAAAGGCATTAAAATTGGCAAAGATGAAGTCAAGCTTTCACTTTTTGCAGATAACATGATACTATACCTGGAAAACCTGATAGACTCCACCAAAGTCTACTTGAACTGATACATGAATTCAGCAAAGTCGCCGGATACAAAATCAATGTACAGAAATCAGTTGCATTCTTATACACTAATAATGAAGTTCATGGAAAATGAAGCAACAGAAAGACAAATAAAGACACTGATCCCATTCACAATTGCACCAAGAATCACAAAATACCTAGGAATAAATCCAACCAAAGATGTAAAAAATCTCTAAGCTGAAAACTATAGAAAGCTTATGAAGGAAATTGAAGAAGATATAAAGAAATGGAAAAACATTCTGTGCTCATGGATTGGAAAAATAAATATT
This sequence comes from Panthera pardus, assembly GCF_024362965.1. Taxonomy (NCBI): domain Eukaryota; kingdom Metazoa; phylum Chordata; class Mammalia; order Carnivora; family Felidae; genus Panthera; species Panthera pardus. The sequence continues at coordinate 50,515,237 of NW_026526843.1, read as the reverse complement.
GTAAAAATGTCAACTACCCAAAGCTATCTACACATTTAATGCAATCCCAGTCAAAATTGCACCAGCATTCTTCTCGAAACTAGAAGAAGCCATCCTAAAATTCATATGGAACCACAAAAGGCCCCGAATAGCCAAAGTAATTTTGAAGAAGACCAAAGCGGGAGGCATCACAATCCCAGACTTTAGCCTCTTCTCCAAAGCTGTAATCATGAAGACAGCATGGTATTGGCACAAGAACAGACACATAGACCAATGGAATAGAATAGAAACCCCAGACCTAGACCCTCAAAAGTATGGCCAAATAATCTTTGACAAAGCAGGAAAGAATATCCAATGGAAAAAAGACAGTCTCTTTATCAAATGGTGCTGGGAGAGCTGGACAGCAACATGCAGATGGATGAAACTAGAACACTTTCTTACCCCATTCACAAAAATAAACTCCAAATGGATAAAGGACCTGAATGTGAGACAGGAAACCATCCAAACCCTAGAGGAGAAGGCAGGAAAAAACCTCTCTGACCTCAGCTGCAGCAATTTCTTACTTGACACATCCCCAAAGGCAAGGTAATTAAAAGCAAAAATGAACTATTGGGACCTCATGAAGATAAAAAGCTTCTGCACTTCAAAGGAGACAGTCAACAAAACTAAAAGGCAACCAACGGAATGGGAAAAGACATTTGCAAATGACATATTGGATAGAGGTTTAGTATCCAAAATCTATAACGTACTCACCAAACTCCTCCACACCCGAAAAACAAATGATCTAGTGAAGTCATGGGCAGAAGACATGAATAGACACTTCTCTAAAGAAGACATCCAGATGGCCAACAGGCACATGAAAAGATGCTCAACATCGCTCCTCATCAGGGAAATACAAATCAAAACCATACTCAGATATCACCTCACGCCAGTCAGAGTGGCCAAAATGAACAAATCAGGAGACTATAGATGCTGGCGAGGATGTGGAGAAATGGGAACCCTCTTGCACTGTTGGTGGGAATGCAAATTGGTGCAGCCACTCTGGAAAGCAGTGTGGAGGTTCCTCAGAAAATTAAAAATAGACCTACCCTATAACCCAGCAATAGCACTGCTAGGAATTTACCCAAGGGATACAGGAGTGCTGATGCATAGGGGCACTTGTACCCCAATGTTTATAGCAGCACTCTCAACAATAGCCAAATTATGGAAAGAGCCTAAATGTCCATCCATGGATGAATGGAGAAAGAAGTTGTGGTTTATATACACAATGGAATACCATGTGGCAATGAGAAAGAATGAAATATGGCCTTTTGTAGCAACGTGGATGGAACTGGAGAGTGTTATGGTACGTGAAATTAGTAATACAGAGAAAGACAGGGACCATATGTTTTCACTCTTATGTGGCTCCTGAGAAACTTACCAGAAGACCATGGGGGAGGGGAAGGAAAAAAAAAAGAGGTTAGAGAGGGAGGGAGCCAAAGCATAAGAGACTCTTAAAAACTGAGAACAAACTGAGGGTGGATGGGGGGTGGGAGGGAGGGAGGGTGGGTGATGGGTATTGAGGAGGGCACCTGTTGGGATGAGTACTGGGTGTTGTATGGAAACCAATTTGACAGTAGATTTCATATTAAAAAAATAAAATAAATTTGGAGTAAAAATGATGAGTTTAGTTATGCATGTAATCACGGAGTAATTAGTAAAATCACATAAAAATAAGAAAAAAAAGTTATTAACACCCAAGAGCTTTTCTTTAGCACTTGTAGCATTAAGAGTAGAATTTTATAATTTGCTTCACTATTTCACATTCCTACCTTTGCAATTTTAAATATACTTTGCACATTGCTGCTGAGCATATTTATCATTTGAATAACATTTACCTTTGGCTGTACATGTTTATCTTTTGAATAACATTTACCTGTTTATCAACTGAAGCCTCAATACATGTATTAGGTAATGAAGGCCATGTATACTTCAAGGTGACTAAATGTACCCAGATAGAAAAGAGCTAATCATTTTGGCGTCATGTAGTACTGCTTACCAGATAAGCCATTTAACATAAGTAAGATGTTACATTTGTGCCTTTTGCAGTGTTTCTAAATAATCTGAGTCAAAACGACAACTCCATCATAGGTGAAGGTTAGCCACAAGGGTATCTGTTTGCTCTAATTGGAGCATGGGGAGCACAGGCACTAACTCAATGAATATTGTAGAACCTTTTTTGCAAAATAGAACCAAAGAAATTTGTTCTTCCATGTTGGTGAAAGAAGTCATACTGAATGTAAGTTCCTGTTAAAGTATCAACTTATGGTCAGGCTCCAAGTAATATATTCAAAATGCTATTGATGCATTCTTTCCTATCGGCCCCCTAGTAATCATAATATCCAGAAAATACCACTAACATGGCAGTATGTACATGTGGGCTGTTAATCTCCTATTGCATTATTAAATTGAAATTTTGTTTACTGACCCAATAGTATCTTAATGATTATTTCATGCAATGTTACACTTGTGTCAGGCCTTTTGTTTGAATATATCCTATGAGAAAAGATCAAATCTTACTCTGCGTTGTTTTTTTTTTTTTTTTTTTTTTTTTTAATAATTGTATAGTCCAGAAGGGGGAGACAAAACACTGATTATTGGAGTTTGAAGTAGCTGTTTCATGATAAAACTTGGCTTTCTTACACTGTTACTTGATTGTGTTTCCTTATGGGTTTAGAAATCTTAGTGAAGTTGCTATTACAAAACATTTAGTTTTATGGGGGTGACAACTTAGTAAAATATCTCAATTCAATCAGATAAAAATAATGCAATTATTTTTAACTAGTATATATAAATTAGAAAAACCCATTTGGTAATCAGATGAAAATAAGACCTGAGACTGTTTGATGATGGCATATTATAAGTGATCTTTTCAAAATAGCACAAGTACTATTAAAGTTCCAATTTCAGTCTTTTCTAATTTCACATTATGTGCAGTGAGTAGCTATCTTCCCATTTCCTTATGTTTTAACGCTGCAAGCCAGCTTGTGTGTTATACTCGTTTTGGAAAGGAGTATCTGTATATGTTTTGAAAAGTTTATTATTGAAATCTCCATTCACTTTTAGAACATTTTCTTATCAGTCCCTTCCCTTCCAGTGCATTGTCACAAAATATATTATTTCCTAATGCCAGATTAAATTAATTGTTTAAAGAATGCTAAGATAATATAGATTATAAATATTAGTAAGTCATTATACCTTGGGCATTTGGAAACATCTAAAACAGTATGAATATCGACTTTATGTTTAGACATACTTTATAAGTTGAGTGCATTAATATTGATGTGTATGGGGCAGTTATATTTTATAACATATCCTGATATTAGAAACAAGAAGATGTACTTTTCATGTAGAATTATGCACTACAAGTTTATTTTCTTTGTATTTTAATTGCAATCTTGGTAGAAATTTCTGTTGATGTTTTTTGTGTATATAATCAGGTAAACGAATACATTTCAAATATGGTGCTTGATATGACATTTAAAGCGACTATAGTGATTGAGGGGGTAGTCCAAGATGGCAGCATAACAAGATCCTGAACTCAGCTTTTCCAAAAGACACACCAAATCTATAGCTACAGATAGAAAAATTCCCTCTGAAAAAGACCTAAGAACTATCTGAAAAGCTCCTTCAATACACAGTAGACTGAAACAGACCATGAGTCATTCCATGAAAAAGTCCTATTTACTTGTGTTGGAGCTTTAGTCTGAGGGGCAGACTTATGTTTGCCACACATCTACAGGCTGTGGAGCTGCTCTCTGGGAACTGAGGCTAAAGGATGCCATCTTTGCACTCTTTAGCTTCACTATTGCTCACTGGTACATCCCTGAAAAAAGCTTATACATACATCTGAAGCCTGAGTTTTGCAACTGTCACCCAGGGGACACCTCCAGATTGCCTGGTCTGGAGGTCAGTAGGGTTTATGATTGTAGTTCAGAGGACTGTATATATTTACACAGTTTAAAAGCTGCTACCTGATAGTCTGGCTTCCAGGCAGCCTGAATCTAGGTGCTGACTGAGATCACTCCCGTTGGAATACTCTCAACACTGGGACCTATCAAGAATAAATCCAGCTATTGAGATAATCACAAAGGTTCAAGAAACAACCAAGAGCTATGACCAGGTTTAAAGATTGGGTTAATCTCCTACATAAGAACACTCCCTCAAGACCAGAAGAGGTTGTTGTTTTGCCTAATACTTAGAAACAGAGAGTCAAGCAAAATGAAGAAACAGAAGAATGTGTTACAAACAAGAGAGCAAGATAAAACCTGAGGGAAAAAAATCTTAATGAAATGTAGATAAGTAATTTACCTGACAAAGAGGTCAAAGCAAAAGGTCATATACCTGAGTAGCCAGTTTGGGAAAAAATTTTTTCCTAGACAGGAGCTAACCATTTCTACCTACTATATCACACCAAAATCCTTGTCATGATGCTAGTATATGTGTATAGACTGAGGTATGAGATTCACATTTTTATAATTGTAAAGTAATTTCATAGGCAAATATTATTGAAGATGATATTGAGAAAAGTGACATTTTAGCCTATATTTTTTCTATTCTTAAACTATTTGAAACTTCTAAGGAAAAACAAAGATATTATTTTAAAGGGATATTGTTACACACATCCTGAACTATTTGACTGGCTACTTTATGTTTTCTACTTTGTTGCATTTAATTGAGGTAACATTGTTATTAAAGGGAATTGCAACAAAAAATTACTAAAAAAACACAAAGGTCATAAAGATGCTCATAGAATTTGGGAGGAGATTGGATGAACACAGTGAGATCTTTAGCCAACAGACATAAAATATAAGAAAATAGCAAACAGAAGTTACAGGGCTGAAGAATACTATAGCTAACCTAAAAAATACACTAGAGGGGTTCAACAGCATACCAGATGAAGCAGAAGAAAGGATCAGTTATCTAGAAGACAGGGCAGTGGAAGTAATCCAAATAGAACACCAAAAAAAAAAAAAAAAAGAAAATATAGCTTAAGGAACCCATAGAACAGCATCAAGTGGAATAACATTTGTATTATAGGGGTCCCAGAAGGAGAAGAGAGAGAGAAAGGGGATGAAAACTTTTTTGAAGAAACAGTGGCCAGGAACTTCCGTAACCAGGGCAAGAAAACAGAAATTCAGGTCCAGGAAGCTCAGAGAGTTCTAAATAAGAAGCCAAATAGATCCACACCAAGACACATTATAATTAAAAAGTCAAAAGTTAAAGACAGAATCTTAAAAGCAGCAAGAAAAAAACAAGTTATGATGTACAAGTGAAATCCCATGAGAGTAGCAGCAGATTTTTCAGTAGAAACTCTGCAGGCCAGAGGGTGGGGGGGGTGGGGGTGGGAAATGATATTTTCTAAGGGTTGAAAGAGAAAAATTTCCAAACAAGAATACTCTGAAAAGATGGTGCCATTTAGATTTGAAAGATTGATAAACAGTTTTCTAGATATTCAAAAACTAAGGGAGTTCATGACCACTAAACCAGCTTTATAATAAATGTTAAAGGAATTTCTTTAAGCTGAAAGGAAAAGGCATTGACTAGTAATAAGAAAACATAGGGGTGCCTGGGTGGCTCAATAAGTTAAGCATCTGACTATTGGTTTCAGCTCAGGTCATGATCTCACCACTGTAAGTTTGGGCCATGTGTCAGGCTCCACACTCAGTGAGGAGATTCTCTCCCTCCCTCTCCATCCTCCTCTCCCTCACTCATGTGCTTTCTCTCTCTCTCTCTCTGTCTCTCTCTCTCTCTGCCTTCTCAATTCAAAAGGAATTTAAAAGAAGTAATAATATAACATGAAATTACAAATCTTATTGGCAAAGGTAAATATAGTAAAGGTAGTATATTAAGCACTTATAAAGTTAGTATGGAGGTTAAAAGACAAAACTAGTCAAAATAACTAGAACTAGTTGTAGTTATCAGTTAAGAGATACACAAAATAAAAAAGATGTAAACTATGACATGAAAAACAAAATGGGGGAAGTGAAAATGTAGAGTTTTAGAATGCATGAAAACTTAAGTTCTGTCAACTTAAAATAGACTGTTATATATGTGGGCTGTTACATGTGAGGCTCATGTTAACCACAAAGCAAAAATCTAGACTAGATACACAGAAGTACATAAGAAAGGAATATAAGCATAACACTAAAGAGAATAATCAAACCACAAGGGAAGGAAACCAGAAAACAATCAACAAATTAGCAATAAGTGCATACCTATCAATAATTATTTTTATTTTTTTTACTCATGTTTTCATAATTTTCCAGAATTTTCTTATTATTTATCGATTTTTAAATAGTCTACTTAGTTCTTTTTTAAATATGAAATTTATTGTCAAATTAGTTTCCATACAACACCCAGTGCTCATCCCAACAGGTGCCCTCCTCAATGCCCATCACCCACTTTCCCCTCCCTCCCACCCCCCATCAACCCTCAGTTTATTCTCAGGTTTTTTTATTTGCATCTTTTCTCTTGGAGTTTATTCTTTGTGTAGAAGTTTTTAATCTTACATTTTTATTTTTTTCATATGAAATTTATTGTCATATTGGTTTCCATACAACACCCAGTGCTCATCCCAACAGGTGCCCTCCTCAATATTCCTCACCCACCCACCCTCCCCTCCCTCCCACCCCCCATCAACCCTCAGTTTGTTCTCAGTTTTTAAGAGTCTCTTATATTTTGGCTCCCTCCCTTTCTAACCTTTTTTTTCCTTCCCCTCCCCCATGGTCTTCTGTTAAGTCTCTCAGGATCCACACAAGAGTGAAAACATATGGTATCTGTCTTTCTCTGTATGACTTATTTCACTTAGCATAACACTCTCCAGTTCCATCCACGTTGCGACAAAAGGTCATATTTCATTCTTTCTCTTTGCCAAGTACTATTCCATTGTGTATATAAACCACAATTTCTTGATCCATTCATCAGCTGATAGACATTTAGGCTCTTTCCATAATTTGGCTATTGTTGAAAGTGCTGCTATAAACATTAGGGTACAAGTGCCCCTATGCATCAGCACTCCTGTATCCCTTGGGTAAATTCCTAAATGCAAATTCTCCAATCAAAAGACAGAATGGCTGAATGGATAAAAGTATAAGCCCTATCTATATGCTGCCTACAAGAGAGTCTCTTCAGATGTAAAGACTCACAAACTGAAAGTGAAAAAATGAAAGTGATAAAATGGAAAAAGATGTTCCATGCAAGTGGAAACCAAAAGAAAACTGGCATAGCTATAGTTTTTTCAGACAATATAGACTTTAAAACAAAGACTGTAATTCAATATAAATAAGGGCACTACATAATGATAAACATATCAATCCAACAAAAAGATACAGCATTTGTAACTTTATGTATCCAACATAGAAGCACCTAAATATATAAAAGAAATATTAATAGACCTAAAGGGAGAAATTGGCAGCAATTCAATAATAGTAGGGACATTAATACCCTCTTTAATCAATGGATAGATTAGAAAACCAGTAAGGAAATATTGGCCTTAATTGACACAGTATACAGATGAACTTAATAGATATAAACAGAACATTCCATCTGAAAACAGAATGTACATTCTTTTTAAATGCACATAGAATATTCTCTGGGATAGATCCTAAGTTAGGCCACAAAACAAGTCTCAATAAATTTAATAAGATTGAAGTCCTATCGATTGTCTTTTTTGACCACCAGAATGGTATGAAACTAGAGATCAATTGTAAGAAAACTGGAAAAATCACAAAACTAGAGATTAAACCGCATACTGGTGAACAACCAGTGGGTCAACAAAAGAAATCAAAGAATAAATAAAAAAAATACATTGTGACAAATAAAAAGCAAAAAACAACTTACTATGGGTAGCAAGAAAAGTGATTCTAAGAGAGAACTTCCTAGAGATACAGGCCTACCTCAAAAAACAAGAAAAATATGAATCTAACTTTCCTCCTAAAGGAACTAGAAAAAGAAGAACAAATGATGCCCCCAGTGTTAGTAGAATGAAGGAAATAGCAAAAATCAGAGTGGAAATAAATGATGACTAAAAAGCAAATAGAAAAGATCAATGAAACTAACAGTTGTTCATTGAAAAGATACACAAAAGTGGCCAACATTTAGACAGACTCACCAATTGAAAAAGAGAAAAGGCTCTGTTAAATAAAATCAGAAATGATATTTGTTACAACTGAAACTGTAGAAATACTGAGGATCATAAGAGACTACCATGAACAATTATATATCAACAAACTGGACAAACTAGAAGGAATGGATAACTTTTTTGCAATGTACAATCTTCCAAAAACTGAATCATGAATAGAAAATCTGAACAGATCTATTATTAGTAAGGAGATTGAGTCAGTAATCAAAAACCTGCCAACAGACAATAGTCTAAAACCAGATGGCTTCATGGGTGAATTCTTCCAAACACTTAAAGGAGATTTACTTTTTATTTATTGATTTATTTTTTAAAAAATTTAATGTTTTATTTATTTTTGAGAGAGGGACAGAATGCAGTCAGGGGAGAAGCAGAGAGAGAGGGTGACACAGAATCTGAAGCAGGCTCCAGGCTCCAAGTTGTCAGCACAGAGCCTGACATGGGGCTTGAACTCACGAACCATGAGATCATGACCTGAGCCGAAGTTGGATGCTTAACCACCTGAGCCACCCTGGCACCCCATGAAGATTTGATACCTATACTTCTCAATCTCTTCCAAAACACTGAAGAGGAGGGAAAGCTTCCAACTCATTTTAATGAGGCCAGCAATATCTGGGTTCCAAAACCAGAGAAGGACACATCCAAGAAAGAAAATTACAGTCCAATATCCCCAATGAACATAGATGCAAAAATCCTCAATCAAATCCTAGCAAACCAAATTCAACAATACTTTAAAAGGATAACACATGATCAAGTTAGATTTATTCCAGGGATGCAAGGATGATCCATCATCCTCAAATAAGTTTATGTGATACACCACATTAACAGAATGAAGGATAAAAGTCATATGATATCAATCGATTAGGAAAAACATTTGACAAAATTTAGCATCCATTTATGATTAAAACAACTCTCACTAAAGTTGGGATGTACCTCAACACAATAAAGACCCTATATTACAAGCCCACTACTAACTTCATACTTGATGGTGAAAAAGGAAAATTTTTCCTCTAAGATCAGGAATGCCCACTCTCTCCACTTTTATTCAGTATAATGTTGGAAATCCTGGCCAGAGCAATTGGCAAGAAAAAGAAAGAACAGGCATCTAGATTGGAAAGGTAGAAGTAAAACTGTCACTATTTGCAGATGACATTATTTTATACATAGAAAGCTCTAAAGGCTCCACGAAAAAATGGTTAGAAGTAATAAATGAATTCAGTAACTTTGCTGGATATCAAATCAATATAAAAAATTGTTGCATTTCTATACATTAACTGTCAAAAAGAAATTGAGAGTACAATCCCATTTATAATTGCATCAAAAAGATTTAAATACCTTGGAATAGATTTAACCAGGGGGTGAAAGACCTGTTCAATGAAAACTATGATATTGATGAAAGAAATTGAAGACACACGTAAATGGAAAGATATCCCATGCTCATGGATTGAAAGAATTATTGTTAAAATGTCCATATTACTCAAAAGAACCTAAAGATTCAGTGTAATCCCTATCAAAATCTGAAGGGTATTTTTCACAGAAATATAACAAACAACCCTAAAATTTGTATGGAACCACAAAAGGCCAAATGGCCAAAACAATCTTGAGAAATAACAATGCTGGAAATATCATAGTCCCCAGTTTCAAACTTATTGCAAAGCTATAGTAATGAAAGCAGTATGGTAGTGGCATAACAATAGATACATAGATCAATGGAACAGAATAGAGTTTTCAGAAATAAACCCATGTGTCTATGGTCAATTAATTTGTGACAAAGGCGAAAATATACAATTGGCAAATGGCAATAATAACCAATTTAATAAATGGTGTTGGGAAAACTGGACAGCCACGTGCAAAGGAAAGAAATCAGACTACTGTCTTATACCATACACAAAAATTAGTTCAAAATGATTCAAAGACTAAAATATAAGACCTGAAACCATAAAACTCCTAGAAGAAAGCAGATTTGGTAAGTTTCTTGACCTTGGTCTTGCTGAAGATTTTTTGGATCTGATCTAAAAGCAGAGGCAAGAAAAGCGAAATAAGTGGGACGACATCAAACTAAAAAGCTTCTGTACGGCAAAAGAAGCCATCAACAAAATGAAAAGTCAACCTACAGAAAACGGGAGAAAATATTTGCAAATCATATCTGATAAGCATTAATATCCAAAGTATATAAAGAACTTATTCATCTTAATAACAAAAAAAATACTATTAAAAAAGGGGAATAGTATCTGAATAGGTTATTTTCCAAAGAAGACATACAAATAGCGAACATGCATGTGAAAGGGTGCTCAAGATCACTAATCATCAGAGAAATGCAAATCAAAAGTACAATGAGTTATCACCTCACACCTGTTGGAATGTCAAAAAGACAAGAAATAACAAGTGTTGGTGGAAATGTAGATAAAGGGGAACTGTTGTGCGTTGGTGGGAACTTAAATTGGTGCAGCCACTATGGAAAACATTATGGACATTTCTAAAAAAAATAGAAATAGAACTACCATATGATTCAGTAATCCACTTCTGGGTATTTATCCAAAGAAAATTAAAACACTATTTTGAAAAGATATATGCACATTATGTTATTTGCAACATCATTTATAATTTCTTTTTACACTTATTTATTTTTGGGAGACAGAGACAGAGCACAAGTGGGGGAGGGGCAGAGAGAGAATGAGACACAGAATCCAAAGCAGGCCCCAGGCTCTGAGCTGTCAGCACAAAGCACTAAGCAGGGCTGGAACCCACAAACCATGAGATCACGACCTGAGCTGAAGTTGGACGCTTAACCAACTGAGCCACCCAGGCGCCCACAACATTATTTACAATAGCCAAGATATGGAAAGAACCCAACTGTCCATTGATGGATGAGTGGATAAAGAAGATGTTATGTATGTGTATATATTGTATGTATGTATGTATATAAATCAATATACATATTGACATGTATCAGTATATAAAATATATATGATACATATATCAATATATGAAATATATATAAATCAATATACATACATATATACACATACATATAAATCAATATACATACATACACATACACAATGGAATATTATTCAGCCATAAAGAAAGATATTGTCATTTGTGACAACCTGGATGGACCTTGAGGGTGTTATGGTAAGTGAAATAAATAAGTCAGACAGAGAAAGAAAAATACTGTATGATCTCAGTTATATATAGAGTCTAAAAAACAAAACAATTGAAGAAAAGTCATAGAGAGCAGAATGGTAGTTTGCCTGTGGGAAGAGGTTTGGGATGTGGGCAAAATGGGTTAAGGGGTCAACAGGTACAAACTCCTGGGTTAAAAATAAATAAGCCATTGGGATATCATATTCAATATGGTGACTGTAGTCAGTAATATTGTACATATTTGAATGTTGGTAAGAGAGAGAATATTAAAAGTTCTCATTGCAAGAAAAAGCAATATGTAGCTTTGTGTGGTGGCAGATGGTAACTAGACTTACTGTGGTTATCATTTCCAAGTGTATACAAATATCAAATCATTATGATAAAATATTATATGTCAGTTATATCTCAATTAAACCAGCCTTTTTTTTTTTTACTTTTTAACTATGGCAAAATTTTTGATTAGCCACATAACATTGAGATAATTATATAGTGGTTTTTTTTTGTTTTTGTTATTTTTTTTTAACATTTATTTATTTTTGAGACAGAGAGAGACAGAGCATGAATGGAGGACGGGCAGAGAGAGGGAGACACAGAATCGGAAGCAGGCTCCAGGCTCCGAGCCATCAGCCCAGAGCCTGACACGGGGCTCGAACTCACGGACTGTGAGATTGTGACCTGAGCCGAAGTCGGACGCCCAACCGACTGAGCCATCCAGGCGCCCCTTTGTTTTTGTTATTAAGTAATCTAGTCTCTATATCATATATCCTTTAAGGGTATGTATAAAATTTGCTGTTAACATTATAATATTTACAGTGGCATAACATAGGGTATTTTTTATGAGGTGATGCTTTCTTAATCCAGGTAACCTTGTCAGGGTAAAAAGTGGAAGCAGTAAGTTTATGATCAGTATTAAAGACTTAACTTACTGTGTATGTTTTCTCACATGTTTTTTCCATTTCCCATTTTAGTTGATCAAGTTTCTTTTATCTGTTTATCTGTTAGGAAAGAACGGTTCAACCAAAATTAGGTCTTTTGAATGGGATGAGGGTAGAAGAGTATCCTTTTAAAAAATGCCACCTTAGATATAAAGTGCTTTGGAGTTTTTAAAGCCTTTTCACACATTTTCTCATTTGGGCTTGTATTCTATGCATTTTTGTAGGTTTGTACATCAGTTTTCAGGAAGAAAATCCTCAAATTCCTGGAATCTTGCTTTTTCCTATGGAGTTTTTTTTGAGGACTATATAGTAGCCAATGTATTTCCTATTAGTTATCAACAGATAATCATAACTTGAATTAGTATCCAGTTTATATGCTTATATGCTGATGTGTTTGTAAATTTTAACTGACCTATCATGGTTCCTTTCTTCAATGAACTTGTGATCTAAGGAGAAAATAATTGCTTGTGCAATGTAATTCTTGTGCTTGGAGTATAGTAACTACTTTGTGCACTTTGGGTAAATCATTTATTTTCATTGATGACGATGCTTTTTTGGCAGAGTGGTTTTTCATTCAGAGAGCTGTTTTACAAAGTGATTGGCAACTCCATACTAGAGATATAGTGTGTGTGTGTGTGTGTGTGTGTGTGTGTATGTATTCATTTGTCTGCCTGTCCTCTCAAGGTTAAATGAGCTCATATAGGTTCTCTCTGTGTTTGAAAGCTGAGATGTTACAAGAGAACTGTGACTTTTTCTTACTATGTGGAATGCTTTTGTTTTCCATACAATAACAGAGAAGGTATATGTTATCGGCTGAATTGTGTCCCCCAAAATTTGTATGTTGAAGTTCTAACCTCTGGTACCTTGGAATGTGACTCTGTTTGGAGATAGGGCCTTTAAAGAGGTTATTATGTTAAAATAATGCCATTAAGGTGTGCCTTAATCCAATATAAATGGCATCCTTATAAGAGGGTATGGGGACAAAGATGCACCAGAGGTGTGTACAGAGGAAAGACCATGTAAAGACACTGAGAGAAGGTGGCCATTTGTAAGCCAAGGAAAGAGGTCACAGAGGAAACCAAGTCTGCTGATATACTTTGATCTTGGACTTCTAGCCCCCAGAACTGTGAGGAAATAAATTTTGGTTGTTGAAACCATCTACTCTGTGGGGTTTTGTTTTGTTTTGTTTTGGCAGTCCTTGCAAACTAATGCAATATATACTATTCATCCTGTTGCATTTAACACTTAACGATAGCTAACCTTTAGAGACACCAGCTGTCAGGAACTGTGCTAAGATGTTCTATGTAAAAATGAATTCTCATAATAACTATCACCCCTGTTTTATTGATGAGGAGAGTGAGTCTTTGAAAAGCAAGTACATTGGGGTTGCACAGTAAATAAGTGGGAGACCCAGTCAGACTGACTTCAGAGCTTGTTTACTTAACAAAACTTAAGTAAGAATTTGGTGGATTCCAGGTAGTTGTGGATAATGAGCATCACCATGGGTGCTAGCCTTCTCTAACATTGTTATTCTTTAGCTCTTCACCTGTTGCTAATAGATGATTATTTCCTACAAGCAGGAGAATGCTTATAGACAAACCAGAAACATACAGAGAGCCCTGCCTGTGGGAAAGCCACTCGATCACAGAGAATTAAATACTTTTATCTAAATGTTGCTCTATGGGCCAAAAATGACTGGGCAGACATGTTCTTTGTGTTCTTTTTGCAAGCTGTTAAGATCAACTCAGATAAAGAGAACACACTGAACTTAAATATGAGGAAAGAGATATAGCTCATTTATTAACCAATATAAACACATTAGAAATAATCCCATTTTTAGCAATAGCCTTTAATTTTTTAAGCCATTTTCACTGTATCTAAAATAGATTAAACATTGTGACTCTAGGTTTTATGTCATCAGTGTTCACCTTTCTTACGCACCCTGCCTTTTATAATTAATTTCAATTAAACAGTAGTTTTGTTTAATTAATAGTGTGTAATTAAAATGCTTATAAGCTCTCAAGGGACAAGGACTATGTCTTCATACACCTTAGACATTTTGGAATACATTAGGCTATAACAGCAGTAAAATAATTAAACATTCTTTTGTTCAAACTCTACATATTTACAATTATGCTGACACTGAACTGACATTAGAGTACCGCTTTCATAATGCTTTCAAGAACAGAAGTCCTCTTCCATTGGAAATATAGTCCAGCATCTTAAATTCCTAGTTTTTCAAAAACAAACTAAATTTTTCCTATTGCAATTGAGCTTCCTTTCCCCTCCCTGTGTTCCCTACTTCCACTAAGGACAATTGTTTATCATTACTCATACAATCTCTTATAGGTACCTGTTGATTAAAGTGGCCCCTCAGTTTTCTCTTCTCCCATGTGCTTTTTAGCTTTGTCATAGAGTGCTGCCTTCTTTTTAATTGGTTTTGGGCTATACAGTTTGGGGCCTCAGAACTGTAAGTGCTACTTGATAACATACCCAATCTAAATTTTATCATTCATTTTAGTGTGTGTGTGTGTGTGTGTGTGTGTGTGTGTGTGTGTGTGCGTGCATCCGCCTGTGTGCATGCATGCGTGCAGTTCCTTATAGCGGTGATGCTGCTGTTGATAGTGATTGTGATTTTTCTATATAGATGTGACTAAAACATACTGAGATCCCCCTATCATTTCCCATTATCTATGAAACTCCCAAAATAGTTCTTCATCACACCAACTAGAAACATTCTGGATGTCTCATCTGGAGTTTTTCTCCAATTATTTTTGCTCATAGCTTGCTGTACAAAATGAATCATACATATGGTGAAGTCACCACATTAAAATGGATGCATAAAGCATAAATTATAATGTAGTAGAAATTATAGTGTTTGGAATTAGAAGGCCTGGAATTTGGCTCATGGTTCTATCTCTTAATGGCTGAGTGATTTGAGGGGGAAACACTCATCCTTTCTTGAGCCCAAATCTCTCTAACTATACCTATCCTGCCATCCTAATAGAACTACAAAGCACTTGGTAAACTGTAAAACATATTACACGTAAAAATTGTTGTTAAAGTAATAGAGAAATGAGTCTCATGGTAGTTCTAATATACATTTTTGGAAGAAAGTACTGAACCACAACTACTACCAGCTTACAGTGACACATGCATGCATGCATTCATTACTTCATTCCACAGTATCTGTTTAGAAGCCAGTTATAGTCATAAATGTTATAAAAACTCAGGTCTTCTATGCAATCCCATAAACCACAGACTACAGTTAAAGTCATCTTCTTTATGAAAAGGCACTGGCAACCATGGGGATTATCCCTAATCCTCTACCTATTAAAATGCCTATATTTTACTGTATAGCCATGGTATCCTTTTCTCGTTTCACTTGAACTATTTTCTCTAGGTGAATATTGTATATACTCTAAAAAATAGGGATTAAATAACTACATACTTCCAAACTAAGGCCACATGAATTCATAAGTGGGAAAGTTTCTAGAGTAGTATTTTGAGATTTTTGGTAGTAGTTAGGAATCTGTTTTTTGTTGTTGCTGTTGTTGGAGTGCTGAGTGTTCAAATACAAAAGGCCATGTTTCATTTAAATATATGTTTTCAGCTAAATATATGATATAAAGCAAATGCTTTTCAAATTTGTTTTCTCATTCTAAAAGTAATACAATATGTTTCATAAAATTGGATAATGGAGTTAAGGAGAGAAACTTAGGGAAAAAAATACACTACACCCCACTGTAACCCTAACATAAACCACTGTTAGTAATTTGGTAATGATATCCAGTTGTTTCTCTGCTTTGTAGATATACTTTTAACATGGTTTCTACTACTCCCTGTAAGTATATTTTCTTTTTAGAAATGCATCAATCCCTGTTTTATGATGAGGCAAACTGAGAGAGGTAATTTTTGGTAGATAAAGCTTCTGATAGCAAAGTAGTATTTTATTTATTTATTTTTATTTATTTATTTTTATGAAGTCTTTTATCCTTTTTAAAATATTTTTTAATGTTTATTTTTGAGAAAGAGACAGAGAGAGTAGGGGAGAGGGAGGGGCAGAGAGAGAGGGAGACACAGAATCTGAAGCAGGCTCCAGGCTCTGAGCTGTCACCACAGAGCCTGACATGGGGCTTGAACTCATGAACCATGAGATCATGACCTGAGCTGAAGTCGAATGCTTAACCAACTGAGCCACCCAGGCACCCCTGATAGCAAAGTAGTATTTTAATTATTCTTGGCACCCTCACTTCATTTAATTACTGTCTGATTACTGTAAACTTAATATCTAGAAGCGTTTGATGCCTTGAGTATTTATGGCATGATTTTATCTTTAGTAATATTTGAATATGTGAGCAGCTATAGGCAAGTTTACATGTTTTCCTGGATAGCTTAAAAAATCTAATGAAAAATGTCCATGATATTTTCCATTATTGGATGAGCATAATGTACAAATCGCTATCAAGATATGAAACAACAGTAAATCTCAGTTGTTTCAAGTAGGTAACTCTTTACAATGATGCATTTTTGTTATTTATGAGTTATGAATAATTTGGAAAAAATCTGTAGGTTTCTGAATGAGTACAAAGTTGCAGAAAAATGTATCAATAAGTCTCATGAAATTTGGCAAACCTCTATTTTCATTACTTTTGGGGGTGCTGTTGAATAATTGTTGCAAATGAAGGAAGATCTTCATTTGGAAAAATTACTTGTATCAGATGACTAGGCAGCTAAAACATTTTCATGCTTTTGTATTTAATGTAGCCCAATTATAAATGTCACATCAGATTTTGTGTGAGTATATAAGTGCATAACTTAAATTATTACATTACATAGCTATTACATTTTAAGAAGTTGATGATTTTAATCACACCAAATATTTTATAAGATTTTTTTGTATATAATAACCATTTGAACTGAGTTGAAGCAAGATTGGAATTTTGTCAGATAACACCTTTATTAAAATAATTGATCAATTATTTTGTAGTTACCCATTTTGTCCTTTTTATTGTTGGATGTATAAGGAACTCACTACCAAATTTTATTATTTACTAGAATTCTTTATTTTGAGAAATTCCAGATCTAAGAAACAAATGTGCAAAGAAAAAGAGAGAGAGAGAGAGAGAGAGAAACCAACAAACCTTGTCCTATGTAAGCACAGTATAATGTCCTTCATGCCTTGCTTTTTTCCTCTAAGATCCAGTCAAGGATCATGTGTTAGATTTATTTGTTGTATCTTCCTAGTCTTTAATCTATAACCATCCCTAGACTTATAAATAATTTATTGTATTCACATTTTGATGAGACAGAACCAGTTGCTTTACAGAATTTTTCTCAATTTGCATTTGTCTGATTGTTTCCCCATGATTAGATTCAGGGTAAACATTTTTGTCAAGGATGCTATGTAAGTGATGCTTGTCCTCAATGTGTCACATCATGTTTGAGGCATGTGGATATCAGCTTACCCCATTATTGGTGATGTTAAGTGCGATTACTCTGTTGAGAAAGTATCTTTCATATTTGTCTTTGAAATTAATAAGCGATATATGGAGGTATACTTTGAGATCATGTAAATAACCTGTTCCTCAGCAAGATTTCATATGGTTTTAATATCACTTGATGATTCTTGCCTGAATCAAATTATTACTGGGGTTTTATAAAATGTTGATTTGTAATTTCATGATTCCTTCTACATTTATCATCTGGCACTCTTTTTTTTTTCCATCTTTAAAGTAGAAGTTTCCATTATTATCCCTTTCCTTTTTAATTGTTTTAAATACTAGTATGGGCTGATGGATTCTTTAAATTCAGTTCAGTGCCATAGCTTATCGGTAGAAACTATTATAATCTTTCAATTACTTATAAAAAACAACAAAATAAATTAAACAGTTAACAGTTGTTTGGTTTGAACTTTGAAGTTAAGCATCTTCACTTATAGACTTTAATTTTAAGAAATAAAATTAATTCTATTTAAAATACAGGTATAAAAATGATCCTACAGTGTTATTTATTTTTTTATTTTTATTTTTTTTATTTTTATTTTTTTTTACAGTTATGATGGTATTTTAATTTTTTTATTTTTTATTATTTTTTTTTATGAAATTTATTGTCAAATTGGTTTCCATACAACACCCAGTGCTCATCCCAAAAGGTACCCTCCTCAATACCCATCACCCACACCCCTCCCTCCCACCCCCCATCAACCCTCAGTTTGTTCTCAGTTTTTAAGAGTCTCTTATGCTTTGGCTCTCTCCCACTCTAACCTCTTTTTTTTTTTTTCCTTCCCCTCCCCCATGGGTTTTTGTTAAGTTTCTCAGGATCCACATAAGAGTGAAAACATATGGTATCTGTCTTTCTCTGTATGGCTTATTTCACTTAGCATCACACTCTCCAGTTCCATCCACATTGCTACCAAGGGCCATATTTCGTTCTTTTTCATTGCCATGTAGTACTCCATTGTGTATATAAACCACAATTTCTTTATCCATTCATCAGTTGATGGACATTTAGGCTCTTTCCATAATTTAGCTATTGTTGAGAGTGCTGCTATAAACATTGGGGTACAAGTGCCCCTATGCATCAGTACTCCTGTATCCCTTGGGTAAATTCCTAGCAGTGCGATTGCTGGGTCATAGGGTAGGTCTATTTTTAATTTTCTGAGGAACCTCCACACTGTTTTCCAGAGTGGCTGCACCAGTCTGCATTCCCACCAAGAGTGCAAGAGGGTTCCCGTTTCTCCACATCCTCTCCAGCATCTATAGTCTCCTGATTTGTTCATTTTGGCCACTCTGACTGGCGTGAGGTGATATCTGAGTGTGGTTTTGATTTGTATTTCCCTGTAGACCCACAAACGTATGGCCAACTAATCTTTGACAAAGCAGGAAAGAACATCCAATGGAAAAAAGACAGTGTTTTTAAATATACAAGAGTTGCCCAGATTCAAAGGTGTAAAATCTGTATTATGACTTTTATAGTGCTATTTAATGCTATATAAACCCCACTCTTCATCCTCAATAATACTTGTATTATTTATTCATTTAAAAATATTTTTGAGCACTTATTGAATGTGCCAGGTAATTTGTTAGGTGGTGAGAGAAAAAAACAACAGGGAAAAGTCCCCTGGAGCTTAAAGTCTAGTTGGGCTAGTGTTAGAATAGACCATTGATAAATATATTTGTTTTGTAAGTCTCAGTTTCTTCACTGTATGGGAAGTAGGAATCACATTTTCTAGTGTGTAAATTCTTCATTTTATTTTATATGATTGCATTTGTATCAACCTCTCATGAAGTATTTTGTTTCTTTGCAGAGGCTTATTTACTATTAAGTATCCAATGCATAAAATCAGACCACAGTGAAATCTTTAGTAGTGAACCAAAACAACCAGAATAGACAGCACTCTACAAGTGAAGGGGGGGTAGGGGTCTACTGTAGTGGTGAGAAATGCCCTACAAATCTGAGTTATGACTCAAATGGGAGGGAGGAGAGATGGAGAGATGGAGAGATAGATAGATAGATAGATAGATAGATAGATAGATAGATAGATAGAGGTAAAGTTGGAGGGGAGAGAGGCGGGGGAAGGGGGGCAGGAAGGGAGAGGGAGGAGATGAGTACAAGAGCTTGCCAGTCAGAGCAAAGAAGACTTGAGGATCAAATTTTACACATTAAGTCATTGGTTTGATGACAAGAGAAAAAGGCATGTTCTGGCTGGTAATGGATTTGAAAAGTCTAGCTTTCTTCACAGAAGTTAAAAAGAATAACTAAGAAGGGAGATGATCAGTAACATATGCAAGTCTTTGATACTGATACTATTCAAACCCTCAGTGACAGAGGCAAACTAGAGATAATAACAATTCTCCAGTGGACTTTATAAGTAGTGATTGAGGTAGCTGGGTGGTGAGAAATGTAATAAGGACACATATAGAAGAATTCTGTTTATCAGTAGGTCAAGGAGCAAAGGGGCAAGGCCACAAGCCTTTTTTTCCTGTGGTAATTCTCAAATATGGATGAGGGATGCCAACAGTTTGAGAAGTCTAATCCCTCTTATCCTACTCTTGATTGTAAGGATGGCCACCTGGAACTGGAAAAAAGTTCCCTCCTTTACCCCTGTGGGAATCACTCCTTTGTTCTGTGTGTTTTATGTCTGTACAAAAAAAAAATCTGGGACTTTAATAACTCCTAAGAATATAGTGTGAATGTAGAACTTGCAGCACAGACTGGTCAATCATTTGGCCTTAGGTACCATCCATCTGCATCTGAATATCCCATTTTTATCTATAGCATATTATAACATGTTCAGGTCACTGGGAAATGTAATATTCATTATAGACAGAGACATATTTCAACCAAAAAACATAAAATCGATGTGTGGGAGTGGCAACTTTCATTTCCCTGGAATACTTTTTCCTAGGGTGTCTCATTCTTCCCTGATTCTGGGTCATAAGGTATTTTGCTGTGTTGGCCTGCTTTCCAGCTACTTGAGATTTTAATATTCCACACAGGTGCATCAGTTTTCTTAGTGAATACCAATATAGCCAGATTACATAATTATAGAATTCTCTCATGCCGCTAAAAATAATGCTGGAACAACATGAGTGTGTATATCATTTTAACAAATAAGCCATTTGTTTTTATCAAAATATTAAGATCCATATTAACACCTTATTTATTTGTTCATTGTCTGTTGGTTTGAATCAAAAAGCATATTCCAGCCTTTGATTTCTTGTGGATATAGATAGATGGAATCAGCCTTGCTGATTGAAATATAATTCAGTCCTTTTAACTTTGGTACCTTAGGAGGAGACTCCTGTGTACACTAAAACATTTTTCAAATATATGTAAAAACAGTAGTGTAAGTATAGGCATCCACGATTAAATGAGTGAAATCGAACTCATATGATGAGCTATCAGGGTTTAAAAAACGTGTGCAGTTAGAAAAACTCAATGTGGCAGTGGTCACATGGCCAAACAACTTAAACGTCTCTCCTTCCTAATATCCCTGCACTATGTATAGGACTTGCTTAATTAGGGAGAGGAAGATGTGATGGCATATGGTTCATGAGTTTAGAGAGCAGTGAGTGGCTTCAGGGCCTGGATGATAAAACAGGATTTAGCGAGTCTGTTTGAACTGTGTAGATGTTGGTTCATTGTGGAGGAAATCAATGCAGAATGGAGACCTTGGAAATGTTGGCTGGACCTTGACTGCAATTTGGAGAATAACCATTTCTGTAAGGTTGCCTAATCATTGTCAGATAATCTCCAATAGATGAACAGCCTTGGTTAAGAAGACAACCTCTGGAGTCAGTCTGCCTGGGTTTGAATCCTGGCAGATTATATAATCTTGGTTTTCTCATCTGTAAAGTGGTGACAACAAAAATAGCATCTACTTCCAAGGTATGTTGTGACAATTACATGCTAACCACTGTAATTGTTATTATTACTGGGGGGAATGAAATGGGTTTGGTTTTAGACATACACAAAAATGAATGTGGTGTGTAGAAGTAGTACAATCTAAGTGGAAATATCTGATAAACTGTTGGAGAACCTGAGTCAAAATTAGGTAAAAGGGGAGAGCAAGAGTTGTTTTGTGAGTCCTCATATGGGAGCCATAGTCCAAACCTTAGAAACTAGGGAGCTCTTGAAAGGGAGAGAGTGGATAGAAAAGAGTAGAGGGACAAAAGCTGTATACAGAGGAGTGCTCATGTTTAAAGAGCAGAAGGATGAAGTGGAGCTATTAGCCAAACAGAAGAGCAGAGGAGGATGTCCTTGAGGAATAGAGGGAGCAGGGAGGTGAGCAATGTCAAG
Organism: Panthera pardus; assembly: GCF_024362965.1. NCBI lineage: Eukaryota > Metazoa > Chordata > Mammalia > Carnivora > Felidae > Panthera > Panthera pardus. Next base: position 50,493,193 of record NW_026526843.1, on the reverse strand, counting down.
TGACACTTTCACAAAGTTGAGGAAACCTGTTTGCATTTGAAGAAATCAAGGAAGTTAATACAACATATGATTGTACCCACAGGCTGTTTTCCACAGAAAGATACCAGAAGTCTTTTCATCAGTGAAACTTTACATGATTGTGTAGTATAAAAGTTATAACCCTGGTCAGTATGTATATGTTACTGCTAGAGAATTTTCTTTTACTATAGCCTGTGTCAAATTTTAGAAAATGTAATAATTATAGCCAATATGCAAGCAGTAGCTTCTGTAATAAAATAATTTTATATTATGTACCATGATATAAACCTTATTGCTTCCTCTGATTTATATGCAAATGTGTCTTTCTCTTATAGTTTATGCTGCTTTCAGCTATTACCTTAGTTTTTGTGTTCTAGTCTACCTCCATTTTTTCTATGATTACTGTAATAAGCAAGCAGGAAAAATTATGGCTACTTTCTTTTGGTCTCATTTTGTGTATTTGTTTCAGTAGCAGTACCAATCTTTTAGACAACAATGTTGTTGATGTCATAAATTTACAGTAAACCTACGAAATTTACATATATAAAACATAGATGTCACACTGGTGAATTCAACTTACAAGCCATGGAATACAACTCTTGCTGTGAGGCTATTAGTTTCAGGTAATTTAAATCCTAGTGGGAACCAAGAAATGGATTTTGAGCTAATATATATTTGAAGTCTTCAAAGATAGGAAATTGTAATATCATGTGTAAAGAAAATAAGGTTGGTGTTTTTTTAAGGTAAAGAGGGGTTTAAATTTAACAAAGTGATTAAAAGTAATTTCAAGATTTATTTCCCCTTTATAAAAATTGTTTTGGGGCGCCTGGGTGGCTCAGTCGGTTAAGCATCCAACTTCGCTCAGGTCATGATCTCACGGTCCGTGAGTTTGAGCCCCGCATCGGGCTCTGTGCTGACAGCTCAGAGCCTGGAGCCTGCTTCAGATTCTGTGTCTCCCTCTCTGTCTGACCCTCCCCCGTTCATGCTCTGTCTCTCTCTCTGTCTCAAAAATAAATAAACATTGGGGCGCCTGGGTGGCTTGGTCGGTTGAGCGTCCGACTTAGGCTCAGGTCATGATCTCACGGTCCGTGAGTTCGAGCCCCGTGAGTTCGAGCCCCGCGTCAGGCTCTGGGCTGATGACTCAGAGCCTGGAGCCTGCTTCCGATTCTGTGTCTCCCTCTCTCTCTGCCCCTCCCCTGTTCATGCTCTGTCTCTCTCTGTCTCAAAAATAAATAAACGTTAAAAAAAAATTAAAAAAAAAATAAATAAAAAAATAAACATTAAAAAAAATTAAAAAAAAATTGTTTTCCATTGGTTTAAAGGAAATTGGTTAAAAAGTTAGGTTCCTTTTCAACATAATGCCAAATAGAACTAAAAATACCTTTGGACACTGGAAACTTTTTCTAATAGAGGAATGCAAAATTATGTTTATGAGTACCTACACAGGACTTAATGTTATTTATTCACTAATACCATTGTTGAGTAGGATGGTACACATCACTCGTAAGCGATATTTTATACTAGCTTTTGTATCGGATAAAATTATATCATGATAAAAAATGTTTTCTAATTTTAGAACTTGAAGGAAAATGTGTAACTATCTTAAAATATAGGTAGTCTAATAATCTTATAGTTAATTTTAAGACTCTGCCACTCAGGTGTTATAATTATTAGCTCCTTTCACACATTTGTTTTCTAACAATAATGATGTCTAATGGTAGAGATTCACTTCGTGCAAACTTCTCACATATCTAATCTGAAATTCTAATGATTTGTTTACTGCTCTGTCTCTTTCAGGAGACTGTGAGATCCTTGAAGGTTGAGACGGTGTTTATATCTCTAATCCAAGCAAATCTTGCACAGTGCTTGATACTTAGCTTATAGCTGCTAAGTTCTATGAAGGCTGCTGTAACAAGTATTTCAAGGGTCTGGCAAGACTTAGGGTCCATCGCCCTGCTCTTTCAAGATATTTGAGGGGAGGAATTAATACATTTAGTATTAGCCAAGGAACCTTGCAAATTGCACAAATCAAACTATAGGTCGGAGAAAATTGCAATGTCCATAACAGAATAGTTAACAAGTTTATATTTCTGATATTTCAGGCAAGGTCAATTCTAAGAGGAACTTTTGTTACTGTGTACTAGTTCTATCCGTACTATAAGCCCCTTATACAAAGACTGTGTTTAATTTTTTTGTTCCTGTTATGCCTGTAACCTAACATTACCAGAAATACAATAGATGCTCATTAAAATTTTGAATGAACGATCAGTGTTTATGGTCTATTGCCAAGTTTCCCACTAGATGACAAGCAGTTTGAGAGTAGAACTCAAGTATTACTCATTTTCAAATTCTGTCTCCAACAATCACATGTATAGTGTTTACAATAATCACATGTATAGTGTATAGATGTACAGATCACATGTATAGTCAGGGATTCCTAAGACTACTCCCACATTTGGAGATTTGCTAGAAGAACTCACAGGACTCAGAATATAGTTCTACTAACAGCTAAGATTTATTATAGTGACATAGTAGGATATACAATCAGATCATAAGGAGAAAAGTACAGGTGGATTCTGGAGGAATCCGTGGGCAGACTTTATGCTGTCTCTCTCCCATGAGGGGTCACAAACAGTGCTCTGTTTCCTCAGCAGTGAAAATGCACCAATATATCTGTAATGTTCTTGCTCAGGGAAGGAGTCAGTGCCCAAGGATTTTACTGGGGGCTGGTCATATAGGCATTCTGTGCAGCATTAGCAAAATTCCAGATGCCCCAATATAAAGCAAGTATTCGATATAATCCGCATTATTTGTATAAGCAGGCATAGTAATCCATTCTTATCAGTTAGGGAGCAGTGGGAACACTTTCCCAAACCAATTTCCCGGACACCAGCTAAGTGTCAACCTTGCTAGAAAGTCTTCATCTTAGACCTGTTATGTTAATGCTTTTCTGCACAGCATGGTTTGTATGAATACCACTTTTGGTAGGAAAAGGAAACTGGATGGCATTTCTTTTAGTATTTCAAACTCATCTGATGTTTGTTGGATAGGGAGATTAAGGTGGTCTTTATTAGGGGTGCTTCTAATGCCTTGGTTTAAATGCCTGCCCATCAACTTGCATTGTCGGCTAAATTCCTATCTTGAGCTTTATGAATGTATCAAAGAAACCTGTCCTTCCTCCCTTACCCAGCTGAGCTTGAAAGCTTGCCACAAGTTCAGTTGCTTATATTCCATGTTGTCTTGCAAATATAGTCAACTAGATCATACTCTCTGTTGATTTCTGGTTACAGATAGTTATTATAGACCCACATAATATTATATCAGCTTTTATTTGTAGTGTTTAATTTTCTTTATTTTGGTTGGTGGGTTGGGGTATTGATAGGACAGGAACCATGAAAGCAATAAAACAAAAGGGGAGAATTCCAGAAAATCTGGACATATTGTTGTAGTATCACATGTCCTAACATGTTCAAAACTTAAGTTTTGAGCTATAGATGAATCCCTGATAGATGGCATCTCCATGGCGATTGGTAGAAAATCACCTTTGATTACTGCTTTGTGTAGTTTTCTGTGATAACATCTTTTTTGATTTTAAAAGTTTCCATCACTTGGGCTTTATCATCCCATTTTATGGAAAAGAATTATGGCAGTTTTGTATTCAGCAGAGGCCCTCTTATCAGGAACTCAATATTCTGACTGATCTCAACTATTTGTAGTATTGTCCACATTTCTGCAAATTAAGGGGAAAAAAAGACTTTTGTTGTGTGTCTTAGAGAATTGTTGGTGTCAGCTCATGCTCTCACCTAGTTAATCTTATGTTTTGAAAAGAAAAAAGAAAGGTGCTATTGACAGTGAGATATCACAGCTAACAGCGGAAGGAAGAAATATAAAAATACAGTCATCTTTGGTTATTTCATAGAAAAACAGCCCAATGATCTTCAGTGGTTTGAGGGGGGGGTTGCTGTATTATTGCACAGAATAGAAATTGATCTTGATGAGGAGTCATTAAGGGGAGATTCAATGTACTCTTCAGTGCAGTCTAGATATAATATATTTTCAGAAAGTTTCCATTAGGAATGATTAGCCTTTTTTCCCCTTTTCATTGTTATGCGTAAAGATACATCCTTTATGTATACAGCCCACATTCATAGATCACTGTTTATACTGGATGAAGGACTTGAGTTTAGTTTTTAAGAAAAGTTCGTGAGAAAAATATATATCATGACTTATTGGACAGTTAATGTAATTAAAATTGTCATGAGTGTAACTACAGAAGAACTGCATCAAGTGAAAGAGAGAAATTTCCAGAAATATTTGGTAAAATTTGGAATGCATTTTGCATGTTTCGTTATTGCCTCATATGGCTATTTCTGTGATTGATTTCCAAAAAATTAACTAGTCACAAATAAAACACTGTTTTTAAAAGATGTTTCCTGTTCTTGATGAGGCAACAAAGTCATCAGTTTGTGTGGAGAGGGAAGCAGTTAAGCATAGAAATGGGATAAAAGACACTTGAACTCTGGTGCTATTTCATGGGGAGGGAAAAAAAAAACCTATTATTAGAATTCAGGAATACAGTTCTTAGAAAGCTGGCAGTTTACTTATCAACTGGGAGAGTAATTAGGCCAGTTTTGTTACATAAAGGTCCACCCCTGTCCCAGCACCTCTGCTGGGTAATTTTCCAATAACATTTAGTGACCACTTTCATTGTGTGCCTGATGTTTTTCATGGATGGCCTCGTTTAATCTGCACTATAATCCTATGGGGCAGTCATTATTTTTATTTTCAATTTAAGAGAAAGCTGAAATTCAGAGAAGTTAATAACTTGTCCAAGGTTAGTTGTGCCTGATTCTAAACTCTGATCTCTTAATTATTGTGCTGTGTTGCTTCCTACCCAAATGCACTTCCTATGTGCCATGATGCAGTCAGTATCCAGAAGCTTTTCCCCAGTCACTTTTGGGCAACAGGGATAATTATAGATGTAACAATATGCAACAAATGGAAAATGGCTTCTTATTCTTCTAGGAATTTTTAGTACGGGAATATACTTTTAAATGCAGGCCTATCATGCTTTATTTTTAAGTTCAAAAGTGAAGGGATGCTTTGGTTCATGATATTTATTAATCCCCATGTGGTTTTGGACAGTTAGTTTTCTGTATTGTTTTGATTCTTTCTTCTAAGCAGTCCTTGATTGCTTATTTTACAGGTAATACATTTATCCTCCTGAGCATGGGCTAGGACCCCTTAATGTTGCAACTCTCCTCACTTGCTTTTGGGCTCCTACTGCTATGAAAACTGGGGCAGTGCTTCATTCTTCTTCAGTGAACAACTCAGTTTTTAGAGCTTCCTCTTGACCCCTTCCCTCCCTGCCAGTAGTTGCAGAGGAGTACAGGGCTTAGAAGTTTTATTATTACAATAGTACATTATTTTATGTGTTAACTGTATTTTTGAGGATAGCCTTGGCACTTAAGCATTTTATTTAAACTTTTTTTCTTATTAAATATGTCCCAGTGTTTTTGCAAACTGATTTACAAAAAGACTTTAGAATACAACCCACTTATAAATCGAGACTGCCTGTGTAACACATATAGGGTTAGGGATACATTTTCTATCAGATTAGATTGAATATTTTAGTTAATTTGAATGCTGTGATATATATGAAATTGTGTATGCTGCAGCTACTTTAACATTTAACACTTGAGTTGCTATAAGAGCATAATTTCAATAGTATGTAAATTTATTGTAACTTTGGAGACTTAAGAGTTGGTTTGTTCATTTCAATGTTAATTTATTTAAATTTTAGATATTTTAAAATAGGCTTCTTTGTATAGGGCTGGTAATGTTTTTATTTCAATATCATTAAATTTTGAAATGAAAATTACTTTAAAATAGGCTCTAAGGAGGTATTAGTTATTAGCCATGAGTTTAGATGTTTTGAAAAAAGTATACTGTCAATGAATAAACATAATGAAACTACAGTGGAATCTTTTTATAATGCTTTTATTACAGGGCACGCTACCTGTTATGAGGACTAAATTTTGCTATATCACGATTTTGCCATAGAATGATAGTTTCAGGAGCAATAGGATTTTGGGATATTACCATCTGTTATTTTGGGTTATTGGAGTTTAAGTTCTATAATATTAGATCTTCTGTTTGAGGAAAGCATATTTGGAAATCTATTTCTAAAATCTTATACAACCATTGGAGAATATTTAAAGAAGTCACCCTAGCTTATTATCTATTTTGATTTTGGTCCCTATTATGCATTTTATTACTGATCTTTCTTATGTTACTCTTTTCTTTGTATTTTATTTCCACACTTAAAAAGTAATAGCTTTGGGAGTGCTGGGGTGGCTCAGTCAGTTAAGCATTTGACTTCAGCCCAGCTCAGGTCATGATCTCCTAGTCAATGAGTTGGAGCCTGCTTCAGATTCTGTGTCTCCCTCTCTCTCTGCCCCTCCACCACTCGCACTCTATCTCTCTCAAAAATAAAAAATATATATATATATATATTTAATTTATATTAATAATATATATTTAAAAAAATATATATATAATTAAAGAAAAATAAAAAAAATAATAACTTTATACAAATATACAACCATGTTGTGGAAAAGTCAAAGAAAATATATTCCTCTCCTCCTGAAAAACAATGCATCTTAATCTCACTATCCAGAGAAAAACAGTGTTAGTATTTGTATATCTGTGTATTTTTCAGTTTTACTTAACACGATAGTATGGTTGTCTTTCCATGTCAAAATATATAAAGCCAATTTATGTACAATTATATATAAGTATATAAGTATATATGTATGTGTATATATATATATATAATTATAATAAGTATAATTTTTAATGGCTCCATAGAATTCCTTTATGTTGGAGATTTGGTGGATACTCCATCCTTCAAAAAACTGCAGACCATTTGAGTTTGAGGAAGATCCTATTAGGTTTACCTGCGGAAAATAAAGTAGAGGTGGAGAGCATAGAGTTACAGAGGTCATGTAGGTCCAAGTGAAGAGGAGAAAGAAATGAGGTATTGGTCAGTCCATGAGCAGTGACCTCTAACAAAATAATAACCCTGCCACATGGAGAATGGAGGCTTAATGAGTGACAGAGTCCCAGGAATTGTATTAACTACATAAGTCTGTTTTTCCAGGGGAAGGAAAATGTGAGGGCTTGGAGAAGAAGATTAAAAGTCTCACTAATACTGTTCTTTCCCCGAGAGCAGAGTGAAAGCTCTTTCCCCTCTTTGGAAACATGTCATGCATTATGTGGATATGAAATAATTTATTTGGCCATTTTACTATTGAAAGATATTTGGATTGTTTTAAATTTTTAACAATTATAACTCTAAAATGAACATCATTTTTCATGCAATCTTGAGGACTCGTTTAATCTTTTTTCCTTTAGGTGTAAGAAGCAGACTTTCTGGATCAGGAAGTATGCATGTTTGAAGATTTTTGATATTTATTACTAAATTGCCAACTCTCACTCGTATGTTTTATTTTCCATTTTTATTAGGGAAGTTAGAAAAGAACTTGAGTATTTGAGTACTTAATATGCACACCAGGCATTTATCTTTATCTCATTTAATCCTCACAACTCTATAAGGTAGATGGAATTCTTGCTCTCTTAGAGATGATGTAACTGAAACTTAGAGTGACAGAATAACTTGCCGAAAGTCACAGAATTTGTGGAATAGAATCAGGAGTAAAATCTAGGTCCAATACCAAAGTCCCTGGTCTTTACACTGTGTCACAATGCATCCTTTTTATTCTTCTGTTACACTCCTTACTCATCAAGCTGTGCTTTGCTAAATGATGGGTTATTGTGACTGAGAACATGACAATAATTAAAATTAATGTCCTAGGATTTTATTTTTCTCTACCTCCAGCCTATCCATGGCATAAGGCATTTAATATCTTACTGAAATCATCTTTGTTCTTGGAACAGAAACATTAGTCTTTACCAACCAGATAACCATAAGTTATCTTCTTTGTCAGAAAAGTAAATATATAAGAAGGTAGATAATTCAGAGCAAAAACCCCATCCCATCCTTAACTGGGGGAGTATGGCTTGAGGTAAAAAGAAATTTGTGAATGAGTCATTTTGTGCATTTGACTAATTTCAGAAAAGATTTATAGAACTTTCATTTGCTGGATTAAACACTGGATTAGCCACTATAAAAGTAGTATGATAGAAATGGAATCTCATTCACACCAAACTTAAAATGTAGTTAAGAGAGAAAACACACATGTATAGGTACATGTGTGTTTGCATCTCTGTATATGGTGTTTTCATAAGAACTTATGTAATGTAAGACAATATATCAAAAAATAGTATAGTGCACAGTACATATTTAAGTACTGTGGGGATATAGAGAAAAGCTTGTGATGTTAGACAGTTGTTGGGGTAGAAACACAACAGTAAATTGTTCATATGTGCATCCTTAGTGCTGTTCACATTGCCTGGCTGACACAAAGTAGGCACTCACTAAAAGAGTATTGAAAGGATAAATGAAAAATCATGGAAATATAGACTTTTTGAGCTGGCAGGGACCTTAAAGTCAGGAGGTTCAGTTACCCAGACTAGTTCAATTCCACTTGGAGCACTAAAATAACAAAATGCCGTTTCATGCTTGTTAAATTGCACCCCCCCCCAAATAGTCAGATGATTCCAGGTACCTGAAACTCATTTTCTGTGCAAAATAGTGTTAATGGGCCCAATACTATGATATAGCAAATCATCTTTAATTTATAGACTTTAGAGAAACTCTCACCTATCTGATTGTATTAGTTTCCTAGGGCTGCCATAATTAAATTACCATAACCTTGGTGGCCTCAAACAATAGAAACTTATTGTTTCACAGTTCTACAGATAAAAAATCTGAAATCAAGGTACAGGTAAGGTCATACTCCCTACCAAAGCTCTAGGGTGGAATCCATTCTTGTCTCTTTGAGCTTCTGGTAGCTCCAGGCATTCTTTGGCTTGTGACTGAATTACTCTAATGTCTTCTTTCAACTTCACACAGTCTTCTTTTACCAGTGTGACTCTCCTCTGTATCTTTTATAGGGACTCTTTTCAGTGGATTTAGTACTCACCTGACTAATCTAGGGGGATCTCATTTCGAGATCTGTAACTTAATTATATTTATAAGGACGTCTTTTCCAAATGAGGTCACATTCACAGGTTCTCAGGGTTAGAATGGGGGCATATCTTTTTGGTGGCTGCCATTCAACCTACCATTTCAACAAAGGTTTAGAGCAATGTTCCTTAGTCCTTATATTGAAGCAAACTCTGACTTCTATGCTGTTTCTTCATTATTATAGTAGTTCCTGATAGGTGGCAGGTTATTTCATTACCATGTCAATAATTGAAAATTTGATGAAAGAGTAATTATGGCTTTATTTCATTACTTTTAAATTTATTAAGGCTAGTTTTATGGTCTGACATATAGTCTATTTTATTGAATTTTCTAGGTGCAATTGAAAAAGAAGGATATAGTCTGTGGTTAAAGTGCTCTATCAAGTCAGATCAAGTCAGTTAATAGTGTTTTTAGAGACTTCTATATTCTTAATGATTTTCTCTCTACTTATTTATCAGTTATTGACAGAAGCATGTTGAACTCACCAACTCTGATTATGGAATAAGAATTAATTTGTATATTTCTTCTGTAGTTTTTAATAATAATAATAATAATAATAATAATAATAATAATAATAATTTTAATTCCAGTATAACTACCATACAGTGTTATATTAGTTTCAGTTATACAATGTAGTGATTCAACAATTCTATACATTATTCAGTGCTTGTCACGATAAGTGTACTTTAAAATTTTTTTTTGTTTTTATTTTTGAGAGAGAGAGAGAGAGAGAGAGAGAGAGAGAGGCAGAGACAGAGCGCGAGCAGGAGAGAGGCAGGGAGAGGGGGAGACAGAGAATATGAAGCAGGCTCCAGGCTCTGAGCTATCAGTGCAGAGCCCAATGTGGGAATTGAACTCATGACCCATGAGATTGTGACCTGAGCTGAAGTTGGACACTTAACCAGCTGAACCACCAAGGCACCTCTTTAAAAAATTTTTTTTAACATTTTATTTATTTTTGAGAGACAGAGAGAGACAGAGCACAAGCAGCGGAGGGGAAGAGAGAGGGAGACACAGAATCTGAAGCAGGCTTCAGGCTCTGAGCTGTCAGCACAGAGCCCTAAGCGGGGCTCAAACCCATGAACCGTGAGATCATGACCTGAGCTGAAGTGGGACACTCAACTGACTGAGCCACCCAGGTGCCCCAATTTTAATATATTTTAAAAACAGAAAAAAATATACAGCAGAATCTCCAAACAATATATTTTAACTAAAGCAATATCAATAAAGTAGTTAAACTTTCAAGTAGTTAGAAATTAAGCAACAGAGGCAGCTGGGTGACTCAGCCGATTGAGCCTCTAACTCTTGATTTTGGGTTAGGTCATTATTCCAGGCTTGTAAGATTGAGCCCTGTGTTGGGCTCCGTGCTGAGTGTGGAACCTGCTTAAAATTTTCTCTTTCCCTCTGCCCCTCTCTCCCACTCATGCTCTCTCTCTCTCTCTAAAATAAAAAAATAAAATAAAAATTAAAAAGAAATTAACACATTTCTAAATCTGGATCAAGAAAAATTACAAGGAAAATTATTTTTTTCTGTAACGTTTATTTATTTTTGAGACAGAGAGACAGAGAATGAACGGGGTAGGGTCAGAGAGAGAGGGAGACACAGAATCTGAAGCAGGCTCCAGGCTCTGAGCTGTCAGCACAGAGCCCGACGCGGGGCTTGAACTCACAAACCGCGAGATCATGACCTAAGCTGAAGTTGGACGCTCAACCGACTGAGCCACCCAGGCGCCCCACAAGGAAAATCATTTTTACAGTTTATTTTGAGGGGGGGGGTGGGAAGGGGCAGAAAGAGAGAGGGAGAGAGAGAATCCCAAGCAGGCTCTGCACTGTCATCACAGAGCCTGACATGGGGCTCAGTCTCACGAATCGTGAGATCATGACTTCAGCAGAGATCAAGAGTTGGAGGCTTATCCAAGTAAGCCATCCAGGCGCCCCTCTGACAGTGTCCTAGGCCCATCCTCATCAAGTCTCCCCTATGTATGTCAGATTGCTATTAAGCCAAAAACTAAAGGAAGCTTCACTGTTGATGTTTGGAACTGTTTTTCTGTGGGGATTTCTTTTCTCTGCTACTGTGCCCCATAAATCCAAGCTGCCTCAGTCTCAGTGATCTCCCATCTCTCTCTCTCTCTCTCTCTCTCTCTCTCTCTCTCTCTCTCTCTCTCTCTATCTTTCTCTCTTTTATTTTCTCCCTTTCTTTCTTTGTGTTTTTAATTGAAGCATAGTTGACACCATCTCTCTCTCTCTAACTCTGTGAGATTGAAGTACTCTGCCTAACTGTCCCCCTTCCTGAACTATAATGTGCAAAGTACTTCCATACACAAAGCTGGGTTTACTGTAAGGCTTACTTAGTTTGTTTCCTCTTTTCAGGGATCACAGCTCGGTGCTGCCAGTTGTTCAATGTCTGAGAAAAATTGTTTCATATATTTTGTCCAGTTTTCCAGTTGTTAACAGATGGGGAGATAGTCTAGTACCAGCAACTCCTTTATGGCTAGAAGTATAAGTCTCTAATATAGCTTTTATAGATGGATGAGTATGTTTGGTTTCCTTTCTTTAGCTAATAGACTTTTGAATTTATGTATTTTTTCCTTGTGTGTTGCATTTAAAAAGTAACCATTCTTTATTGAATGACAAAAATTATACATATGTATGTAAATATGTGTGTGTATTGTGTGTGTGTATATATATGTATATATATATATATATATATATATATATATATATATAACCATGAGGTAATCCTATAAGTTTAATTGGTCATATAGACTTCTTTCTTTGTGGGCTGTTTTTTAAATTTCTATATGTATGAGATACATTTACATGCTGAATTTTTATGTAGTCTGTTTCAACTAAAGAAAATCATTACAATTGTGTCCTACTTTTTGTTTTGATTGGATTTTATTCACTAATAGCCAAGTGTTTTGATAGAGCATTAAGCAGTGTTTCATTAGTTTACCAAATCCCTTGCTATGCTTTTTTGCAGTATGATATTTTTCACCATTTGTGTCATAGTGCAGAATATAGAATATTAAAATATAATTGCCCACTTCTCTTAACTGCAATTATAATATGAATAGTCTTGTAAGATACATTTCTTTTTCCCCAGATACAAGTGAGGCCTCTTTTGAGTTCATAGCTGAAATTAAGGACTATTTTAGATTGAGTCCCCAGGACAGTTGGCTTTTCATTCTAGGTAGCACTATCTCATTTTTACATTTCCTGTGTTGTCTCTGTAAATGGTTAGAAAAGCAATATTTCATCAGAACGATGGGTTACTGCCAGCACCCCTCTGTGAGATGGTTATTAAAAGCATGTCCTTTCCTTTCCACTTCAGAGTGCAAGGTTTTTACTGATGTTATATACTTGAGCTCTTCTGACACAAGGGTGAGGATAGCTAAAACAGCTCTCAAACCTGGGTTTATAGCCTTTGGTATCATTTGGTATTTTAGTGAACTAGGTGAGGTGTTTCTTAATCTTTTTCTACCTCTGTATCATTAACATGGTTGATAGTCGGTGAGAACTACAGTCAAACAAAAATGGAAACTTCGTAATTTATGTATAGCTTTTAAAAGGCAAAGAAATGAAGGATTATTGCAGTTGGTGCAGCCTCTGATACAATTAATATCATGCATATAAATCCTGTTAGAGATCTGTCATCAGTGAAAAAGGAATATGAAAAATGCATGACCTATCTTTATTAGATTCAGTTAGAGAGAGACCTAAGAGCTCAGGAGCTTTATGAACTGCATATTAATCATAACCAGTCTTCTGAGATAAACCTATTTCTTGTAACTTATCATAGCTGTACAGAAGATTAGTCATTCCCTTTGGTAAAGAAGGGAATGTTTTACATATGGTTCTGAGTTTTGAACATTGTAACTTTAAAAACTGATTAACAGATATTTTAATATTAAAATATATCTCCTTGAATTATATAGCTTAGGCAGCTATTATCCTGTAATGCCACCCCAATAGGGAGATGGGCTCTTTGTCAAAACTCTACATCATTATTTTGTTGCATATTTAAAAAGGCAGTGTAGAGTGTTGTATTAGAGACCAGACAAAAGAAGTTTGCTACACAATAAGCAATCATTAAATCATGCAGAAATATTCCTTTCTTAAATATTTACTTTAAGCAACAATTGGTAGATACTAGGACCATTTTTTAATGTCACTTTTAATTCCTGAAGTCTTTTATCTGTTTGAAAAGGAAGAGAATTAGCTTAAGGGGACAGTTAAGACCATCATGTTAAATGCACAGTATTACTAAAGATAAGGGAACAGCTATAATCTGACAAAAATAATTCAGATCATATTTTAAAAATGTGTGAGTAGGTTTCATAAGATTGTGAAACTGTTAGATAAAACATAAAGAGTGACAGGTATAAAATGTATTTTGTATTACTGGTTCACAAAACTTCGAGATGTTGAGCGATTTAAACATTTAGTTTCTGACCTCCTTGTTACCATGTGAGTGCCCACAATGTATTAAATCCTGTTCATAAAAATATAGAACAATGTCATGATGAAGATATTTAATAATATATATAATTTTATTACTTTGTTTTCATATTTGTAAAGTAATAGGCTTGTTCAAAAAGTTTAAAAATATGGAAATATATACATTAAAAATAAAATATTCTCTCATTCTTTCCATCCTATACTCTAGGGGTAACCACTACTAATAATTTGGCATATATTCCTTCTATGTATATTTTAAAAACTCACTTATTAAGAAAGAAAAGTGCACAAATCATAAGCATAAAGTTCAGTGAATTCACTTGTATAACAAACACTCAAGAAATAGAACAGTACCAGTTCTTCCCAGTTCCTATTGCCTTCTTCCTCCCCAAAGGTAACTACTAATTTGACTTGGAACACTGTAGTTTAGTACTGCCTGTTTTTGAACTTTATATGAATTGGATAATAGAGTATCTACTTTTCTGTATCTGGTCTCTTTCACTGAACGCCATGTTTGTGAGAATCATTCACAATTTTGAGTGTAACTGCATTTTGTCATTTTATTCTATAGCCTGGGTCAGCAAACATCTTCTGTAAAGGGCCAGAGAGTTAGTATTTTAGGCTTTGCACACTTTACACAACCTTTCACAACAACTCAGTTTGACTATTGTAATGCAAAATCAGCCTTAGACAATATATAAATAAATGAGTCTGGTTGTATTCCAGTCAGACTTTGCAAAAATAAGCTTCCAGTTGGATTTGGCCCATATTTTGCCAACCCCTCCTCTATAGTATTCCGTTATATGAATGTATAAAAATTAACTTACCCATTCAAATATTGACAGACATTTGTGTTTTTGTTGTGAATACTGTTGTATGTGTGTTTTTCTATACATATGCATGCATTTCAGTTTGGTATATGGAATTGCTGCATCATAGGTTATAATACATAGGTTTACCTTCAATAGTAACGCCAAATGTTTTTACAAAATGATGATTAATTTATCCTTAACAGTAGTTACATTCATCATTGTCAGTCTTTTTAAAAGATATTTTTCATACTAACTAAAGTTAAACATAATATATGATATTTTCATTTTAAGAATTAAAACAATAGACTTCATATATCAATTTATATTTAATCACAAAAGTCCATATAGAAAATTTGATATAATATGTTAGCCTCTAATCTAACCAATTATATTTTTCTTAATCCTAATATGCTAAAGGAGCTTCACAGCATACATTATGTAATTTATGTATTGAACTGACTTACTCTCAACCAATGCGTGTATTGCCACACTTTGGCCGACTCTAAGCCTTAAGGAGGGTGGGTGATGGCCCAGTGAGACCAAAGAAATGACCTGGAGACAGAGATCGAGGGATAGTTATGTTTATTGGGGGAACTTTCTTACTGAGAGTACAGGGGCAGCAGACCACAGAGCATCTGCTGCTGGAATCTACAATCAGCAAGCTTTTATAGTGCAGCAAATAGCCTAGCAACTGTCTGTAGCCTTTTCCCTCCTAGCATGGCCAGTGTTGCAAGGAGATCAAGGCCTGCCATTGAAACATTCTTCATTACAAAGGAGATGCTCTGGGTTGGCCAGGCCTGGAGCCCGTGACCCTGAACATTGAACAGCATGTTTCTTTACATATCCTGCTGAATGGGCATATAGAGGGAAGATAGGATCTGTACATTCTCAAGATAGTGATTAACAGGAGCATTCAGGGTGTGCTTGCACAAACCAGCCATCCAGCAAGGACCATACAATGTCTAATAATGGGATTAGTGTAGCATGCAGAACAAAGGAGAATACTTAAATCATAGATAACATAATTTCTACACATGTACTCTAATAGCCTTTTGCAAAGGTATCTATGACCCTTATCTTAATGTCCAAATCTAAAGTCCTTTTCTAAAATGTCATTTTCTTTGAGCTCTTTTTGGCATTTGATACTACCTACTACCCATTCTTTCCTGAAACTCCTGTGCTTTTCACCTATATGTACCCTGCTTCTATTTCCTAGTTTCCCATCTTCCTACCCCAATCATTTTCCTAATTCCTGAGTTTTCATTTGAGGCCCTTGTTTTCCTGCTAAAATTTGCTTGCCATGTTGAATTCATATTATCATCCTTATGTGGGTGCTCCTAAATTTATGTCTTTGATCCAGACCAGACCTGCCTTCTGGTCTTATTTTCCAGATACTTAGAAGGTATCACTATTTCACCTCATGTTCTCAAATTTAAGTAACTAAAATGAAAGTCATAATATTTACATTTTATTCTCTCTTCTTTCCATTCCCCAAAGGTCTCAAATCCTCTCATATCCCATTTAGCAAATACACATAGTAGAAAGAAGTGTTTTATTAAGCTTTGATAAATAGCAAGTAATAGAATAATTTATCTTCTTGGTTAAATGGAAGGTTAGGGAATGAATGAAAGAGTTGTATAAAACTCTTGTTAGGAAAGAAATTTGTAGCTATATCCAAAATTATATGAAATATTGTTAATTTTAATATTTGTTCACCAAATATAAATCATTTTATAGCCATAATTTGGGATAGTTAAGAAAGGTAATTTTGGAAAATAGTAAGAAAGTAGTGCTTGATCATTCTAATTGAACAATGATCATAATTCACTTCTTTCTTGTATTCTGAAAATAAAGCTATAAGTACCTGCTAAAATTTGAAAATAATTTATTCAGCATAAATAAGTGATAACTATCATCTTGAAAAAGGAATTGCTTCTGAGTAGTAAGAAAAAACATGCCTTTGCAGTGAAGCACTAATATCCTCTGAATCTAAATGGAATTAATTTAAAACTTTTGAGAAAAGCATATAATGTATCAGTGTCATTTCCAAATGTGGAAGCCCTTAATATCACAGGGAATGAGGAGAGTCACTGAAATTCTTTAATATCCTTGACATACTGCCGAGATGTGGGTAACACTGAAGTGGATTCCTTGATGATAATTATGGCAACCCATTAGAGTTTAATATAGGTAAAAATAACATATATTTTGGTGTATACTATGCTCCAGGCATTGCTGTAGTAGCTTATGAGTACATTATAGTGAGGACAGTGAGGACAAGGAGAAAAAAAGTGGACACACACACATACATATCCATATCCCCCCCTGCTATACACACATATATGTCACTAGCTAGCTAGATAAAATCCCAGGTGCAAATGCTATGGTGAAAAGATCTGAAATAGAGTAGAGAGTACCAGGGATGAGGGTTGCAATTTGAAATAGGATGGTCAGGATGGGCCTTGTAATTTGAACATAGAGACAGGAACAAAGTAAGGGAATGAGCCAAATAAACACCTCATATTGTGTTTATTTAGTAGGTGTTTATTTCTCACATTATTTCTGAAAGTATTTGGTACCTAAATTACTTAGAAGATCAAAACTAAAGAAAAACATGATGTATTGATGTTTTCTGCCCTTGGTAATAGAAGAGAACCCTGCTAGGGAAAACTCTGTCCGTGCTGAGGAAATGTTCTGCCTAGACTTTTTGTTTTACTTTCAGTGCTCTCACTGGGGTTCCATGCTGCCTGCAGTCACTCAGGGTGGAGTATTTTACTATAATATTTCCATACCTGATGAAATTCACTTAGATTGAAGATATTCTATCAGTTCAGATCCTGAACCTGCTTCTTTTTGAGAGCAAATTTTCTAATGTAAAACTCAAATGAGAAGAAGTGGGAGCAGGTTTATTGGAAAAGGCTAGGTAATGTGAAGCCATTGTAACAGTGCATCTATGGAAATGATTCTGATGTTTTTAACTACTGAGTAGAATAATGCTGGGTATTTCTAGCTAGGTAAAGGTAAAGGCAGGAAAGACCTTAGAGTAGTACTAAAATCACAAGAGTATAGGAAAATACCTATTCCAGTTAATGTAGCATTTGTCCCGGTTGCTGACTTTCCCTAATATTCACCACCACTGTCATTGAGAAACTGGGAAAAACTGGAAAATGAAATTTGAATAGAGAGCTCTTAGTTTGTTATATTTACTGATAAGTATCAATGGAAAAAATATGAGTGTAATTGTACAGCGTGTTTGGTTATTATTCTACACAGAAACCTAGTAGTTGTATCATGAATTTTCACCTTAATACTAAGAATTCTAAGATCTATTTG
The DNA here is from genome assembly GCF_024362965.1 of Panthera pardus. NCBI lineage: Eukaryota > Metazoa > Chordata > Mammalia > Carnivora > Felidae > Panthera > Panthera pardus. The sequence continues at coordinate 50,475,418 of NW_026526843.1, read as the reverse complement.
GGGAATTTTTCTCTTACGTAATTTTACAGGTGTATCATCAGTTTTCCAATATGACAGTGTATCGCTGATACTCAAGTCAGAATACACGGGGCTTATAAAGAATTAAAGATTAGAAATTACATTTTATAAGTTCTAACTATTTATGGTCCAGTGTGTTTTTGCTTAGTTTCTTAATTCTGGTTTCTTTTAAACTGGGCTTACCACTTTAACATTAAATGCATTCATATTTTTGGTTGGCTGATTATATATTATTTTTGCAACAAGCAAGGAGAAGTATAGACGTAATGAAATCATTGGGGAAGGAAACCACGTCAATAATAATCCAGCTAGATCAGTGGACAACTTTAAAGCAGGGAATATATAGCTTAATGTCATCGGTCTTGACACATAAGTTTCAGTGTTGAAGAGAAATCTTTATAGAGTATAGGCAACTGAGAAACAGTTTGGGACCCAGGAACAGGGTCTGGGCTAAGGAAAAAAAGTCCTAAATAGAGGTCAGAGATGCTAGGAAGAGGAAAAAGGATGCTAGGAATTCATCAAAATTGATGTGGGGATAAAGGTTTTATAAACCATGGGCTTTCCTGCTCAAGAGAATATTCTTGCAGTAAGGACACTTGGAGGAATCTGGTCCATGAAACTCAGATTGGGGAAGAGGGTGCTCCTACATCTACTGTCCATCACAGAATGAGATTTGGTGTTGTTGAAAAATGATAATTAAAAATCTCCTGGTGGGCGGGGGGGGGGGCTTGCACACCTCAATTGGTTAAGCATCCAACTCGATTTTGTCTCAGGTCATGATCTCATCGTTCGTGGGTTCAAGCCTCACGTTGGGCTCTGTGCTGACAGTGTGGAGCCTATTCGGGATTCTCTCTTCCTCTCTCTGCCTCTCCCCCACTTGTTCTCTCTCTCTTTCTCTCTCTCTCTCTCAATCAATCAATAAATAAATAAATTTAAAAAATCTCCTGAGGACTTAAAAAAAAATATGTCAGTTCCTTTTGAAGTCCCTTCTTCAGATACACTAAAAATAACTAATTATATCCCAAAGAACCATTAGTATAAAGATTGTGTATTTTTTTTGCCCACTAATATAATTTGGAAGATTTAGTTTCATGATCCTTTGTATTACATATTGCTCTAGTTCCTTGATATTTTAATAAAGGTGCTATCCTTCCCACTCTCTTACATCTTCATAATGGGATTGATTTACCAAATACTTAATAGATAGAATTCTACCCAGCACTGATTATTAACTCAAATGAGCATTGATGTGGAATAAAGAATGTAATGATAAAGTTTGCAAAATGCTATCAATTGCTTCAGTACCTGTATCACTCTCAAGGCTAATCATTATTCTAAAGTTAGAGTGACAAGAGATTTTTTTATTAGGCAGAAGAAAAAAAAAATTGTGCCCTTTCTCCATTCTGCCTCCTATTTTGAATATGTCTGCAAGGCTTGTTTAAATCCTGCTTAAAAGTTTACATTAAAAACATGTATGCTCTTCACACTGATGTGGTAATGCTTAATTATCCATTAAAGAAGACATTTCACATTTTCAACATGAATGGTTTTTTATTCTAAACATTTTTTAAGCCATCTATTCAACAAAGGAAGGTTGGAACAGCAAGCAATAGTTGTAGATGTTTTCAACTATTCTGTCAGGAACGTATGTTGAAATACATTTGAAATACCACATTGAGGGGGGAAATAAAAACCTTTAATGGAAATCCAGATAAATACCAAAAAACAGGATCATTGCCATTGGGCTATAAGATTAGTCTAGAGGTTGCAATTCTGCCTTTTTAAGGATATCATCATATAAAGGTATCTCATTATTTTCTCTTAAATTTTCTTCTATTGATGATTGTTTTAAGATAAAAGATGCCAGGAATCTGATCTTTATACACTTTCTTTATTCAAAAGTAGCTTCTTATGCTACCTACAACAGTACTGTTTTTATGTGTTTTAAAAGTGTTTTAAGATACACTTGGTAAAGATGTTCTTAATTGCCTATGCATATTTTATTGGTTGGTATGTAAAATAAAATAGTAAATTATTAAATTTTTTGACACCCAGTCACAAATGTTTTCTGATATCCCATGGTGATTTTGCATGCTGCTTCAGTAGGTATTTGATATAAACAAGATCTAATCTCTCTGTGTCTTTCGCTGTCTCTTGATTCCACTTTTTATGGAGACGAATATAATCTCTCATCTCTCTAGTCCAATAGTAGCTGGAAGAGAACAACTCTTACTGTAAAAAAAATAATAATTTCCCTTTTTAAAATAGGAATTAGTAAATATGCTTACAGAGACCAGTTCTGTTTTATATGGTTGTCTTTAAAAAAAAATATTGTGGTAAAAACATATAACATGAGAGCTCAACTCTTAACAAATTTTAAATGTATAGTATAGTTTTGTTAACTATAAGCACAATGTTTATCTATAACTTTTCATCTTGCATGAATGCAATTTTATAGCCATTAAACAACAACTCCACATTTCCCTTTCTCATTAGCTCCTAGCAACCACCATTCACTTTGTATTTTCATTAGTGCAGAGATCTTTTCCAGATCCCGATTTATTTATTTTGTATCTATACACAGAATTGGATTGCTAGATCATATGGTAGTTCTGATTTTAATTATTTGAGGAATTTCTGTACTGTTTCCTATAGGGCTATACTATTACATTCCCAATGTAAGTGTGCAGGGGTTCCAATTTTTCTACATCCTTGCCAATATTTATTATATTTTATTTAATATATTTTTTGTATTTATAATGGCTGTCCCAACAGATATGAGGTGATATCTCATTGTGATGTAAATTTAATTTCCCTGATAAGTGATGTTAAGTATCTTTTCATGTACTTGTTAATCATTTGGATTCTTTGTAGTAAATATCCATTTAAGTCTTTTGTCCACTTTTAAAAATTTTTTTTTAATGTTTATTTATTTTTGAGAGAGACAGAGACAGAGCATGAGTGGGGGAGGGGCAGAGAGAGAGGGAGACACAGAATCCAAAGCAAGTTCCAGGTTCTGAGCTATCAGCACAGAGCCTGATGCGGGGCTCAAACCCACGAGCTCTAAGATCATGACTTGAGCTGAAGCCGGACGTTTAACCGACTGAGCCACCCAGGCGCCCCTTTTGCCCATTTTTAATCAAGGTATTTGATTTTCTGCTATTGAGTTATAGGAGTTGCTTACATATTTTGGATATTAATACCTTATTAAATATATGGTTTATAAATATTTTCTTCCTTAGTGTTTGTGGGTTGCTCTTTCACTCTGTTGATGGTTTTCTATGCTACCCAGAAGCTTTTTACTTGGATGCAGTCCCATGTGTTCATTTTTGCTTTTGTTCCTATTGACTTTGGAGTCATTTAAAAAATATTGCCAGCAGCAATGTCAAGGAACTTATGGCTTATGCTTTATTTTAGGAGTTTTATGGTTTCTGGTCTTATATTCAAGTCTTTAATCCATTTTGAGTTATTTTTTGTGTATGGTATAAGATAGTAGTCCAGTTTCATTCTTTTGCCTGTGGCTGTCCAGCTTTCCCAGCACCATTAATTGAAGAGACTGTCCTTTCCCTATTGTATATGCTTGCCTCTCTTGTCAAAAGTAAATTGACCATATATGCATGGGTTTATTTCTGGGTCTTCTATTCTGTTCCATTGATCTATTGGTCTGTGTTTATGCCAATACCATACTGTTTTGATTACTACAGCTTTGTAGCAAAGTTTCAAATCAGGGAGCATGATACCTCCAGCTATGTTCTTTCTCAAGATTGCTTTGGTTATTGTTTTTTGTGGTTCCATACACACTTTAGTATTACTTGTTCTATTTGTGTGAAAAATGCCATCAGAGTTTTGATAGGGATTGCATTGAATTTGTAGATTGCTTTGCGTAGTATGGACATTTTAACATTATTAATAGTTCCAATCCATGAGCACGAGGTATCTTTCTACTTACTTGTGTCTTCAATTTTTTCATCAATGTCTTACAGTTTTTAGTATATAGGTCTTTTACCTCCTTGGTTAAATTTATTCCTAGGTATTTTATTCTTTTTGATGTGATTGTAAATGGAATTGTCTTTTTCATTTCTCTTTCTGATTGTTCCTTATTAGTGTATAGAAATGCAAACAGTTTCTGTATATTGATATTGTATGTTGCCACTTTACTCAATTCTTTTATTAGTTCTAAGAGCTTTTTGGTGGAGTCTTCAGGGTTTTATGTATATATAATGTCATCTGCAAACAGTGACAGTTTTACATCTTCTTTTTCTATTTTGATGTTATTTCTTTTTCTTGTTTAATTGTCATAGCTAGGATTGCCAATACTATGTTGAATAAAAATGGCAAGAGTGGGCATTTCTTTCTTGTTCCTGATCTTACAGGAAACACTTTGAGCTTTTCCCATTGACTATGATGTTTGCTGCATGTTTTTCATATATGGCCTTTATTATGTTGAGGTATGTTCTGTATATACCCACTTTTTTTGAGATTTTTTATCATAAATGGATGTTGAGTTTTGTCAAATGCTTTTTTCTGCATCTTTTGAGATTATAAAATTTTTACTCTTCATCTTGTTAATGTGGCATGTCACATTGATTGATTTGCAGATGTTGAACCATCCTTTCATGCCTGGAATAAATCCCACTTGATCATGGTGTATGATCTGGTGAATATATTGGTTTTTTTTTTTTAAGTTTATTTATTTTTGACAGAGAGAGAGAGAGAGAGAGAGAGAGAGAGAGCGTGCGTGAGCATAAGTGGGGGAGGGGCAGAGAGAGGGAGACAGAATCTGAAGCATGCTCCAGGCTCTGAGCTGTCAGCACAGAGCCCGATGTGGGGCTCGAACTCACAGACTGTGAGATCATGACTTGAGCCGAAGTCGGACGCTTAACCAACTGAGCCACCCAGGCGCCCCATGGTGAATGTATTGTTGAATTTGGTTTGCTAATATTTTGTTAAGAATTTTTTCATTAGGGATATTGGACTGTATCCTCCTCCTCCTCCTCCCCTTCCTTTACCTGCTGTCCCCTTGCCCTCTTCCTTCTGCTGCTGTTGTTTGGTTTCAGTACCAGGGTAATGTTGGCTTCATAAAATGAGTTTGGAAATGTTCCCTCCTTTTCTTTTCTTTTTTCTTTTCTTTTCTTTTCTTTTCTTTTCTTTTCTTTTCTTTTCTTCTTCTTCTTCTTCTTCTTCTTCTTCTTCTTCTTCTTCTTCTTCTTTTTGGAAGAGCTTGAGAAGGGTAGGTATTAAGTCTTTGATTGGAAGAATTAACCATTAGAGCTGTCTGGTCTTGGATTTTCATTTACTGGGAAGTTTTTGATTACTGATTTAATTTCCTTGCTAGTAATTAGTCTATTCAGATTTTCTAATTCTTCATGAATCAGTTTTTGGATGATTGTTTTCTAGGAATTTATCTATTTTTAGTATATCTGTGATATCAGTTTTAACTTCTCTCCTTTCATTTCTGATTTTATTTATTTAAGCCTTCTCTTTTTTTTCTAGCTGCGATTTGTCAATTTTTTTTATCTTTTCAAAGAAACAGTTCATAGTTTCACTGACCTTTTCTACTGTTGTCTTTGTCTTTCCTTCATTTATTTCCACTCTGATCTTTAATATTTCCTTTTTTCTACCAACTTTGGCCTTTATTTATTTTTTCTAGTTCCTTTAGTTGCAAAGTTAAATCATTTATTTGGGATTTTTCTTGTTTCTTGAAGTAAGTTTGTATTGCTGTGAACTGCTTTTGCTGTATCCCATAGATTTAGGTTGTTGCATTTCCATTTTAATATGTCTCAGTATTGTTTGATTTCCTTTTTGAATTCTTTGTTGACTCATTGGTTATTCAGTAGCATGCTGTTTAATCTCACATTTTTGTGATTTTTTTTGTTTCATTCTTCTAATTAATTTCTAGTTTTATACCATTGTGATTGGAAAAGATGCTTGATATGATTTCAGTCTTAAGTTTATTGAAATTTGCTTTGTGGACTAACATGTGTCTATCCTGGAGAATGTTCCATGAGCACTTGACAAGACTATTTTGTGGCTTTGGAATGGAATGTTATATGTATATTAAGTCCATCTGGTCTAATGTGTTGTTTAAGACTGATACGTCCTTAATTCATTCTTTGTCTGATGATTTATCCATTAACCCAAGTGGAGATTAAATCCCTTACTATTATTGCATTGCTATCAATTTCCCCCTTTATGTCTGTTAATATTTGCTTTATACATTTAGGTGCTTCTATATTGGGAGTGTGGATATTTACAAATGTTATATACCTTTGTTAGATTGACCCTTTTAGCCTTATTTAATACCCTACTTTGTCTTTTTATTACAGTTTTTGTTTTAAAGTCTGTTTTGTCTGATATAAGTTCCTGCTACTCCAGCTTTTTTTACATTTGTTTGCGTGGAAATCTTATTCTTTCCCTTCATTTTCAGTTTCTGTATGTCCTTAGATCTGAAGTGAGTCTCTTGTAGGCAATATATAGATATGTCTTATATATATATTTTTTATCCATTTAGCCATTCTGTGTCTTTTGATTAGAGAATTTAGTCCATTTACATTTTAAGTAATTATTTTTTTTTAAATTTTTTTTTAACGTTTATTTATTTTTGAGACAGAGAGAGACAGAGCATGAATGGGGGAGGGTCAGAGAGAGAGGGAGGCACAGAATCTGAAACGGGCTCCAGGCTCTGAGCTGTCAGCACAGAGCCCGACCGGGGCTCGAACTCACGGACCGTGAGATCATGACCTGAGCCGAAGTCGGACGCTTAACCGACTGAGCCACCCAGGCGCCCCCATTTTAAGTAATTATTAATAGGCATTTACTAATGGCCATTTTGTTAATTGCTTTTTGGCAGTTTTTGTAGTTTCTCTGTATTCCTTTCTTCTTTGCTCTCTTCCCTCATGGTTTGATGAATGTGTTTAGATTCGTTTCTCATTATCTTTTGTGTAACGCTTGTAGTTTTTCCTTAGCATGAGGTTCACATACATAAATATACAGAGAGAGAGAGAGAGAGAGAGAGACACTCTCTGTTTCTCTGTATCTCTTTGTCTTTCCCTTTCAAATTTGAATGCATTCTAAAAACCACATTATTTCTCTTTCCTACCATGTATTTTTTATGCCATATTTTACATTTTTTATTTTGTGTTTCGCTTATTATTGTAGTAATCGTCAATTTTACTACTTTTTCTCTTTTAACCTTCATACGAGCTTTATATAACTGGTTAATCTGCTGCCATTACTATATATTTGCCTTACCAGCAGGATTTTTACTTTTGTTTTTATATGTTGATACTTTCTTCAGATTAAGGAAGACCCTTTAATGTTTCTTATAAGGCTGGTTTAGTATTGATCAACTCCTTTGGCTTTTACTTGTCTGGAAAAAAATGATCTCTCCTTCAATTCTGCATGATAGCCTTTCCAGGTAGAGTAGTCTTTGTTGGAAGTTCTTTTCTTTTAGTACTTTAAATATATTATGCCCCTCCCCTCTGGCCTGTAGAGTTTGCTATCATCATTTTATGTGGTTCCCTTGTAGGTACCAATTTGTTTTCTTCTTGCTATTTTTAAGATTCTCTCTTTATCTTTTGACATTTTCATTGTAATGTTTCTTGTTGTGGATATCTTTGCTTTCATCTTATTTGGAATGCTCTGTGCTTCCTGGACCTGGATGTCTGTTTCATTCTCCATGTTAGGAAAGTTTTCAGCCATCATTTCTTCAAATAAGTTTTCTGTTCCTTTCTTATTCTTTTTTCCTTCTGGGACCCCTGTAATACAAATGTTTATTCTGCTTGATGATGTCCCATAGATTTTTTAAGCCACTTCAATTTTTATTTATTTTTTATTTTTTTAAGTGTATTTATTAATTTTGAAAGAGACAGAGTGAGCAAGTGGGGGAGAGGCAGAGAGAGAGGAAGAGAGAGAATCCCAAGCAGGGTGTGTCCACTGTCAGCATGGAGCCTGATGCGGGGCTGGAACTCATGAAACGTGAGATTATGACATGAGCTGAAACCAAGAGTTGGATGCTTTACCGACTGAGTCACCCAGGCACCCCACTACTTTCATTTTTTAAGATTCTCTTCTCTTTCTGTTGACCTGTTTGGGTAAGTTCTACTGCCCTGTATTCCAGGATGAGTGGATCCATTCTTCTATATCATCTAGTCTACTGGTTAGCCCTTCTAGTGTGTTTTTCATTTCAATTATTGTATTCTTCAACTATGTGACTTTTTTTGTATTTTTAAATATTTTTTGTCTCTTAGTTGAAATTCTCACTGTGTTCTTTCACTCTATTCCTGAGTTTGGTGAGTATGTTATGACCATTACTTTGAATTTGTGTCAGGGAGATTATTTATCTCTGTTTTTTTAAGGTGTTTTTCTGAGGTTTTGCTTTGTCCTTTAATTTGGATCGTATTCCTCTGTTTCCTCATTTTGCTTTATTCTCTGTGTTTGTTTCTATATATTAGGTGAAACGGCTACCTCTCTCAGTATTTAAGGAGTGGACTTGTACAGGAGGTGGACCTTGTTTTTCAACCATGACCTACCTCTTGGTTGTCTCTTGAACTTTTGTGATTGTCTAAGTAGCCTGGTTTATTCTTGATAGATCCCAGTTGTTGAGGGTGTGCCAGAACCTGTCATTATTCCAAAGGGAATGAACTCAGGCAGCACATAGATTCAGATTTATTGGATGCTAGACCTTTAGGCAGAACCTTTTAATGTATGCAAAAATATACATTCTTGTGGGACTGCAGTCATAGACCCTGATGACCTACAGACCAGGTTATGAGGTGTCCCCTGGGTGACAGCAGCACTAATCAGGGCTTCAAGTGAGTATATAAGGTCCTTTCTGGGAGGTACCAGCAAGTTTGTGTGAGACCAAGGTAGGGTGTATAGATGGTGTTCTCCTGAGAGTTCTTTTCTAGACAAGAGATGTATGACAAACCTGGAGTCCCTTAGAATGATGCTCCAGGGAAAATAAATAGGCCCCTTTTACATGCAGATTGTGGTGTGTGTTTTAGTCCACTGTCTGTGTAGTATCTGTGTGTGGTGTCCTGCCCAGAACTGTCTTTGAGATTGTTACAGTCCTGTGAGGCCCAGGATTGTAAGCCCCTCTGCCCACTTGAGACAGACAATCAAGAATCCTACCCTGTGTGGACTGGGCTTGCCCACCGGTTTTAGTGAGGCTGTGGGAGAGTGTTAGAAGTGGGTCATGCTGGCAGGTTTAGTGAGGCCAGGAGAGTCCTGGGAGGTAGGACATGCCTGTGGCTTTAGCAAGGCCAGGAAAGAGTGTGGGAGAGGGACATGCTTATAGTTTTAGCAAATTTGTGTCCACAGATGCCCCTAGACTAGTAAGGTAAAGAGAGAGTACAAAAACTGGTATTCCACAGTGCCTCTATTCCTGAGGAAAATCCCAATTAATACCAGCTCTTCTGGCAGGTGCTTTAAGATTAGCCACTGAATGACATTTACGTATAATCCATTTACCTCTCAAACTGCTCTTTGTGCCAGGTCCTGGAATGAGGGGATTTGTTTGAGCCCCAGTAAAGGAGTGTCTAGATCCCCACCCTCCCACCTCTGAATTTAAGCCCTATTGGTTTTTCAAAACCAGACTTTTTTGAGGCCTCATGTCTCTGGTTCTGGTCCCAAGGTTTGGGGTGCCCAGTGTGGGGCACAAACTTCTAATTCCTTAGGGAGAGGCTCTGTGCTTTTGAGATCCCTGCCTGTTGTGTATTGCCACTCCAAGTGTGGAGTTTTTGGGAAAACCTTGTTCTCTGCATCTTTTGCCCATTTTGATTGCAGTCCTTTTATCCTTTGTTGTGGAAGAATCTGTTCAGCTAATTTTCAGGATTTTTTTCCTGTGGCAGTTATTCCATATGTAGTTGTGGATTTGGTGTATACATGGGAAGAAGTGGAGTAGAAGACCTCCCACATTACCATTTGATGATGGGTTTTTAAAACAAAAATGTAAACCACTTAAGTGTGTTTACTGAAAAAATATTGAACACTTAGTATATGCTGGTGTCCTAGGTGCTGGCTATAAAGCATTGAACAAAACACAAATTCCTGCCCTCTTGGAGCTTGAAGTGAAGAGTAGTAACCAAGTGAACAAATAATTGAACTAAGAAAATGAAACCATCATGAGTGGTATGGAGAAATTTAGAGAGATGTGACAGTCAGAGAGGTGACTACTTTAACTTGATAATCAGAAAAAGCTTTTCTGAAGTCGTAATTTGTAATCTGAATCCCAAATGATGTTAAAAAGCCAGCCATGGGAAGATCAAGAATACCCCTTGATGCTGAGGGAATGGCCCATACAAATGTCTTAGTGTTGAAAAGAACTTGACATGATGGAAAAACAGAAGGAAAGTCAGTTTCTATGTTAAATCTTGTGAGAGCCAAGTGATAGGAGAAAGCATCACAGAGTGAATCAGGGACAACGCAAGTAGAGCTGTTTATTTATATCAGCTGGGTGAAAACTGCAGTCTTTAAAATAAAACCATTTCCTGAGTAGCCCTGAGAAATTTCCAGCTGCTTATAAGGCAGAAGGAAGTCATAATCATTTAGGGTTTCCGTAGAAGTGAACACAAGTAAACTCATATTCTAGTCTTTCATTTTAAGTTACTTGTTATATGTACTCCTTCACTGTTTTTCCTTTTGGCTAAACTGCAGAACTGATTGACTTTTTGCTTTACTTGAGATTTCAATCTCTGACTTCCTTGCATATGTGCACACAGAGGAGGCTGTAATAGTCCTTAATACAGGGCAGCTGGGGGGAGGAGTATAGAGCTTTTGAATTTGCTGCATGGGTATGTGACTAATGATGATCACATCCTTGTCTCCCAGGTGATTGAATCATATATTTAGCCTTTTTTTTTTTAATATTTTGGATGGATTTTTAAAATGCATTCCTAAAAAAAAGAAGTAATGAATGATAAAATTTACGTAAAACTTTTTATGTGCAAGGTACTGTTTTAAGAGCTTTCCAAAATTAACTTCTTTTGAAGTTATGAAAGCAAATGGAATTAAAGTAAATTCTTTAAAGAATATACTAATAGCTTTTAGAATAATGATTGGTCTTGGTCCTTTTAAGTTACCTTTTGGCCAAAGTGCATGTTTTCAGTCTTAAATCTGGCACCAGTCACTTTCACATAACATTAAGACTGGAGTATTTTTTTGGTTCTATTATATAGCTTTTATTGCCTTTGAAAGTGAGAGGCTGAATGGAACTCTGATAGTTTGCTGTCACTGGCCTTTTGCTCTTAAAAAAGTAATTTTCACTTTGAAAACACTTTAAAGATGTGCTGAACTTTTTTTTCTTAAGCTTTCTAGTCCATTTATATACATAACACATAGTGGCATAAGTCTGTCACATACAAGGCTCACAACAGGCAATATTCTAATATGTCTGCTTTAGATTTTCCTGAAGAATACATTGTTCTGGCTGCTTTTAAAACAACAAAGACGTATCTGCTAGGTTGTGGGATTTTTGTCTGGACTTTTTTGAAAGTTTCTATACTACTCTTTATTAGGTTACATGTAGATTTTAAAATACAGTTAATTCTTATGTACAATGGTATTTTAGACATTTTGAGCATAAGAAACCATTACATTTACATTAAACTCTACTTCCTTTTATTAACAATCTATTTCAGTTATATCAAAATAATCACCATGTAATTATACATTAAAACAAGGGAATATTGGATTGAGTTTCCTGAGTATTGTGTTCTTTTCTTTCCTACCTTCCCGGTGTGTATTGGCTTACTGTTAGATTGTGCATGAATTTAAAGGGAGCTCAAATACATATTGTGAAGTATTTCATCTGATATATAGGTGGCTAGTATTTACAGCTGCTGTTACTGGTGTATTCCCAAGAATGAAATGTGCCAGATAGAGGAAGAGTCTTGGCAAGGGAATTTTTCTAATTTTAGAAATTATGTTAGCGACATTTCAAATCAGTAGGGAACGTTGTTATTGGAGCAACTGACAAATTATTGAAGGGAAAAGATAAATTGACTTCCTATGTCACGCCATACATTAGAATGAATAGAACAATTGAAGCATTAAGTTTAATGATATAGAAGACCTAAAAGAAAAAAAATGTTGACTGTACACCAATAAGGAACTTTTATATTTATTATGAGAGAGATAGAGTGGGAGCAGGGGAGGGGCATAGAGAGAGAGAGGGAAAGAATCCTAAGCAGGATGTGGGGCTTGATCTCACGAACCTTGAGATCATGGCCTGAATTGAAACCAAGAGTCGGTCACATAACTGAGCCATCCAGGTGCCCCAATATAAGGAACTTTGTAAATAAAGAATACAGTATGCATTATTAAAAGGCAAATGGGGGCGCCTGGGTGGCTTAGTCGGTTGAATATCTGACTTTGGCTCAGGTCGTTACCTGGCGGTTCCTAAGTTTGAGCCCCACATCGGGCTTGGTGCTGTCAGTGTGGAGCCAGCTTCGGATCCTCTACCCCCTCTCACTATCTCTGCCCCACTTGCACTCTCTCAAAAATAAATAAACATTTAAAAAATTAAACTCAAATGGTGAATTTAGAACTTTTAAAAATTTTGGTAATGGGTTAATATTTTTATAAGTGTTCTTATTCAACAAGAAGAAAAATATCTATATATATGTATGAGCAAAGGTAAATGAGCATAATATACACACAGTGTAAGTTATATATATGACATGCATGATATATATGGGTGGCCTTATATGGGTGTATGTGGGCAGGTATGAGTGTGCATGGGTGTACATATGTTCAGCCTTACTAGTAGGAAAAAAAAATGCCTTCTTAAAAAATGGTACAATATAGTAGACAAAAATCTAAAATAATGATCTTGGGGCACCTGGGTGGCTCATTCAGTTAAGTATCCAACTTGGGCTCGGATCATGATCTCACAGTTTTCGAGTTTGAGCCCCACATTGGGCTCTGCACTGACGCTGACAGCTCAGAGCCCAGAGCCTGATTTGGGTCTGTCTCTATCTGCTACTCCCCCACTTGTGTATGCTCTCTCTCAAAGATAAATAAATAAACATTAAAAAAAAAATAATGATCTGATTGGTAAAGGTGCTGAGAAGCTTACACTTTAATTTCTTGATGGTTGATTTATAAAATGGTATGTTTCCAGAAGAAAATTTAGGAGAATGAAACACAAGCAATAAAAATGTTTATACTGAGATCCAGAATTCTATTTCTAGAAAAATTTGCTAATGAAGGGAATGTATAAAAATTATATTTGTACATGGATATTCACTTCAGCATTATTTCTAATAGCAATTAGAACACAGATGCCCCCCAAAAGCAATTTGTTAAGTAATTATTACATGATAATGAAAACCAATCTTTTATATATTTAATTATATAAAAGATGTTCCTAATATATTCAGTGTTAGAACAGGACATGAAAGGTGTATACAATATATAGTATGACCTCACTTTTGTTTAAGAACATATTGTACATAGGAAAAAAGACAAAACTTTATGTTACAATAATAACAATGTTTCTTAATAAATGAGAAGTTATGGTGATTCATTTTTGTTCACTATATTTTCCACATTTCCAACAATGAGTTTTTCTTAGTTTTAGAATGAGACAAAAAGACAAAATGATCGAGAAGAATGGGTTGGATTTCAATTCCTTTTTGTTTATAAAGAATGAAAATACGTTTTTTGTCATTTCCCATCGTGAGGGCAAAAGGTAAAGAAACAGCAATTCTTTTACCTTTCTTATAGATATTAAAAAAGATAAATATGTTGTATATGCTGATGATATGACTAAGGGGAAATGAGAATAGATTCATTATATCTCTACTTTTTTCTCTATACTCTGAACTTCTAGTCACATCTTGATTTCAACTTTAGATGGGACACAATATTAGCAATTTATTTTGACTACATTTGGGAGGGTTATATTTGGGGAAATAATAATGATAATGGATTTAATGGGAATTAATATTTATAAATAGATTTGTAGCCAAGTTTTATGTTTTCTTAATAGTCTGGGAAGCTAAAAAAGAAATGCCTTGTAAGGAAAAAGAAATTGCAAATAGATGATATTCAAAGTTGAAGAGCACACATGGGGAAAATTGTATGTCCTTGTATTATCATCTTATTGGAACTGAAATGTTTTGGTACAGCTGTGAAGAATAAAACAAAAACAAGTCTGATCGTTGGTAACATCTTCCCATCTGCTGTCTATATTACAAGTAGAAGTCCCACTGTCCAAACTCATGGCAATAAGCTCTTACAAAACAAGCAAATAAGTGCTTCACAATTTCAGTTTTACATAATGTATTCAGAAAGATGATAACATCATGCACAGTGGTAAGGAACAAATATACGAGTCTAATTTACCTACAGATGTTCATCACGATGCTTTTCCCTTGAAGTGTCCTTCATTTTCTCAAAAAACTGATCTCATGAGCTATTTAAAAAAAAGTAAACTTATTTGTATATGTAAACAATTGGGTCTATGGACTATATGATCTTATTCCTTATTATTTATGTAAATAAATACCACACATCATAGATCTATGCTGCATATAAGGAAGGACAATTGCTTTGCTTAGATTTCTCTTGTAAGGTGAGACATTTAATACTCTAAGTGGATATTTTTATGTAACCAAAATAAACTTTTCAATACCTCACAAGTATAAATACTTTTCTAATCAGATAAATTTTTCATTTAAAAAATTTCAAAATTTGATGTAAATTGTTAGATTACTACAATTATTTTCTTTCTTTTCCATTTCCTTTTTTAAAAAAATATTTTGCTAAAAAATATTGTCAGTTATAAATTGGTACCATGTTTATCTTTACAGAGATTTTTTTTAATGTTTTTATTTATTTTTGACAGAGAGAGAGACAGCATTAGCGGGGGAGGGGCAGAGAGAGAGGGAGACACAGAATCCGAAGCAGGCTCCAGGCTCTGAGCTGTCAGCACAGAGCCTGATGCGGGGCTGGAACTCACAGACCATGAGATCATGACCTGAGCCATAGTTGGACACTCAACCAACTGAGCCACCCAGGCGCCCCAGTGTCTGGTAATATGCTAATAGTGTAAGAGAGGCCATGGGAAACAAACACTTCTATTGACACCACTTTTTTCCTTATCGTTTTGGAGGGAAATTTCTAGATATTTATATTTGGCTCAGCAATTCAGGTTTGGGAATTTATCCTATATTTAATCTTATTCAAATATGCAAAGATAAATGTACAAAAATATTGGATGCAATATGTCCATCAAAGGAGGACTGGTAAAGTAAGTCTGTCACTCTTCCCCTGGTTCACTGTCCTCTGACCACAGTAACCTTCTCTTGAATATACCCAGTCTTTTCCACTTTAGGGCCTCTGTATTAGCTATTCTCTCTGGTTTAAAAGCTTAACCCATTAAAAAAAGAGAACTACAGGCCAATATCCCTGATGAATATGGATGCAAAAATTCTCAATAAGATACTAGCAAATCGAATTCAACAGCATATAAAAAGAATTATTCACCATGATCAAGTGGGATTCATTCCTGGGATGCAGGGCTGGTTCAACATTTGCAAATCAATCAACGTCATACATCACATTAATAAAAGAAAAGATAAGAACCATATGATCCTGTCAATCGATGCAGAAAAGGCCTTTGACAAAATCCAGCACCCTTTCTTAATAAAAACCCTTGAGAAAGTCAGGATAGAAGGAACATACTTAAACATCATAAAAGCCATTTATAAAAAGCCCACAGCTAACATCATCCTCAATGGGGAAAAACTGAGAGCTTTTTCCCTGAGATCAGGAACATGACAGGGATGCCCACTCTCACCACTGTTGTTGAACATAGTGTTGGAAGTGCTAGCATCAGCAATCAGACAACAAAAGGAAATATAAGGAATCAAAATGGGCAAAGATAAAGTCAAGCTTTCCATTTTGCAGATGACATGATATTATACATGGAAAATCCGATAGACTCCACCAAAAGTCTGCTAGAACTGATACATGAATTCAGAAAAGTTGCAGGATACAAAATCAATGTACAGAAATCAGTTGCAATCTTATACACTAACAATGAAGCAACAGGAAGACAAAGAAACTGATCCCATTCACATTGCACCAAGAAGCATAAAATACCTAGGAATAAATCTAACTGAAGATGTAAAAGATCTGTATGCTGAAAATTATAGAAAGCTTATGAAGGTAATTGAAGAAGATATAAAGAAATGGAAAGACATTCCCTGCTCATGGATTGGAAGAATAAATATTGTCAAAATGTCAATACTATCCAAAGCTATCTACACATTCAATGCAATCCCAATCAAAATTGCACCAGCATTCTTCTCGAAACTAGAACAAGCCATCCTAAAATTCATATGGAACCACAAAAGGCCCCGAATAGCCAAAGTAATTTTGAAGAAGAAGACCAAAGCAGGAGGCATCACAATCCCAGACTTTAGCCTCTACTCCAAAGCTGTAATCATCAAGACAGCATGGTATTGGCACAAAACAGACACATAGACCAATGGAATAGAATAGAAACCCCAGAACTAGACCCACAAACATATGGCCAACTCATCTTTGACAAAGCAGGAAAGAACATCCAATGGAAAAAAGACAGTCTCTTTAACAAATGGTGCTGGGAGAACTGGACAGCAACATGCAGAAGGTTGAAACTAGACCACTTTCTCACAGCATTCACAAAAATAAACTCAAAATGGATAAAGGACCTGAATGTGAGACAGGAAACCATCAAAACCCTAGAGGAGAAAGCAGGAAAAGACCTCTCTGACCTCAGCCGTAGCAATCTCTTACTCGACACATCCCCAAAGGCAAGGGAATTAAAAGCAAAAATGAATTACTGGGACCTTATGAAGATAAAAAGCTTCTGCACAGCAAAGGAAACAACCAACAAAACTGAAAGGCAACCAACGGAATGAGAAAAGATATTTGCAAATGACATATCGGACAAAGGGCTAGTATCCAAAATCTATAAAGAGCTCACCAAACTCCACACCCGAAAAACAAATAACCCAGTGAAGAAATGGGCAGAAAACATGAATAGACACTTTTCTCAAGAAGACATCCGGATGGCCAGCAGGCACATGAAAAAATGCTCAACATCGCTCCTCATCAGGGAAATACAAATCAAAACCACACTCAGATATCACCTCACGCCAGTCAGAGTGGCCAAAATGAACAAATCAGGAGACTATAGATGCTGGCGAGGATGTGGAGAAACGGGAACCCTCTTGCACTGTTGGTGGGAATGCAAACTGGTGCAGCCACTCTGGAAAACAGTGTGGAGGTTCCTCAAAAAATTAAAAATAACCCTACCCTATGACCCAGCAATAGCACTTCTAGGAATTTACCCAAGGGATACAGGAGTACTGATGCATAGGGGCACTTGTACCCCAATGTTTATAGCAGCACTGTCAACAATAGCCAAATTATGGAAAGAGCCTAAATGTCCATCAACTGAGGAATGGATAAAGAAATTGTGGTTTATATACACAATGGAGTACTACGTGGCAATGAGAAAGAATGAAGTATGGCCCTTTGTAACAACGTGGATGGAACTGGAGAGTGTTATGTTAGGTTAAATAAGCCATCCAGAGAAAGACAGATACCATATGTTTTCACTCTTATGTGGATCCTGAGAAACTTAACAGAAACCCATGGGGGAGGGGAAGGAAAAAAAAAAAGAGGTTAGAGAGGGAGAGAGCCAAAGCATAAGAGACTCTTAAAAACTGAGAGCAAACTGAGGGTTGATGGGGGGTGGGAGGGAGGGGTGGGTGGGTGATGGGTATTGAGGAGGGCACCTTTTGGGATGAGCACTGGGTGTTGTATGGAAACCAGTTTGACAATAAATTTCATATATTGAAAAACAAAAACAAAAAAAAAACAAAGAAAAAAATAAAAATCAGACTTATTTCAATTAAAAAAAAAAAAGCTTTACCCTCAGAATTTTTACATGTCATTCAGATCTTAGTTTAAGCATCATTTCTCAAAGAAGTCCTTCTTAACTACCTACCATGAAGTGGCTCCCGCTCCCAATCATATTAATGTGTTTTATTTTCATCACAATAGCTGTTACTGTTTGATATTTTCTTGAATGTTTATGTATTAATTTTTCCCAAATATGGAATGGCAGTATAACTTGGTGATTAAATGTGTTGACTCTGGAGCCACAGTTGAGTTCAAGTTCTGGGCCTGCCATTTACTATCTGTGGGCACTTGGGGATAATTTTAACTTAATCTCTGTATGTTTGACTTTCCTCATTTATAACACTGTTGGTGAGAATAGAACCTAGCTGACAGACTTGCTGTGAGAATTAAATCAACTTTAACATCTAAAGCACTTAAAGCTGTATTTAAGGCATGGTAGACACAAAATACTCATTGATCCAATGTATTTAAATTGTTGTTCATTCATGTAAGAGAATATTATGAAACAGTTTCAGTGAATGAGGTAGATCTGTGTGTGTTGATATGAATCTACTTCAAAATTTAATGTTAGCGAGTATAGACTAATATACATGGAGATGTTAACCTCAAAGTCTTAGTATCTTTTAACAACAAGGCATATTTCTTGCTTATGCTATAAGTCCATCACATGTCAGTGAAGGTCTCTGCCCCATATTATTCTCTGGATTCTCGGCTCCAATATGTGGCAAAAGTAACTAGAAGATGCATAATGGCATCTTAGATGCTTCCATCTAAAAGTACCACACTTCACTCTAGTCACATTGCATTAGCCAAGATAAGTCACATAGCTACACCTAACTTTAGGAAGTAAGAAAGTACAATCCTATCCTTTTAAGGAGGAGAACCTAAAATGTTGGTGAACAGTCATTATTAATGGGAATTTAATAATTGAGAAAAAGTATATATGTAAAATACTTGTATTTATATGATAAAGTATGAAGCAATCCACAAAAAAACTCTTTTAACAGTGGTCTGCTCTAGGAAGTAGGATGTTTACTTTTCACATATACCTTTATGTAGTGTTTGATATATTTTATAGTGTGCACATGTATTACTTTCATAACTAAAAAAAAAAGTCTCCCGACTTCCCTTCACATATAATTTGACAATGTGCCATGGCAAATACAATTAAAATTGGGTCAATGTGGAATGACTTGTATATCACATGGAGAAGGAAACTGATTTAGCAACAAGTAAAAAAGGATGGGAATAAATAGTTTTCTGAGTGAAGAAATATAGAATGAGGTTCCTCAAGGACCAGTGGTAATACTAATGTCTGTAAACTATCTGTTGGAGGGAGTTGAATGGTAAACTTTCCAAGCTTACTAGTAACTAAATTTTCTGGGTAGTTAAGTGTCAAGCATGTAGGGGAAGACCACAAAAAATATTTTTTATATCACTTTGCACTTGAACAGAAACATGACATAGATAGATAATATAGTTCTGATGTATTAAACTTGCTGTTGGCATTCATTCCTGGGCTTTTCTCAGCTTGAAAATTTCTAATTTTTATACTTCTTTTGAAAAAGTAAGAGGATATGTCGTGCATGATTTGCAAACAATGGAAGAAGTATTGACTTTAGGTAAAAATCAATTCTGTTTAAATTTTTGTTGTTATTTGTAAAAACTTGGGTAGATGTGTATGCCTAATTATTTCTCTTGTTAATTACCTTTCTTTGACATTCCTTGGAAATGCATACTTTTTGAGAGGAAGACACAAATATGGGAAGTTCTGTATGGAGGCACAGATTTAGTTATAAACTATATGGAGTAGTAAGTTGAAAGAAGTTTGAAATTAAAAAGTTACTGAATGATTTGCAAAGTAAGGTAAGAGATTTGTATACAGAAAACAGTGTGGGAGAATTTGAAGGAAATTTTTCTATTATCCTTAACTGCCCTTGTAATATATTTTAAACTGCTGTCATGCATTTATTTTAATTAGTCTGTATTTAAAACTATACTTAAGGTAGGAAATTATCACTTAGTATATTTAAATACACAAATATTTTGTTCCCTTTTAATAGCCTTCCATTAAAATGAGTAGTGTGATACTTATATTTTAGGAAGGGAAACACAGTCCTATTCAAAACTTGTGAAAGTGTTGAAAGGATTAAGTTCAGGAATGAAAAAAATTGAAATATCGGTATGTAAGAGAGAGTCCAGAAATTTCTGATAGGTCCACAGGACTTTCACTTACTTCACCTGATGACTTTTCAGAGTGGCTTATTGACATGCAAAGATCTACATGATAAACCTATTTTTTGTGCTTTAAATTCTTGCATGATCATATTGAAGATAACAGGATTTTCTCAACATTACTTGTACATAGTGTATCAAGGAATGTTTCAATTTAAGTATTGTTTCTTAAAATCAGCTGCATTTAGATTGTGATGCTCAACCATATACTTCTTGGTTGGTGATCTGTACTAACTAGTGAGATGGGATTCCTGATCAAGAATTTGAGATATATCTTGAAGAAGTATTTTGAAATAGGTGTCATGTTCCCCTCTTTGTTAAATTTCTAGTAATTCCAAGCTTTTCCCTTTTATAATTACTCATGCATAATTGAGTTAAAAAATGAGCAGATATGTTATTCAAAATGGTATTAAAAGCAATATGGTAGAAAATAGGAACATGTAATATACAAGCTTGCAGATTCTTTATATAACTAATGCAGTTGAAAGGCTTAAATTTTAGTATTAAGGTACATTAGGGAAAAAGGACATATTTGGTAAACATTTTTACATTTTGATCATCTTTAAAAAACAGTCATTCTTCGTGGAAACTAAAAATGTTAAGTCATAAATAGTCAGCTTTTCTTGCATATTTTCTCATAGAGCAACTGGAAAGAAAGAGAGACAAGTCTACTATTCAAATCAACAGTTCTTTATTGAGCTCCTATTATATACTCGACACTATAATTAGGTGTGAAGAATACAGAAAAAAAAAGTATAAAATATCTTGATTTCAAGGAACTTAAAATTTCCCTATTTTATTTTCCGAGAGAGGTTAAATAGTGGCTGGTTAGTGGCAGAGCTGAGAGAGAGAGATCCTTCTGACTCTAGAGGCATTTTTATTACTATGTTACATTGCCTCTTTCGACAGCAGGAATGACTTCATGGAGTAGATGACAGTTGAATTGGACTTTAAACGATGTTATTAGGAGAGAACAATAAAAATGGAATTTAAAAAATGGTAATGAGGAAGCTGGTCCAATCTAAAAGAAGGCATGTGTGAGGAAGTAAGGAAATAAAATGATAATATAATGTCATGTAATATTAATTTGATACTTATGTGTTGAGTATTATTGTAAGTGCTTTTAATACATGAACTAATTTCATTCTTACACCAACATGAAGTAAGTACAATTTTTATTTCCATTTTACAAATGGGGAAACTGAGGTCCAAAGAGGTTAAGTGGCTTGCTCAGAGTTCTGCATCTAGTAAGTGTTGGAGGCATTGTTTGAAGATTAGGGTAGTCTGGCTTGGACATTGTACTCCATTCTTTATGCAGTGCTGCTTCTGTATAGATTTGTAAGGAGTGGTAAAACCAAGCTAATGTAGCCAATCAGTGCAGTGAATCCATTAGGCCTTAAGAGTGTAAGAGAACTGAGAGCAAAAGCTAGGGTGAGCTCTTTCTAGGTTCCTCAGTTTCTACTGTTACTATGTAGCTAGAGCACTAACCCTACCTTATATTCTCTACCTGCCCACTTCCAAATAAAGGAGAAAGTGATCTTTCCCTTCCTCCATGGCCACCTTGGCTAACCCCAGGAGGGTATTAAAAGTTCCTAAAAGATTCTTGGGTTGGATGGGAAATACATATTTGGTGATTTAAAAACCTTTCCAAAAGAGAAGGGACCAGGAACATTTTTCACCTTTTACCTTCCCCATCCCATCAAACTAATGCCAAAGCAGAAGGCAGATATTTCTATATTTTATAAACTTTAAATATTAATTGCCTTGGAAGTATTATCTTATCAAGTTTTATTTTAAATTTTATGTTTGAAGGATTTTTAAAATTTAGTAGATTTTTGCTTTAATCCAAAACAATGTTACTTAGTTATAAATGCAGCTTTCTATATATAAAATACATGCTTTCTATAAAAAGTTTATTTTTGAGAGAGAGAGAGAGAGAGAAAGAGAGAGAGGGAGAGCACAAGTGGGGAAGGGGGCAGAGAGAGAGGGAAACAGAGGATCTGAAGTGGGCTCCATGCTGATAGCAGAAAGCCTGATATGGGGCTAGAACCAGTAAACTATGAGATCATGACCTGAGCCGAAGTCCGGAGGTTAACCAACTGAGCCACCCAGATGCCCAAAATACATTCTTTCTGTTGTACTGAGTTTCACACTTGACATAGAGCCTAGTTTTTACAATTGTACCAATGTGGTTAAGAATGGAGTCTTAACTAACTACAGTGATGTTTAAGGGCATTGGAAGTTTGGTAGGAGTTTATGCCCCAACTCCTTGCAATATAGGATTACATCATCTAATGATATAGAGAACTTTTGTTATCTAGAGCTTAAGGTATTCATAAAATGCTGTTTGGTTATGGAATTTTTCTCTTGATAAATGTTTTCAAAGGCATATTGATTTCTGTATAATTATATAGCTAGTTATACTCCAGTTTATTAGCAAAACAGTCTCAGATTTTGCGTAATTTAATGAATATAATTAATCACTATTCTTTCCTCTGATAGCCTGAGTAATCAGGCTGACCTAGACCAATTATTTATGCTCATTACAGAATTAAGAAAAATAGCTGCAAAATACTATTTTGCATGATAGCTCTATTTTTCTCAACTTCAAATCTTAGGCACTTGATTAATTTCATTTTAAAGTACAGGAATACTTGATAGAATGATTAGAGACATTGTAGTCAAAATAGTGGTAAAGTAAAATTCACATGTAACATGTACCTTTTCTTGTGTGCCTCAAAGTAAAATGATGTCACTGGGAAGGTGGGCACTCATATTTTAGGTATTAGTTATTTTATCATTTAATTACTAGGTTAAGGTATTTTGTGTAGTATTGATATGTAAATCTGAACTATAAATCATATTAGTTAATGGCTAGTTCACAGAGGAATCTTATAGTTTCATGGATGAGCATGTTTACATCTTATGTTATGCAGCTTACTTTGTAAGTGTGTGTATGTAGCTGAGAGAGCAGCTAATGAACTTCAAGGTGAGGTAGTGAAGCCTCCTGATTGATCATGTAAGGATAAAGCAATTATTTAGTCAGTTCTTTTTTTTAATATCATTTTTAAATGTTCATTTCTTTATTTTGAGAGAGAGAAAGCACAAGGAGGGGAGGGGCAGAAAGAGAGGGAGAATCCCAAGCAAGCTCTGAACTGACAATGTAGTTGTGGGGCTTGAACTCATGAATGGTGAGATCATGACCTGAGCTGAAATCAAGAATCGGTCGCTTAACTGACTGAACCACCCAGGCGCCGCTAGTCAATTCTACTTCTTACGAGCAAAACTGTATTTCATTTTTATTTTTTTAATGCTTATATATTTATCTTTTGAAAGAGAGAGAGAGAAACAGACAGGGAGGGGCAGAGAGAGAGAGGGAAAGACAAATACCAAGCAGGCTACTTGCTGTCAGCACAGAGCCCTATAGGGGGCTCAAACTCAGGAACTGTGAGATCATGACCTGTGCTGAAACCAGGAGTCCTGTGCTTAACCACTGAGCCACCCAGGTGCCTTTGTAGTTCCTTTTTCTATTTCAGTGCTTAGAATAATACCTGGAAATAATAGGTACTCAAAAATTTTGATTGTATTATTTTAAGTAAAAGGGAGACTTGGATTTTAGTTATAAAAATGCTAATGCTACCTTTAGGAATGTATATATTGTATCAAATAGGATAATTCTGTAATTAAAATGGAGGAGGATCAGCTTTGGGCAGGCCCTGCTTCTCCAGGTGGTCAAGTGCCTAGGCCAGGTGCTGTGTGTCCAGCTTGGCCTCCAGTGCCCACTACTTCCGTACTTATAGGCTGTGTGTGCACTCGCTGAGGGCCGGGGGGACTGCTGTGGCTATAGCCTGGTATTTGGCGGGCCTTGGGCCAGCAGGTTGCGCAGAACTGCAGTGCTGCCCATGGTGATCTTTTTGTGCTTGGAGTGCACCAGGTTGTACAGCATGCCTATGGCCCCCAGGATCCACAGCAGCTCCTGGTCGCATGGGCTGTGGGCCGACAGGTTCCAGAGTGTGCTGGCCATGTTGCTCACAAAGGTCAGGCTGTGGGACTTCTGATGCTGTGGCAGCCTCTGCAGGCAGTTGTGGTCCTGCAGCACTTGTCTGCGGGCACGAGGGGGCGTCAGGGTGGCGCCACAACACTACCCCTCCCTGGCCCACTGGGAACACCATGGCCAGATTTAGCAAATACGAGTAGAAGGCTCCAAGATAACTTTGAATTTCAGAAAACGGAGTAAATATTTAGTACAACATATACTAAAATAATGTAATAAGTTAATAATACTTTGTTTTAAAGTAAAATTGACTTTTACTCTATCTCATCTTAGTACATCTCATGTGATAGTTGGGATGTACTTATCTGAAGATAAATTTTATGTTTTTAGAAATTCCAAGTATTGGGGCACCTGGCAGTTTCAATTTGTAAAGCATGCAAGTCTTGATCTTGGGGCTGTGAGTTTGAGCGCCACATTGGGGATAGAGGCTACATAAGAATAAAATATTTGAAAAATAAGTAAAATGGAGAAGGAATTTTGTACCACTGTAAACATACCAGAACCATTTTACTAAGATTTTTCCATGTATGGTTTCTAAATTTACTTACCATACTATAAATACAGTGTATCCATCTATTGATCCCTTCTTATTAGACACCATGCTGGTGTCTGATTTTACAGATGTCCTCTTATTTACCAGATATCCTTCCTTCCTTATATGCCTGCAAATAGGTATTATAATCATTTTTCAAGCTGTGAGAATCTGAGTCAGAATTTAAGTAGGCTGCCCAATAAGCTGCTTGGTATTAAGCACTGGAGCTTTTATTTGAACTCAAGTGCTGTCACTCTTAAATATACTTGCTGGTAGTAAATATTCATCTTCTGAGTAGAAATAATCGTTAGAAGTAGCCAAAACTTTCTGATTTAAATTTGATATAAAGATAAGTGACTAAATTAATCAAATGCTAGTTACAAAATATGAAGCAACGAGGCATATTTTATTGTTTGGGTGATAAACTTTCCTGATGATAATTTCTTCATCCAGAAGGGATGTTCAGAAGTGTTTTCAGCAATGGCAGCATAATTATAGTGTATATATAGCCCCTGAGATAACTGTGATAGACAATATATGTTTTTTTTGACAATACACATTTTGACGATTAAGTTCTCTTTGTTAAAAAACAAAACAAGATACTTATTTCATAGTCACACTTTGCAATGGCAAATCACATCACATTCATGACATTATATAGTTGTACACATTGTTTTAAGAGATGAAAAGAAATATATTAAAATATAAGATTACGCCATTTATGTTAGTGTGGAACATTTGATCATTTCTCAGGAAAATTTCAAAACTGTTTAGCTCATCTCAGTTTCTATACTATAGCCTCTAAAGTCTCATCTCTTTAACAGGGCCTTATGGTTGTTCTAAAGAAATGATTGAAATGAAAAGAAATGAGAGTCAAATGGCATATCGTAATAGATAAAATGGAAAGTAATTATGTTAATGTTGACTCATTATGAAGCTCCAACCATTTTTACCTGCTCATTTCTGTGTGGAAACATATGCAGTTGAGATGCTGAATAATAAGAAATTCTTGTACAAATGAGCCTAGAGGCATGTTTCGAATATTGGAGCCAAGCCTGTGCAGAACTGTAATGAATTTCCCTAAGTCAGTATTTAAATGTGCTATAAGAGAAGGTAGTTCTCCTGCCAGAAAATTTGGATTCTAATGTTTATTATAAAATTTTTAGCTATATATTCAAATCTACATAGCTGCATGTAATTCTCATTTGTTAATTATAGAGGGAAAACTTAAGTCCCATACTCCATTTATATCACATATTGTGTTAGATTTCATGACATATACTCATATAGGTGAAGTATTTCAGAAGAATTATAAGGAAGACATTTATAAGGAAAAATGTTAGGGAAAAATGATATAGATAAATTCATATTGGCAAATATATGTTCAGGAGTATTTTGGAAGGAAGCAGTTACGGATTATTCTGAGGTTTGGCCAAGGGGTAGAGTTTGTGTATGTGTTTATATACAAGTTCATACACACACATGTAAAGATACATGCACGCACACATATGTAAAGATACATGAAATGCTTAAGAACATGGGATTTGGAATCAGGCAGAGCATATATAAACCAAGTCTCTCTGACTCCCAAACTGAAGGTTTTTATTCATGGTCAGAGAAATTTAAGCATCATTCCCCCAAATGCTTACATTGCATCCCGCGTTGCATATATCCTTTTTGCCCAGATACTTTTTGCTGTAGTGCTCACCTGTCAGTCATCATGTATATAATACAATTTAATGCTTTTGCCTACTAAAACTGAAATGTCCTGCTTGTGTTCAGGAAATAAATTATTACCAAGAATAACTCTATGTTAAATTGCCAACTCTGGATTAATTACTTAGTAAAATGGCATATTATTGTTTTTAGTTTAGAGAGACTTTATTTTTCTTCCTATGCCAATGAGCGGCTTCCAAAAATTAAATTAGTAAAATAATTAAATATCTAATTTTTGTCAAATTATGTTAAACATTAGGAGTTTAGTTGAAACAAAAGAATATTTTACAAAAAAAAAATAATATTTTACCTTGAGTGTGAATGATTCTTTTTTACTGTCAAGTGTCTCAGTGTGTTTAAATAATAAATTTCATTTTCTTTTTTTTAAGTTTTAATTTTTTTAATGTTTAGTTTTAAGAGAGCACGAGTAGGGGAGGGGCAGAGAGAGAGGGAGACACAGAATCAGAAGCAGGCTCCAGGCTCTGAGCTTTCAGCCCAGAGCCTGACATGAGCTTCGAACCCACAAATTGTGAGATCATGACTTGAGCCAAAGTCAGATGCTTAACCGACTGAACCACCCAGGCACCCCAGTTTTTATTTTAATTCCAGTATAGTTATCATATAGTGCCAGTTTCAGAGGTACAATAGGGTGATTCAACAATTCCATACATCACTCAGTGCTCATTCTAAGTGCCCTCCTTAATCCCCATCAGCTATTTAACGCATACCCCACCCATCTCACCTCTGGTAACCATCAGTTTTTTTCTCTATAGTTAAGAGTCTGTTTCTTGGTTCGCCTCTTTCTCTTTTTTCCCCTTTGTTTTGTTTCTTAAATTCCACATATGATTGAAATCATATGGTATTTGTCTTTCTCTGACTGACTTCACTTAGCATTCTACTCTTTAGTTCCATTCATGTCATTGCAAATGGAAAGATTTCATTCATTTTTATGGTGGAATAATATTCCATTATATGTATATGTGTATGTGTATGTGTGTGTACACACACGCATATACACACACATACACACACACACACCACATCTTCTTTATCCATTCATCTATCAGTAAACACTTGGGCTGCTTCCATAATTTGGCTATTATAAATAATGCTGCTATAAATATAGGGGTACATGTATATATTTCAATTAATGTTTTTGTATTTCTTGGGGTAGATACCCAGTAGTGCAATTGATGGAATGTAGGGTAGTTCTATTTTTAACTTTCAGAGGAATCTCCATACTGTTTTCCACAGTGGATGCACCAGTTTGCATTCCCACCAACAGTTCATGAGAGTTCCTCTCAGTCCATATCCTTGCCAACACTTGTTGTTTCTTGTGTTTTTGATTTTAGCCATTTTGACAGGTGTTAGGTAATTAAACTTCATTTTCTTAAAATTTATGTTTGTGTTTATAATGTTCTTTTGTATATGGTGGTGTTTAGTGTCAGTCTTTTACATTTGGAAGTTTTTAAACACTTTTGTATTATTCTCCATATAGAGACAGGAACTAGTTATACTGTATTTTATGCTTTTATCAGTGGAGTCATGATAGCATCTAATTTTTGTACCAGAAGTAAGGTAAAAATTTCATCTAGAGTAGAACTGTCTAAAAGAAATATAATGGGAGACACATATGTAATCTTAAATATTCTAGCCACATTTAAGAATTAAAAAGGAACAGGTGAAATTCATTTTAATACTTTATTTAATCCAATATATTCAGATCATTATCATTTTAATACATAACCAATAAAATTATTAATGATATATATTACGTTTATTTGGGTCTATTGAACATCTGGTATGTATTTTATATATACAACATATTTCAATTCCAACTAGCCACATTTCAAGTAATCAGTTACCACACAGATGACTGGTGGCCACCATGCTGAGCGCAGATCTAGTCTCATTTTCTTTTCTATCCAAATGTCCCTGATGGGAGGGGGGAAATGGCAGCAGAGTAGTGGGACCCTAGGCTTGCATTGTGCATGAGTACAACTATATAACTATCAAATCATTGAAAATACCCCAGAAAACATCCTGAACACTGGCAGAACAAACTCCACAACTAAAGGTAGAGGGAACATCAAAGAGGGTGGGAAGTGTGGAGACATAGTTTAGGAGAGAAACAGAACCTGGCTGCTACAGAGGTGAGGAAGCCATGGTTGTGGAGAAGGGAAAGGGAGAGAGGAACACACAGGGGAATGCACAGGAGAACATTTCCTCAAAGCCATTGGCTTGCAAAGTGAGAGGGGTGAATTTCATGAGCTTTTGCAACAAGAGAGGCTTAAAGCTTGAAATTTTAGGTATCAGTGGACTGGGGTCTAGCAGAGTCCAGAGGCATTGGGACTACTCTTGGAGAGAAGGCAGGAAAACAACTCTGGGACACATAGTATGGAAAGAGCAATCTAAAGAGTACCTTGGGCGGGCAGTGGAAAGATTATTTGCTCTTCTCATAGTGTGTTCCTAGGAGACCATGTTCATGGTGAATCCTCTCCAGGAACAAAGGAGCCAGCCTGCACCACCTCTCTCCCCAACCCTTCAAGATAAACTCAGAACAACCTGCAGGAACCAGCACAGTGGATGCTGCCTAACTTGTTTACACAAAACCTCACCCTACTGTGCTCCCGTGGAACTGCCCTTCTCATTCATACTTACCTTAGCCACAGTGCAATAGGCTCCCTTCCCCAGAATACCAACAAAAACCCCTGCCTACAAAATGTCTCCCAACCAGAGAGTTTTCCAGGACCTTTGTTCCAGTAGAAGTAATGAGAGTTCTCATTTCACAAGCATACCACAGCACACCTAGGCAAAACTCACCATATTCAGGCCAGGGATCAAACACTGCCCACAGCAGGTAAGGAGAGCCTCTGCAGATGACTGGTCTGAAGGATAGACCAGCTAGAACACAACAGCACAGTACACGCAGCACACACCAGAGACACTACCTCAAGTGCCAAGTCCTGGGCACTACATAACCTCTTCTTCAGAAGGCCATTACTTTCAGGAGCAGGAGACATAACTGGCTTTTCTAACACAGAGAAGAAGACAGAGACTGAGACAAAATGAGAAGACAGATGAATTTATCCCAAATGAAAGAACAAGACAAGGCCATGGCCAGAGATCTAAGTGAATCAGATATAAGTAACACACCTGGTGGAGGACTTAAAGAAATAATTATAAGGATACTCACTGGACTTGAGAAAAGAATGGAAGGCATCAGTGATACACTTACCACAGAGATTAAAGAGTTAAGAATCAGGGATGAATGCTAGTAATCAAAAGACATAGGATGACAAGAATGGATGAAAAACAAGACACATCTCTGGGCCGCCTATGTGGCTCAATCGGTTAAGCATCTGACTCTTGATTTGACTCTTGATTTTGGCTCAGGTCATGATCTTACCATTTGTGGGTTTGAGCCCAACAGACTCTTGACTATAGAGAACAAACTGATAGTTACCAGAAAGGAGGTGGGTGGGGGGATGGGTTAAATATGTGATGGGGATTAAGGAGCGCATTTGGTGTGATAAACACTGGGTGATGTATGGAATTGTTGAATCAGTATATTGCACACCCGAAACTAATATTACAGTGTATGTTAACTAATTGGGATTTAAATAAAAACTTGAAAAATGTACTTGATGATCTGTCACAGGAGAATAGTGCTAATGGTTTACCAATAGGACATAATTCCCTGGTGAGGCATTATCAGAAAGTGCAGGTGAGAGGAGCTGTCTTCTGGGGTTTTTTTTTTGGGGGGGGGGGGCGGTGAGACAATGCATTCCACATGATCATGGTTGGTCCCCCATCTAAAGTAGAGGAGCTTACCTTCTCCACTAATAATCAGTGATCTTATTTGACCTTCTTATTTTACCCATGAGGAAACAACCCATGATTCATTTCTGGACCTATGTTCTACAATAGATTGATAGTCTCAGATCTCTTTCTGTCCTGCAGTTGCTTTTGCCATATTTGTTTGTTCTTTTTTGGGGTATAAATCAGTTTTCCTTCTGCTCCAATCTGGATACCTAGTAAAATGAACACATTACATAATATTAACAATGGTTCTATTGATGCTATTTTTTTTAATTTTTTATTTAAAAAATTTTTTTTAATGTTTATTTATTCTTGAGACAGAGACAGTGCGTGAACAGGGGAAGGACAGAGAGAGGGAGACACAGAATCTGAAACAGGCTCCAGGTTCTGAGCTGTCAGCACAGAGCCCAACGTGGGGCTCAAACCCACAAACTGTGAGATCATGACCTGAGCTGAAGTCGGACACTTAACCGACTGAGCCACCCAGGCACCTGATGCTATTTTTGTTATTAAATGTCCACTGCCTCTAATCTTATTGAATCTCTACCTGTCTTTTAATCTGCTACCTATTTTAGGCTTAAATAATCAGAACTAATTGCTATGTGTTTTGAAAATAAATTACTTATTTTCTTCATCAGAAAACCTCTCTCCTCCTCATTAGTTGGTAACGCCATTGTTCCTTTTGAAAGTATATTTCTATTATATTACTACCATAAGATAAGTTAACTGATTATAACTGATTATATGTCCAGTGCTTTTCTAAGCCTTTTCCCTGAATTATCTCACATAATCTTTGCAACAACCAAAGTAAGTGGCTTCTTTTTTTTTTTATCTCTCTTTATTAAACGTAGAAATTGAAACTTGGAGAGTTTATATTATTCAACTTTTTACCATCACTTAGTGGCAAGGTCAGAGGTCACATCCAGGAATCAGTCTCTAAAGCTGTAATTAACCATTATTCTTAACCACAACCCCTTGTTTCTCATTCTATCCCATGCTTCATGTGCCACCTGAAAGTGATTGACCCATGTGTGTAGATGGGCTGTTATTCTCCATGGCTTATTCTTTGTCAAAGGGAAACAAGTTACCTCTTTGCATGGTTCTTTGGCTGATAAGCGTTTGTGGTATCCCCTTCTCTTTATCTTCATGCTTGTAGTATCCTCTTACAAAAATAATGTAATGTAAAGCCCATAATGTGAATGTTTATGGGGAATCAGGAAATGTAGAATTGAGAAAAGGAAGGCAAACAGAGCTTTCTCTCTGGAAGCTTTCACTCAGGAAGTGAATGAAGCTTGCTCTGTTCCATTAACCCACATTTCAAATTCTCAGCAATGAAATGTCTCTTGAAATAATCACCTTCTTTCTGCTCCTTACCCACGTCCATATTTTTAGGCAAGGACTTTTAGAAGAGCCTCCCAGATAGTTCCCCTTATCCCTTGAAAGTGCCTTCCGGGGGGCGCCTGGGTGGTTCAGTAGGTTAAGTGGCCAACTTCGGCTCAGGTCGTGATCTCACAGTCAGTGAGTTCAAGCCCCGCGTCAGGCTCTGTGCTGACAGCTCAGAGCCTGGAGCCTGTTTCAGATTCTGTGTCTCCCTCTCTCTGATCCTCCCCTGTTCATGCTCTGTCTCTCTCTGTCTCAAAAATAAATAAACGTTAAAAAAAAAATTAAAAAAAAAAAAAAGTGCCTTCCGAGTCATCATTCTGAAAATAAATCTAATCATGTTATTCCTTGTTCTCTAGCAATGGTCTAATGCAGCATGACTGTAGGCTCTGTTGCTGTCAGGCTTTCTGACTGGACTACCTGTCATTCCTCCACATTCCCCCACAATCCTGAACATCTAGCACTATAATCTAGCTCAGTTATTCATAGTTTCCCAATGCATTGCAAACTTTCCTGCCTCTGTGATCTTCCTCTGACAGAATGCCCTCCTCACTAATGCCATCCTAAAGATTCAGTGTCATCACTATTTTCCATAATGTCCTTCCCCTTCATTGGAATGGCTCTTTATAGTCTCAGGCTTCTTACTTTTCATATTTTATGGTAGTTTCATGTCTCTTGCTTGTTTGATAGTAAATTTGTTGAGCCAGAAAAAAACACAGTTGCCATTTATTGAGCATCTACGTGTCAGGCCTTAAGCTAGGTATGTTCAATTTATATTTGCAACACTAGCACCAGAGTAGAATATAGTAGTTATATAGTATATATTTGTGGAGTTGTATGTTGTTCACAGCTTTTAAAATCCTTTGGTACTCCTTTGGGAATCCTTAGCAGTTCCATATTGAGAGGAAACTGTCATGTGTTAAATACCTGCTAGGTCCATTATATACTAGCAGAGAGAGAGAGAGAGAGAGAGAGAGAGAGAGAGGGACTGAGAGTCATTTAATACTGGTAATAACTGTGCAGTTGGTAACCCTGTGCAATTTTCCCATTTTAAACATGAGGAAATCAAGTTTAGTGAAGTCAACTACCCATATCACTCACCTAGTAAATGGAATAGCTGGGATCTGAATCCGGGTGTGATTATAACCTTTGCAATGTTTAGCATATGTAAACATAGGGAAATGGGAACATACATAACATGATTAAACTAGTGCACCTTGGGGAAGTAAGTTATCAATCATGTCAAAATACTCATACCAGAATTCTCATCATGCCTAATTCAGGTGATTCAGTTAGCCAATACTGTTAACCTCCTTTCTCCACAAAAGTGTATTTCTTTACCCTGAGCCTGTACTTTCAAATCCAAGCAGGCATTTTTCAATCACACCCGGATTCAGATCCCAGCTATTCCATTTACTAGGTGAGTGATATGGGTAGTTGACTTCACTAAACTTGATTTCCTCATGTTTAAAATGGGAAAATTGCACAGGGTTACCAACTGCACAGTTATTACCAGTATTAAATGACTCTCAGTCTCTCTCTCTCTCTCTCTCTCTCTCTCTCTCTCTCTCTCTCTCTCTCTCTCTCTCTCTGCTAGTATATAATGGACCTAGCAGGTATTTAACACATGACAGTTTCCTCTCAATATGGAACTGCTAAGGATTCCCAAAGGAGTACCAAAGGATTTTAAAAGCTGTGAACAACATACAACTCCACAAATATATACTATATAACTACTATATTCTACTCTGGTGCTAGTGTTGCAAATATAAATTGAACATACCTAGCTTAAGGCCTGACACGTAGATGCTCAATAAATGGCAACTGTGTTTTTTTCTGGCTCAACAAATTTACTATCAAACAAGCAAGAGACATGAAACTACCATAAAATATGAAAAGTAAGAAGCCTGAGACTATAAAGAGCCATTCCAATGAAGGGGAAGGACATTATGGAAAATAGTGATGACACTGAATCTTTAGGATGGCATTAGTGAGGAGGGCATTCTGTCAGAGGAAGATCACAGAGGCAGGAAAGTTTGCAATGCATTGGGAAACTATGAATAACTGAGCTAGATTATAGTGCTAGATGTTCAGGATTGTGGGGGAATGTGGAGGAATGACAGGTAGTCCAGTCAGAAAGCCTGACAGCAACAGAGCCTACAGTCATGCTGCATTAGACCATTGCTAGAGAACAAGGAATAACATGATTAGATTTATTTTCAGAATGATGACTCGGAAGGCACTTTTTTTTTTTTTTAATTTTTTTTTTAACGTTTATTTATTTTTGAGACAGAGAGAGACAGAGCATGAACAGGGGAGGGTCAGAGAGAGGGAGACACAGAATCTGAAACAGGCTCCAGGCTCTGAGCTGTCAGCACAGAGCCTGACGCGGGGCTTGAACTCACTGACTGTGAGATCACGACCTGAGCCGAAGTTGGCCACTTAACCTACTGAACCACCCAGGCGCCCCCCGGAAGGCACTTTCAAGGGATAAGGGGAACTATCTGGGAGGCTCTTCTAAAAGTCCTTGCCTAAAAATATGGACGTGGGTAAGGAGCAGAAAGAAGGTGATTATTTCAAGAGACATTTCATTGCTGAGAATTTGAAATGTGGGTTAATGGAACAGAGCAAGCTTCATTCACTTCCTGAGTGAAAGCTTCCAGAGAGAAAGCTCTGTTTGCCTTCCTTTTCTCAATTCTACATTTCCTGATTCCCCATAAACATTCACATTATGGGCTTTACATTACATTATTTTTGTAAGAGGATACTACAAGCATGAAGATAAAGAGAAGGGGATACCACAAACGCTTATCAGCCAAAGAACCATGCAAAGAGGTAACTTGTTTCCCTTTGACAAAGAATAAGCCATGGAGAATAACAGCCCATCTACACACATGGGTCAATCACTTTCAGGTGGCACATGAAGCATGGGATAGAATGAGAAACAAGGGGTTGTGGTTAAGAATAATGGTTAATTACAGCTTTAGAGACTGATTCCTGGATGTGACCTCTGACCTTGCCACTAAGTGATGGTAAAAAGTTGAATAATATAAACTCTCCAAGTTTCAATTTCTACGTTTAATAAAGAGAGATAAAAAAAAAAAGAAGCCACTTACTTTGGTTGTTGCAAAGATTATGTGAGATAATTCAGGGAAAAGGCTTAGAAAAGCACTGGACATATAATCAGTTATAATCAGTTAACTTATCTTATGGTAGTAATATAATAGAAATATACTTTCAAAAGGAACAATGGCGTTACCAACTAATGAGGAGGAGAGAGGTTTTCTGATGAAGAAAATAAGTAATTTATTTTCAAAACACATAGCAATTAGTTCTGATTATTTAAGCCTAAAATAGGTAGCAGATTAAAAGACAGGTAGAGATTCAATAAGATTAGAGGCAGTGGAC
This sequence comes from Panthera pardus, assembly GCF_024362965.1. Taxonomy (NCBI): domain Eukaryota; kingdom Metazoa; phylum Chordata; class Mammalia; order Carnivora; family Felidae; genus Panthera; species Panthera pardus. Next base: position 50,440,331 of record NW_026526843.1, on the reverse strand, counting down.
ATTTAATAACAAAAATAGCATCAGGTGCCTGGGTGGCTCAGTCGGTTAAGTGTCCGACTTCAGCTCAGGTCATGATCTCACAGTTTGTGGGTTTGAGCCCCACGTTGGGCTCTGTGCTGACAGCTCAGAACCTGGAGCCTGTTTCAGATTCTGTGTCTCCCTCTCTCTGTCCTTCCCCTGTTCACGCACTGTCTCTGTCTCAAGAATAAATAAACATTAAAAAAAATTTTTTAAATAAAAAATTAAAAAAAATAGCATCAATAGAACCATTGTTAATATTATGTAATGTGTTCATTTTACTAGGTATCCAGATTGGAGCAGAAGGAAAACTGATTTATACCCCAAAAAAGAACAAACAAATATGGCAAAAGCAACTGCAGGACAGAAAGAGATCTGAGACTATCAATCTATTGTAGAACATAGGTCCAGAAATGAATCATGGGTTGTTTCCTCATGGGTAAAATAAGAAGGTCAAATAAGATCACTGATTATTAGTGGAGAAGGTAAGCTCCTCTACTTTAGATGGGGGACCAACCATGATCATGTGGAATGCATTGTCTCACCGCCCCCCCCCCCCAAAAAAAAAACCCCAGAAGACAGCTCCTCTCACCTGCACTTTCTGATAATGCCTCACCAGGGAATTATGTCCTATTGGTAAACCATTAGCACTATTCTCCTGTGACAGATCATCAAGTACATTTTTCAAGTTTTTATTTAAATCCCAATTAGTTAACATACACTGTAATATTAGTTTCGGGTGTGCAATATACTGATTCAACAATTCCATAAAGTACAGGCTCAGGGTAAAGAAATACACTTTTGTGGAGAAAGGAGGTTAACAGTATTGGCTAACTGAATCACCTGAATTAGGCATGATGAGAATTCTGGTATGAGTATTTTGACATGATTGATAACTTACTTCCCCAAGGTGCACTAGTTTAATCATGTTATGTATGTTCCCATTTCCCTATGTTTACATATGCTAAACATTGCAAAGGTTATCATTGGTAGGGTACTTAAGTGAAATGTGAGTTAGTAAAGCATGACTGTAGAAATATGCACTTCTAAATTAGCAAAAAGTCTGAATTATAGAATTTTTCTTTGAAAGAAATGCAATGATTAAAAGCAGGCTAACAGCATTGCCTAGTAGAGAACCATAGGAGACCTGTTTTACAGGATGTAAGAAAGTTTTTAGTAATTAGAATATCAATTATTTGTCACTAGCAAGGGGCTTCAGAAGTATTTTGGCAAGTGGTAGGAAACTAGCATTAGTTCTGTGGCGTAATTTATGAAATCCTCACATTGCCCTGTGAGGTAGATGACTAGACATTAATAAATTGAGGCTTGAAGAGGTTAAATCACTTCCCTAAATAACCAAGTAAATAAGTGGTAGAATAGCATTCAAATATGTTTTACCAAGTGCCCCAACACATATACCTTTTCAAGCATGTCAATAACTATTTTCGATATTTTTTCTGTACTTTGTTACTCCATTAATTTTACTAGAAAACTTATAAGTGGTACAAAGATGAATTTAAAAACTGTTCTGTCTACATTCATAATTCTTGACTACACATGTTAAATGAAAACATATTGTAACCATTTAAACTGCCATCAGTTTCCTCTTTTCAGTTATGCATAAGATTTACATAGGTGAAGTGGCTTATTTTTCATTACAGGAATTTGTTTAAATGCGCAATTTAAAGGTAATAGTTACTAAGTCATTTATTTCACTTTTTCTCTACTTTTAGGGAAGTGAACTTTATGATTCAGTTTCAGCCCAGAAATGGTCACATAAAATAAATCTCATCATTTTATGTAAATAGTAAAATTGTCATTGATTTAACTCATTTAGCTCTTCTGATATAAACTCAGAAGATCTAAATGTTAAATTGTTTTGGCAATCAGATTTCCTAAGCTGCTATAGTACATGGTGATAACTCGATTTCATATACTTTTGTGGATAGCAGTGGATAACCCAAATGAGTCTAGGAAGTTTATGTTGACACAAAGTTTTTAGGGATATTTAGCATATTGCAGAGGAAGTGCTATTTCATATCAATATACTAACCCTCTCTGAACCCCACATTCATTGAAAACACTGATCACACCATTCATTACATAAGCCAGAGCTCTTAAAAGCTAGCAAGCTTTAACATTTTCCTTATAATTCAGTTGTGGTTATGAAATATGAAAAATAACATTTTGAGATTTATTTAAAAACACTTTGGTAAGGAAAACATATTTCTTCTTAACCCATCATTAATCTAGTTTTACATATGGGCTAGTCCCACTTATCCTGGAGGCAGTTCATCATTAAACACTTTCAGTGGCAAAACCTTTCCTTATAAAAAGATTTTTGTCTTCCTGTCATAAATTTCTATTTTTCTTCCAGAATTCTTAAGATAGAATATACTATAAATATCTCAAGATAACACTGCAATTTTTCTGCCAAGTTAAAATGGTAACTAACATCACTTGTCCTTGTTTATAAGTGGCATTTTGTTTACTAGTTGATGCCTTGTCTCTTCAGAGATAGTTAGGTACTCAACCCTTTCCAAACATATACTCATTACTTTTCACACAGACAAGATTGACTAACCAATTATAACAACATCAATTCTATTAGCCCAAGCCAAGGCTAACTGCTAGTGAAAAGAACAAGCTATCAATAAATTAAAGAACATTACCATCTTTGTGGGTTTTACCTTTGAATATGGTAGAAAGTCGATTTTTTTGATGAGACACCATTTTCATGCTCAAAAGGCAGGGGTGTGTTACTGTTTTCTTTAATGAGATGATTAATAATTTTCCATGTTTTTCTCTCTTTTGAGCCTGATTAATGGATAATTGTTCCATGTAGGAAAGCAGGAAAAGTATGCATTTACAATTATTATTTGGGGTGAATTTTATTCAGTGAAGTTCTTGAATCAGATCTGAATATGGCTAGAATATTTTTGTATTTCGCCCTTAGTCTTTCAAATTTCACTTGGTATAAAATATAAAGTAAAAGCACCATTTTTAGTTCAGTGTGAAAAGTCCTGACAGTGGTAGAAAGAAACACGATTTATTTTAAGCACTGCATTTCTTTGGATCTCTACAATAACACTATAGTTTAATTGTTTTATTTTGAGTGCCCCCAATTATGAAACCTGCAGTATCAAACAGGATTAAACTTTGAACCAAAGCAACTGCATAAGTTTACCCAATTTTATTCATATTCACTTAGTCCAGTTTCTTATTTCACACATTTAACAAAGCAAGCAATGATAAAATATGCATATCTTGAGTATTATAATTTGCATTTGAAACTGCAGAATCTTCTGGTTGAATGAACCAGTAGTGCAAAAATTTTTCTAATTATATATTTAGTGGTCTTTAACAGTATTTTTGTAAAATCTAAAGTGTTACATAAACGTTTTTTTAAAAAAAAACATTTTTATAGGGAATCTGACAGATTATGACCTCGTGTTTCAAAGTAGAGTATGAATTCTGTCTGAAATCTCAATTGCTTTTTGTATGCCTAACTTGAGTTCCGCATTGTACCTATTTTAATGATATAGTTACTGTGACTGCTGAAACATTCAGGTTTAGTAGAATCAATAACTATGTTGATAAGAGTTTCATGAGAGAGGATTTCCTGGCTTAGATATATCCCTTAGATGCATTGCCCATTGACTTATTGTCATTCTAATTTCTACCACTTCTTTGTCCCCTTCCCTACCCCTATGGCCCTCATCCTTTGCTGCTGCCTCTGTTGGTAGAAAAGCAAAATATAAGGAAAAACTTGTTTGGTGGGGGGCTTATAGCTGTTCGTAATATTTAAAGAAGTGTGGTATAGAAGAAAAATTGGACTGTTTCTCCGTAGGTCTAAAAGGAATAAGTAGACCAAGGAATAAGTTACTGTGAGGCATATTTTACATCAGTAAAATAACTAAGTGATTGATAACAAAGATGCCCAGATTTGGAATGGCTGCTGTAAGAGATAATGGATGGAATGTTGACCAGACAGTGAAGTGTAATGGAGAGTATATAGGAGCTTTGGAACCAGACAGATCTGTATTCCAATTTTTGGCTCTACCACTTTATAGCTGTGTAGCCATAAGCAAATCACTGAGTGACAGAAGCTCATTTTTTTAATCTCTCATTTGGGAAACAATGCTTACCTTGCAGGTTAGTATAAGGGTTAAGAAATGACGTATGTAGGGGTACCTGGGTGGCTCAGTCGGTTAAACATCCAACTTCAGCTCAGGTCATGATCTCCTGACTCCTGAGTTTGAACCCCACGTCACGCTCTGTGCTGCCAGCTCAGAGGTTGGAGCCTGCTTCAGATTCTGTGCCTCCCTCTCTCTTTGCCCCTCCCATATTCACTCTTTGTCTCTCTCTCTCTCACTCTCTCTCTCTCAAGAATAAATAAAATATTAAATTTTTAAAAAAAGAAATGACATGTGTAAAGCTCCTTAGCACTGTGCCTGGCATGTAATAGATACTTAATGAATCGTAGTTGTTATTATATATATATTTCATTTTATGAGTGATTAAAGGCCACTCTTTTGAAATGATGTTGAAGAATTGCACAAGGTAGTAAACTAAATTGGACCATTTGTATTGTCCTGCCTACTGTGCTGATAGAATCCTATATTACTTTTAAAGATGTATACTTGACTAGTGATGAGCATTATCATATAGGACTATTTTTATTATTATTATGTTTTTATGGCTAAGTCAACCACTAATTTGTTTCTTCCCCAACTAATCTCTTCTATTTGATCTGGAGCAATGCCTCATGTGGATCTTGAAAATATATTCCAAATCTTTACTTCTACAATGACTAGCAACATGCATGTTCCACAAGAAGTAATGGTAAATGTTTTTGTTGAATAAATGGATATGGAGGTTGAGCTCTTTGGCAATTTGATGCATTCCAGCCTCTTGTAAGTGAATTGGCAGTCTGCTTGAATCAGTCAACATTAAAGTAATTTTCATGTTTGTATTGGTGATCATTTTTTGGGAAAAAGTAAGAAATTGAGGATTATGGTAAAATGAATTTACTTTTATTCAGCCTTTTCAAAGAGAATCTTAAAGGGCACAAACCTCTTGTTGGAGAGGTTCTTAAGTCATAAATGATAATGACAGGAGCAATGATGATTGTTTCCATTCAAATTTTGGGTATCATGGTATGTTAGAATAGTATCCTAACCCTTGGCTTCGCTCAGTGTCAACAAAACCGTCATTGTTATTTGGCCATTGGAAGTATTACCCAGAACATTATCCATTTATGACTATGATATTGGGATAATGAGTTTCTGATTTTATGTAATGTGCTTCACAGGTTTTTTTTTTTAATTTCTGTGAATCTGGGATGTAAAGCATAAGCATTATTTTCAAAGTTTGCTCATCTTGAGGTGCTTCTTTCTCCAAGGCTGCTCATTGTTTGTGTAGCTCCAAGACTTAATAATATCATTTTTCATGATTTATATTAAATAGAATTATTTTTGTAACATATTTCAATCCAAACATTGCTTCCTTTTACTCACCTGTCATTTTTAAGATGGAGATAAGTGGTAAAAATACTTCCTCATGAATGATGAAGTGACCAGGGATTTGTAATACTTTTGGATTGAAAATACTTACATGGTAAAATAATGCAGAAACTATCTGTGAATAAATAGTGAACCAATACTATTTCTATTCATTAGGAATACACCTAATATATTCTCTCTGAAGAATGAATTAATCTTTTTGGTGCTTAATAGCTCAATAACCTTTTAGTGGCTCTACAAATGCAGAATATGTTGTTAAGAATGTGGCAGAATATATTACAAAGCTGTATGAATAAAAACAGTATGGTACTGACACGAAAATGTACACATAGATTAATAGAACAGAATAGAAAGCCCAGAAACAAACTCACAATTATATGGTCTCCAAGCAGGGAGAGAGAAAGGGGGAGAGAGAATCACACAGGTTTTGAGAGGATTGACTGCAGTTTTGAAGGAAGTTCTACTGTGGGTAAAATGCTATCAAACAGCATCCTATCACATGCTACAGAGAAATTATTTGTGATAGAAGAGCCACATGATATGACACTGTCATTGTCATATTTTAAGAATTTTCCACTTCCACCCAACCTGTAGCAACCCCCACCCTGGTAGGTCAGGAGCTGTCAACACTGAGGCAAGACCCTCAACCAGCAAAAACATTATGATTCACTGAAAGCTCAGAGGATGGTTAACATTTTTTTTTTAGCAGTAAAGTGTTTTTAAGATATGTCGAATGTATTTTTAGACATAGGATTGTTGCACACTTAATAGACTGCAGTAAAGTGTAAACATAATTTTTATAGGTACTGGGCAATCAAAAAATTCATTTCACTTGTTTTATTGCAAATTTGCTTTATTGCAGTGTTTTGGAATCAAACCCACAATATCTCTGACGTATTCTTGTAGATCTTAATTCACTTGTCACAGTAACCCAATTAAGTAGTATTTTTAATCCATTTTATCATGGCTTAAACTGAAGCACAGAGAGGTTAAATGAGTTACCCAAGTTTACATATTTAGTTAAATAGATCCAACCCAGGTAATTTGACTCAAGGATCTTTTCTCTTAACCATTATGTTACATAGATAGATGGTAGATACTTTGAGATGCTACTGTGCTTCCTGTATTTTCCCTATTTTCTTTTATTTTTTTAATGTTTATTCAGTTTTTGAGATACATAAAAAGACAGAGCAAGAGTGGTGGAGGGGCAGTGAGAGAGGGAGACACAGAATCTGAAGCCGGCTCTAGGCTCTGAGCTGTCATCACAGAGCCTGACGCGGAGCTTGAACCCACCAACTGTGAGATCATGACCTGAGCCTAAGTTAGATTCTTAACCAACTAAGCCACCCAGGTCCCCCCCCCCCATTTCATTTTTTAATTAGCCCTTTATTCACAGAAAAATCATAGTAAGGGAAAAAGTAGAAGAGTCTCAGTTTTACCTGTTTATTCCAGATTCTCATCCCACAGTTTCTGCTTTTATCAACTGAGATCAATAAGAACTATTATTATGCCTTATGTTACTAATCATAGTAATTGCTTCATTCTCTGAGGCATGTAACACTTAAGTTATTTTCAGACATATTGATTTTCTACATTTACAGATACTAGTTTAAGTAGGAACTGAAATAGAAACATTAATAAAACAAATAATGTTTGGCTTGCATGTGTCTCAATTCTGAGATTAGATAATGGTATGAGCAAAGATTTTGCTTAGATCTTACCTTTTTGTTTTCTTTCAATTGTACCCTGAGGTACATACATTGTTCTTCATAATGATAACTCTGGGAAGGCCTCAAGATCTTTGTTGCCTAGAATGTGCTTTGTGAAGCAGGAATATGAATGCTTCTTTTTTAAGAAATATGTTTATCCACATGGGTTTAAACAATAAAAATAACCAGAAAATGTAGTGTGGTCATGAAAATTTTAAAGTGAAAGTTAAATTTGCTAACATTCATGATTAATATTCATTCTGGTTAATCAATACTTGGATTTTGAAAGAGAATTGTACATATGCCATAAGAATTTCTCTATAGAGGAGTCACAGAATTTTTGTTATTGTCCTAAACCTTTTTTATTCTGATTTTGATTTCATATTAAATGTGTTCAAAATATATATTACATATCTTTTAAAATGCTTATTTTAGAATGTCTGCTATGTAGTAAATTTCATATTTTAAACTTCAAATGTTAATTGATTTTAATTAAAATTTGGCAGGTTGAAATGAAATAGATATCCAGTGTTTCTTTTACTTTGTTCTAATTCCACCATATGCCTTTTGAATTCTTATAACGATCTAGGCACTGAACATTTAAAAGAGCATTAGGAAATGGTTCTTGTGCTTCCAAGATTGTTTAACTGTCTTATTGGTACAATTGATCACATTGATCAAATTTACCAGTTTCCCAAAACTTTGTTTTAAGAAACAGTACTCTGGAAATTATTAAATGACTGTATTCCTCTTTTGAATATATTGAAATATATTCATGTTAAGTTTACAGCACTTAAAGTGAATGCAATGCTTTTGGTAGGTATTCAACAGTTTCTCTGAGTGTTTGACTGCTGTCCATGTTGTCTTCTTAACAGCATTTTGAGGAATATTTATTTCTAACCAGCTTGTTGGTACTGCAGCTGGAGGGAGCTGGTGTACATAGGGTGAATTCTGTGGAAGACAAGATGCAAAGGCAAATTGACATATTGGTCTGCATTGCTGATCCCAAAGAACATGGAATCTGGGGGCCAGAGTGAGGGAACAGATTGGGTGGAAGAGGTAGTCTTAGATATCCAAAAGCCTAAAGCTCTGACTCCCCTGGTTTTTTCATTCTACCAATCCATCCAATGTGACTCATTTGAAATTTTAAAAATAATTGAGGGAAGCATTTCTGATAACCTTATAAATTCTGCTAATTGATCCTTTAATGAACTGCCTTTTGAAAAACAGCCTTTTTTTTTGTGAATTGATCTAGAGTCCCTTCAGTCAAAGGGATCATAGTGCAAGTGGAGAGACAGTATTATCTGTGTAGCAAGTTTCAGGTCAAAAATTGCCTTAATTAAATCTAAATCTCAAAACAACCCATTGAGATGTGCAGGGGTTATTATTCCTAGTAAATATCCCTACTTAGTATTTGAAAGTTCAGAGAAGCTAAGTGACTTCTCATAAGGAGATGAAAATGGAGGAATTGAGACATGACTCAGTTGTTCTGGCTGTAAGGCCAGTCAGTGTTTTTCCATTAAGCCACTCTGAAGACACAGACTTTGTGTAAATAATTGTACTTTTAGATTTTTGAGGTTTGGGGGGATGAGGGTTGGATGATGAAAGAGTACTAACGTTTTCTTAATTGATGACATGTTTCCATATACTTTTCTTGCGCTTAGTAAATCAGTTTTGTAAGGAATTATTCCAAGAAGTTTTAAACAATTATTATTATAGGCACAAGTTAACTTTTATACTCTTAGTTTAAAAATATTATTACAACATTTTTGCTTTCGTATATATGACGGCATTAGATCATATTAAGTTCTAATTATTTTATCTTTCTAACTCACAGCCCTATTCTAGATATTCTTTCCAAGTTTTCAAACTTAGCAGGGTCACCAGAATTTTCCTGTTTTAGACTCCTGGTTATCTTAAGAGAAAAAATTACTCTAGGTTCTGTTGGTTCCCACATTACAGAGAAATATCCATTTACTATTAATATATCCAAAAACATTTCACTTCCAAAGATACCTATATTGCTAAAGAGATTCACTACTGTGTTCTACTGTTCCTTATTTTAGGGCTTTATTTTTCAGAAATAGTTGTACAACATTTTTAAGCATTATGAATATATTTCTGAACCCATCTTAAATCATTTACTATTTACTGTATCTGTTACTAGTTATAGCTTCTAAAATTAGTTAGTTGCACTTCAAGACTATAGCATTTTATTGGCTTTATTTTTTGAAAGTTGCATTATGTTTCATAGTTCAATGGTGATTAAGTCACAAGTCATGTGATATTGTACATATACTAGAATTAAATGCCTAGTGCTTGCTTTTGACAACTAAGTACAGAAGATCTATATACTAGTTCTAGATTTTTTTTTTTGAAATTGACAAATCATGCTTTTAAAATTATCATGTATGGCTTCAGTGTGTATCTTAGTGTACCATCACTAATACATTACTGTTGCCCCCTTACATGATGTATGAAAATATTAGGTACTACAGTACCTAATATTACAGCATTGGTAACATTGTATCTCCCCCTGTGTTTTTATTCATTTTAATTCAAAGCTAAATCTTTCTACTACTATTATATATTTCTTTTACATCACAAGGAGAGTAATAATATTGTACAAAAATTTATATCGAAACTAACAAAAATACAAATGGCCTCATTTATCTTTTCAGCAGTTAAAGGAAACAAACGAAAATGCACAAAATACTGACATGCAGGATAAAAACACCCAAACCTTACTTTCCTTGTGTAGTCTACCTTGTTCTATTATGGGTTTTATATGGACATACTGTGAAATGAAATGCCAGTGAAAAATTTTAAACAACCAAGTAGCATCTCAGGTGCATCTAAATTGAAAATTGAGGTACTGGATATATAATAGCAACTATCTTTTATTTAAATCTAGTCTTCTTTTAAATTATTAATCTAATTTGTGCTACATACTGCACTTTAGATTTCTTGAGTTTTAAACTTTACATTTTACAATTAGTCCATATTTCTGTTTTTTAGAATATCTTTCTGAGGTAATTAGAAGTTTATAACTTTTCAGGGTGCCTGGATTGTTCAGTCAGTTAAGCATCTGACTTCAGCTCAGGTCATGATCTCCTGGTTTGTGGGTTTGAGCCCTGCATCCATCTGGCTCTGTGCTGACAGCTCAGAGCTGGAGCCTGCTGTGGATTCTGTGTCTCCCTCTGTCTCTGCGGCTTCCCCGCTTACACTCTGTCTCTCCCTCTCTCTCTCAAAATAAATAAAACATTAAAAAAAGTTTATAACTTCTCCATAGATTTTTCTCTTAAATGTTGACATGCTATGATTTTTTTCATTTAATCAATTAGAGAAACTATAGTATAATTTGCAATTAAACATATTTTATCCAAATAAGAATTGAGAGCCAAAGTTCTAGCTTTGTCTCTAAAACCCCAACTTTCCCAACCCTTATTGTAATACCCTTCAAATTTGGATTGTGTTTATTATGTAGCTTATGAGAACAGGGGTTATGTAGCCTTCTGGTTTCTAAACAAATGTGATACATATTGAAAAAGTAATATTTTTGTTATATATTCATTTATTGAATTACACATGTACATTTTCTGTTGAATATTGTATAAACAGAAGTGCAATAGATAAGTATAATAGCATCGTCCCTATCTTCATGAAGACAGCAGAGACAGATAAAAAACCAGTATTCATTTTAATTATCCTAGGTACTTAGAGGAAACATTCAGCAGATTAGAGGAACTAGCTTGGGAAGACAGGGAAGGCTTCCCTGAGGAACTGATATTTAAACTGAATCTTTAATGTTGAATAAGGATTAGATAAGCAATGAAAGTTAGGAAGAACATTCTGTTTTGTTTTGTTTTGTTTTAAGTTTTTTATTTTGAGAGAGAGAGAGAGAGAACAAGCACAGTGGTGGAGGGGCAGAGAGAGAGGGAAAGAGAGAATGTCAAGCAGACTCTGCACTGTCAATGTGTAGCGTGATATGAGGCTCAGATTCTTGAACCGTGAGATCAGGACCTGAGCCAAAACCAAGAGTCAGACACTTAACCAACGAGCCACCCAAGCACCCCAGGAAGAGCATTTTTCAATGTGAGCAGTTAGTCTAATATTTTAAAGATATATATAAACAATCTGAGAGGGAGAATAATCAAAGCTATCATATTTTTAAAAATACATAAACAGAATCTGAGAGGGAGAGTAATAAAAGCTAAGAATTAAAAGTGTGTAAACTTTGTGAGCTCATTAGAATATGGAAATAACACTATGGCAATTTTAGAACCTTGCAAAAAATTAATCTTAGTGAATGTAGATTGTATTGTATTTTGAATGAAGCTCTGTGACACACTTTGGTTCAGTTGCTTTTAACTGAAGTAGTAGGAAGGAACTATGACAGCCAGTCAAATGTCGATGGCTACTTTGATTAAAAACAGAATGTGGAAAAACAGTTGACAAGAACTAGTCTATTAACTTGTGTTTGTGGAATGAAGAAGAGTATCAAAACATGAAAGACGTTTATAACGAGCCACCATGATACCAGATTCTCCATGTAATTTAATAAGCACACTAGGCATCATTGGGTGTGTGACCTGTTGACCCTAGTAATTCATAACTGAAGTGTTTATTAGATAATATTCATGCAACAACAATTTTTCGTGTGTCTATTCTATATGCTTGATAACTATATGCCTGGGCCCTCTGGGTGATAAAAGATGTCTTATTAGCCACCTTCAGATGTCCTACCTCTCACAAAAGTAAATAACTTGTATGTCTGTTAAATGAATTAGCAGAAGACTTAAAAACAGAATTCAAGTTTTTTTTCTTTCTGTGGTGCTTTTTTACTGTGCTGATACTGTCTTTAAAGTTTTTGTTGTTGTTGTTGTTTTAAAGTTGTTTTCTAATAGTACAGGTCCTAAGTAGATTTATATAGTTCAGAAGAGTTGAATATTTATTTGTCCTAAAATTTAAAAAAGAAAAACAAGAAAGAAAGAAAAATAAACTTGTTCAGAGACAGGGTGGGAGAAACCCAACAAGCTTTCTGATAAATTCAAGCCTGTTTGTACCTAACTTATTCACTCTTTCAGCAAGTATTTATTGAGTATCTCTGGTATGTGGTATTGAAAGCATAGCCTCAAGAAACAAAAACATGGTCTCTACACTTGAGGAATTTTCAATATAACCAGTGAAATGAAAGGTACATGCATCCTTACCAGACGGTGACATGGAAACAGCAAGTATCCTTCTGAATTCAGGGTTGGATTTGTTTTGTTTTGTTTTGAAATTAGGGAGAGATTGAAAAATGCTTGCCTTGGGGCGCCTGGGTGGCTCAGTTAGTTAAGCGTCTGACTTCGGCTCAGGTCATGATCTCGCGGTCCGTGAGTTTGAGCCCCACGTCGGGCTCTGTGCTGACAGCTCAGAGCCTGGAGCCTGTTTAGGATTCTGTGTCTCCCTCTCTCTCTGCCCCTCCCCTATTCACGCTCTGTCTCTCTCTGTCTCAAAAATAAATAAACATTAAAAAAAATTAAAAAAAAAGAAAAATGCTTGCCTTAGTATTTCA